>NW_011888832.1:1773593-1786693 GCF_000151845.1 Pteropus vampyrus
CTTGTCTGGATTTGGGTTAATGGGTATCTATGATTCGCATTGTTCAGGGCAAAGATCCACTTTAAGGAGTAGAGTGTATTAATCAGGAACCCTTCCACAGCGACAGCAACCCAACTCGAAAGGACTTACGCCCAAATAGGGAGCTGACGGCTCACGTCCCTGAAAAGTCAGCAGTGGGTCTCAGGCACGGCCTCATCGGTGGGCTCACCGATGTCCTCAAGACTCGGTCTCTTTTTCTCCACCCCTCCACTCTGCTTCTCTCCGTGGGCCCCCCGGTGGCAAGATGGCTGGCAGCAGCCCCAGACTTCAGCTTTCACAGCTCGGAGCCTGGTGAAAGAGAGGGCTCTCCTCCTGGGAGCTTGGGCCAAATTCTGGGCCTTGACTTTCGGTGGCCTGAATTGGATCGGTGCCCATCCTTGCACAAATAGCCGAGGCTACACAGTCTGTGGCACTCCGACTGGCCAGGCATGAGTCGAAACCCCGGGAGCTGGCGTTGGAGCCAACCTCTCCCAAAATGCAACCACCGAGAATGAGATTTGCCTGAAGAAAATCAGAGTTCTGTCACTAGAAGGATGGAAATCACTAGAAGGGAGCATGAATATCCGTGACGCCAATTGAAGACACACCGCGGCTCCCGTTCAGGGGTCACGGATGGGGACGATGACAAGATGCTTAAAGAGTTAAGGAACAGCCCGGGTGGGTTATCTGTGCAGGTCAGAAAGGTCCTTTTAAGCACAGAAACAGTCAGCTGCCCCTCTGGGCTTTTGATAAAAGCTTTTCCTCACAAGCTCCAAGCTTTAGCACCATCATTCACAGCTTTTAGGTTGTTGTCACATTGTTCAAAGGAAAGTTGATTTTTACACTTAAATTAGGTTGCTTAAAAAAAAAAAAACAAAAAACTATTAGTTACTGTTTCTTTTCTCTTTTCTTTCCCCGCACTTTTTTTCAGAGACAGCATCTCTTATCTGGGACCCCCCTGAGCCTCTGGCTACTAAATGTACATCTATCATGGGGATAAGAAATGAGGAGCCCAAGTGGCGACACCGATAATCCCTAAAAAGTGTCATCGCAGGAAGGTGGCTGGTGCTCTAATCTGAAGGAAAAAGAGCTCAGCTGCTCAGAGATGTGGCACCTGCCTCAGTGGCTCCTGCCCGGCATGGATGACAGTTCTGGGGACAGATATGAACAGCATTGAGATTGTCTAGTCACCAATAACCTCACATCAGAGCCAGACAGACTTCACGCCAAACTCATATTCTTCCAACGTTTTGATTAAGATAGTAAAAGGCCACAGGCAAAATAAGGAGGCGATACTTCCGTTGCCGCAATGACAAAGCTTAGCGTCCCGGTTTTCCAACATCCTCTCACATACGGGTTTGACTAAGACAGATAAAATACCCCTTAGAAAAATAGGTAAAGGACTTAACCAGGCAGTTTCTAAATGAATCAATACACATGAAGATTCAACTGTCATAGCTTCATAGCAATCAAGAGATTTGAAACGAGATGCAATATTTCGGGCCTACAGGTGAAGAGATTTAAAATGATCCACCCAGGGTTGATGGGAGTGTGGGCACATACTTCTGTACTCTGCTCAGGAGAATACAAAGTGGTTTAGCTTTTTGGAGGGCACTCTGGCGATTTCTACCCAAAGCTTCAAAAATATGCATGCCCTGTGACCCAGCAAATCAACATTAGGAATTCTGAAGAAATTATCATAAAGACGTATAAAGATTTATGCATAGGCATAATTACGGAAGCCTGTTTGCCATAGCAAAGAATTGACAAGCCTAAATTTCCAATAATAGGACCTAGGTCAAAAGAGTCATGAAGATCGTATTTTGGAAGAATTTGATGACACGGAGAATATTTGCAATATAGTTGAAATTAATAAGCAAATTATGAAATAATGTGTAGACATGTATGATCCCTACATAAACATACATATATACATATGTGTATATTATATCTTATTATATTATATTATATGTCTTGGAAGGAAGACTGGGAGGGTAATCTCCAGAATATTAACTGATTATCTCCAGGTTTGAGATAATGGGTGATTTGGGGTCTATATTTTTCTATATTTCCTATCATAAAAAAATAACGATTTTGGCTATTTATTTAGGACTTAATTATATGTCAGGCATGGTGACAAGCTATTTGCATATTCTAATTTTGGCACAACTACCTTGTAAAACAGGTATTGTGATTATACTCACTCTGCAGATGAGGAAACTAAGGGACCTGCACTCACCCAAGACCCACTACATTCTTCTAGTCCACGTCCTGGAGTCCCCCTGCCTAAAAGGCCCCATTAGGGGTGGGCCTGCAGAGCAGGGCCAGGGAGGAAGGTGGGAGAGATTTATACCTTCCATCCAGGTCATCCTTCATCAGTTAATGCTCACACAGTGTGTGTTCTGAGCCTCCCCGCGCCCTTCTTGACTCCGAAAGGAAGAAGCAGAGCATGCTGGAAGAAATTCCATGCTCTGTGTGGAATTCCGACCCCCCTGGTTTGGCTGTGTGACCTTGAACAAGTCATTTCCCCTCCCTTGGGCCTCACAGTTTCCCGCTGAGGCTATGCTTGCTGCTCGGATGCTTCATGATTTTACTTACTAGAGAAGATCTCCAAATAATTCAGGGGAATTATTGAGAGGTGGAAGAAGCTGGTCCTCTTTCTTCAGGCTCCGAAGCAGAATATCCAGGCCCCAGACCCTTGGAGCCCTCTGACACACAAATGATGCAGTCCAGCCATTCATTTGCTCATGCGTGCAACTCATTCCTGTGGACCACTTTTGTATATGTGTTCTTATTGATCCTCCATGAAGTTCTGTACCAATCCTATGCCCACCCGGGGACCTTTGCCATTGCTGCCTCTTGTGACTGGACTGCTCTTCTCCTGGATTTTCACATGGGCTGGGTCTTTCTGGGGTCAACATTCAGGATCCGCACAAAGACAGGGACCTGGTTTGTCTCACCACGGAGAAACCCCGGCACCTAAAACAATACTTAGTACATCAAAGACTCTCGGTAAATATCTGCTACATGAATAATTCTTTCAGTCAACATCCCTGAGGTCTACCTGGAGGAGGAGGCATGTGAGCTGGGCCCAGAACACTGAGCAGCTTGCTGGGCCTCCCCTTCTCTGTCCCGCTTCACTTTTTCTCCCCGACTCTTTCCTGAGATGACCTCATCCATGCATCCACCTACGATCTCTGCTCAGGCCTCTCACCACGACGCTATGTCACTGTCCCTCCCTGCCCCTCTCTTTGTCCATTCTCAGCTGTCCTATTTTCGGTGCTTAATTACAGTCCCGCTATGCAGACAATGACGATGCCATCGTTCTCAAACGATGATTGTGTCTGCTCGCTCTTTTGTCCGGAGCAGAAAGAAGGCAAGACTGTCCAGGTCGTAAGAACGAGTGCTGTGTTTGTTAGTTAGAAACCGTTCCAGGAAGGGCCGGGGTGACACTGTCTGTCACCACGCTTACAGGACTCATAGATGTGCCGTGGGCAGGATGTCTTATTATTAATTACAATTTTTTAGACCCGAACCCTTTTTTTAGAAGCTTTTAAAACAGGTTTGTTTTGTTTTGTTTTGTTGGTTTAAATGACAGGAACTGGAATTTTTTTTTTTTTTTTCCAGCCAGGAACAAATTTAGACACTAAACAGTTTGGGTGGGAAATGTTCTCTCGCGTTCAAGTCCACTTTAGGTCCTGGCAAACAGAGCTGTTGCCTTCACCAGAGGCTCAGACTTTTCAACGCCCTTTGAAAATGTTTGAGACCTAGCGGGGAAAGTCACCCGCTGGCACCCACAGGAGACAAGAACACTCTCCACTGAAAATGAATAAGGTTATAAACAAAATTAGAAAGTACTTTCCCATTTTGTACAGCAAAACACTACACGCATCTCTAACGTGGGCTCTGAGTGTAGTTTAATATGGTCGAGATTTCATGAGAAGGGACAACACAAAGACGACAACAAGTTCAGCCTGTGAAGATTCTTCGATGTCCTCGCTGCTATACGGGGCGACAGTTCTCTCGTCTCTCGACCTCACTAGAAGCCACTTGAATGCTCCAATGAGAAGGCTTTTGTGGTGGTACAGGAGAGGCTTTTATTCGTCCATTAGAAATAGAAGTGTTTAAACTTCATGAGCAAGAGGAAGATTTAAAAATTAAAACGACGAAAACTTATAAAATCTTTCCAACGGGAAGGTAATTGCGGTAATAATCCCCTTTGTTGTAGAAGCTACTGTATTATGGGTGACCTTGACTTCTATTATGTACTGTTACCTTTCGCTCAGAATCTATAACTCAGGGGACTATTAATTATCTTGCCATAAGTGCCGAGCGGAGAGGGGGACTTTCTGGAGAAATAAATGCCACATCAATATGAAGTGGAGCTCCTTGGGCGCTTGATGGCTCTTATCAGTGATCAGGGTTCAGCAGCCCACAGTAGAAGCCAGGAGATTATTCCTGCTTAGGTTCCCACACACGGCTGTCTCAAACTTTTCTCATCACCGTGACCTCTATCTGTGATTCATCCCCGCTTGCAAAACAAACCAGTTTACATATAGAATGCAAACATTCCTACTTTTTCATCAACCTCATCTCTGGGGTATGCTCTGCTGCTAAGCGTTATGTAAAAATAAAACACTGCTTTCGAATTTTTTTTCCTTCGGGGTATTTTTGCCAGTTTTTGGTTAGTCCTGTGGAATTACATATTCCCATCTTCCATTATTTTATCATTAACAGGACAGAGAATGTTCGTTGAAACCTACAGCCAGCTCAAAGAATGTTGAGAGCAACACAGAGATATTTTTTTAAAAACGAGCTAGAAATTAGGTGAAAGAAGGATATTTCATGTGCCATCGTTTTCTTTAAAGGGCAAGCGAGCCCTGGCCAACGTTTCGACTACTCAGCATCCCGTTGGAAATTGTACCCTTCGATTTCAATCTTTAGTTACAGCCAAAGAACTCTTCCGAGAAGTTCTCAGCCGTCTTGACTAACCCCAAAGCAAAATTTCCATTTTCCCCACCGTAATGCCCTAATTGAATTTAGGGGTGGGTTATGTTTTGCATAGGCATCCACCCCACATCAATGGCATACATTCAAAAAGGGTCTTAGGGAGCGGATCAGATAAATATGGACTGCAAATGTGCTGATTTACCCCAGCTTGTAAAACAAAACAATTTACGTATACAATTCAAACATTCTTTCTAGTTTTCCATAAACCACATCCCTTGGGTGTATAATTGAGATTTCCTTGCCACCCAGAAGATAGCAAGATAGTCCGCTGAGCTTTGTTCTTCTGCGGGAGGGCGGCTGGAGCTGGGAGCTGCTGCTTAGAAATAGTTGAGCTGCCGGCAAGCTTCAAGTTGGCGGCTGTCAGATGCTGGACTGGGCCGACGACGCTAGGGAGCAGACTGACACCAGGATTATGGATGTGTTGCAGACACTCTGTCTGAAGAGGCAGAAGCCCCTGCAAACAGAAGTGTCGTCTGTTTCCTGTCTATTGCCCTGTATATCGCTACAGAGCGGAGAGAGAGAAAAGAGGGCTGGAGCGAGCCGAGGCAAGAACAGATTTCGTGCTCAAATGTCCCTGCCGGCTCGAGCCAAACTGCCATGAACAGGACACCCAAATAAAATGCAAGAGCCGCAGCTAAGGAGAAGGAGGAGATATTTTTTCTACCTTGGTTCTCTCTCAGCGGCTGAGCCCTAGAGGAGAGGGTAGAGATCTTCCCATAGGTGAGGTTGCGGCCTTTCCAAGGACATAAAATCTACTTCTGTCATCAAGGCGCCTGGACGTCCTTTTCCCGATCGATGTCAGAATAACCATCGCAAACTGCCTCGTTCTCCTTGTCTATCAGGAGGGAAATGAATGAACGCAAAAAAAAAATTTTTTTTTAAATGTTTTATAAATCAGATAGTAGAATATCAAGAAGAATGAATCCGATTGTCAAGTGGGTAAAGCAAGTCGTAGAATTTTATAAACACACGAAGTTATACCGTGCGTGGCTTATCAGTCCTTGTCTATGTAGTAAAAGTATAGAAATGAGGACAAGAAGGGAAACTCACCACATCTAGTCCAGTCTCCTGAGAAGGAGGAAGGTAAAGGAGAGCAGACAATGACGATGCCATCGTTCTCAAACGATGATTGTGTCTGCTCGCTCTTTTGTCCGGAGCAGAAAGAAGGCAAGACTGTCCAGGTCGTAAGAACGAGTGCTGTGTTTGTTAGTTAGAAACCGTTCCAGGAAGGGCCGGGGTGACACTGTCTGTCACCACGCTTACAGGACTCATAGATGTGCCGTGGGCAGGATGTCTTATTATTAATTACAATTTTTTAGACCCGAACCCTTTTTTTTAGAAGCTTTTAAAACAGGTTTGTTTTGTTTTGTTTTGTTGGTTTAAATGACAGGAACTGAATTTTTTTTTTTTTCCCAGCCAGGAACAAATTTAGACACTAAACAGTTTGGGTGGGAAATGTTCTCTCGCGTTCAAGTCCACTTTAGGTCCTGGCAAACAGAGCTGTTGCCTTCACCAGAGGCTCAGACTTTTCAACGCCCTTTGAAAATGTTTGAGACCTAGCGGGGAAAGTCACCCGCTGGCACCCACAGGAGACAAGAACACTCTCCACTGAAAATGAATAAGGTTATAAACAAAATTAGAAAGTACTTTCCCATTTTGTACAGCAAAACACTACACGCATCTCTAACGTGGGCTCTGAGTGTAGTTTAATATGGTCGAGATTTCATGAGAAGGGACAACACAAAGACGACAACAAGTTCAGCCTGTGAAGATTCTTCGATGTCCTCGCTGCTATACGGGGCGACAGTTCTCTCGTCTCTCGACCTCACTAGAAGCCACTTGAATGCTCCAATGAGAAGGCTTTTGTGGTGGTACAGGAGAGGCTTTTATTCGTCCATTAGAAATAGAAGTGTTTAAACTTCATGAGCAAGAGGAAGATTTAAAAATTAAAACGACGAAAACTTATAAAATCTTTCCAACGGGAAGGTAATTGCGGTAATAATCCCCTTTGTTGTAGAAGCTACTGTATTATGGGTGACCTTGACTTCTATTATGTACTGTTACCTTTCGCTCAGAATCTATAACTCAGGGGACTATTAATTATCTTGCCATAAGTGCCGAGCGGAGAGGGGGACTTTCTGGAGAAATAAATGCCACATCAATATGAAGTGGAGCTCCTTGGGCGCTTGATGGCTCTTATCAGTGATCAGGGTTCAGCAGCCCACAGTAGAAGCCAGGAGATTATTCCTGCTTAGGTTCCCACACACGGCTGTCTCAAACTTTTCTCATCACCGTGACCTCTATCTGTGATTCATCCCCGCTTGCAAAACAAACCAGTTTACATATAGAATGCAAACATTCCTACTTTTTCATCAACCTCATCTCTGGGGTATGCTCTGCTGCTAAGCGTTATGTAAAAATAAAACACTGCTTTCGAATTTTTTTTCCTTCGGGGTATTTTTGCCAGTTTTTGGTTAGTCCTGTGGAATTACATATTCCCATCTTCCATTATTTTATCATTAACAGGACAGAGAATGTTCGTTGAAACCTACAGCCAGCTCAAAGAATGTTGAGAGCAACACAGAGATATTTTTTTAAAAACGAGCTAGAAATTAGGTGAAAGAAGGATATTTCATGTGCCATCGTTTTCTTTAAAGGGCAAGCGAGCCCTGGCCAACGTTTCGACTACTCAGCATCCCGTTGGAAATTGTACCCTTCGATTTCAATCTTTAGTTACAGCCAAAGAACTCTTCCGAGAAGTTCTCAGCCGTCTTGACTAACCCCAAAGCAAAATTTCCATTTTCCCCACCGTAATGCCCTAATTGAATTTAGGGGTGGGTTATGTTTTGCATAGGCATCCACCCCACATCAATGGCATACATTCAAAAAGGGTCTTAGGGAGCGGATCAGATAAATATGGACTGCAAATGTGCTGATTTACCCCAGCTTGTAAAACAAAACAATTTACGTATACAATTCAAACATTCTTTCTAGTTTTCCATAAACCACATCCCTTGGGTGTATAATTGAGATTTCCTTGCCACCCAGAAGATAGCAAGATAGTCCGCTGAGCTTTGTTCTTCTGCGGGAGGGCGGCTGGAGCTGGGAGCTGCTGCTTAGAAATAGTTGAGCTGCCGGCAAGCTTCAAGTTGGCGGCTGTCAGATGCTGGACTGGGCCGACGACGCTAGGGAGCAGACTGACACCAGGATTATGGATGTGTTGCAGACACTCTGTCTGAAGAGGCAGAAGCCCCTGCAAACAGAAGTGTCGTCTGTTTCCTGTCTATTGCCCTGTATATCGCTACAGAGCGGAGAGAGAGAAAAGAGGGCTGGAGCGAGCCGAGGCAAGAACAGATTTCGTGCTCAAATGTCCCTGCCGGCTCGAGCCAAACTGCCATGAACAGGACACCCAAATAAAATGCAAGAGCCGCAGCTAAGGAGAAGGAGGAGATATTTTTTCTACCTTGGTTCTCTCTCAGCGGCTGAGCCCTAGAGGAGAGGGTAGAGATCTTCCCATAGGTGAGGTTGCGGCCTTTCCAAGGACATAAAATCTACTTCTGTCATCAAGGCGCCTGGACGTCCTTTTCCCGATCGATGTCAGAATAACCATCGCAAACTGCCTCGTTCACCTTGTCTATCAGGAGGGAAATGAATGAACGCAAAAAAAAAAATTTTTTTTTAAATGTTTTATAAATCAGATAGTAGAATATCAAGAAGAATGAATCCGATTGTCAAGTGGGTAAAGCAAGTCGTAGAATTTTATAAACACACGAAGTTATACCGTGCGTGGCTTATCAGTCCTTGTCTATGTAGTAAAAGTATAGAAATGAGGACAAGAAGGGAAACTCACCACATCTAGTCCAGTCTCCTGAGAAGGAGGAAGGTAAAGGAGAGAGATGAGAGAGGGAGTTTTTCGTGCATTGTTTTGCTTTTATTAAAATAATCCGAAGCAGGTATGACATTTGTTTAAAAAATATTTTTTCTTATCAGGTTGTGAGAGATTGTTTTTATTACACTCTGTACGTTTTTTTTTGTTTTTTTTTTTTGGTATTTAAAGCTCTGTTTTTAAAAAAATGAAAATAATTGGAAATATGAGCGTAGAAACCACAGGCAGAAGTCACTTTCAAAGTAGCTCAGGTCTCGGCTCCATGAGCCCTCAAGTCAGACTATAGCTCAAAAGTCGTAGAAGTCAGTCACCTTTATAATTTTAAATTGCACCATTTGGGTGAAAATGAGTCTCTTTCCTCCTCCGCCCCTCTCCTTTTAGTCAAATTAAACTTATTGATTAGAACCCATTAGTATGTAATGGATTGTTAATTTGACTCTTTTTACAAATCATATTTATCTGCACCAATAAAATATTTGGATTTAATATTCATATGTCACATTTATGGTGATGTTGATTGAGAGCCAAGCAATTTGAAGTGAAAGCAGACACCTTGTCCTTTATCCATACCAGGGAAAATGCACAATGAGCTCCATGAACTCTTCCCAAGACGGGAAGCTTAAACGTAAGGAAAATTAGAAAAGGAGAGAAACGCGCCCCCCACCCCACATTTTTTGCAAACCTGAAAGTCCATCTAGTGTTAGCGTGCTCTCCAGCCTGAACTGAGGCACCCCACTGTGGCATTCAAGTTATTTATAACGTAGCTGCAAAGTCTCTGCTCAGAATAAGAATCAGATTTTTGGTAAACATCAATCGAGCTGGGGCCTATTGTACTAATTGCTCCTATAGAGGAACATAGAGCCCAAAGAAAGATCAACTCTTAGCTTTTTAATTTTAATTTTAATTTTTTATTTATTTGTTTATTTTGCTGGCAGAGGGCACTTAGCATGCAGTGGCTGGAAGGAGAAACAGGAATACATTTCCGGCATTTTTCAAATAGATATTAACTGAACGCTGCAGGTGATGTGGCTGCTAAGAAAAGAGAACAGAAGTATTGAAAACTGCCACCATTTATTGCGTGCCTATCCTCTGCCTGGCTCCTGGGATGATGATAACAATATTTAACAACTAGTACTGCGTGAGCAGCAACCAGTTGGAGGGGATGCCAGCCGAAAATAAAACAGCTGGCAATTCTTACTGGTGTACCCGCTGAGTTTCTGTCTGGCTCGCTTCTTGAACAGGAAATGCTACATCTACGTTCATTAAATGCTTAATTATAGAGGCTGTATTTGCCTAGACTCATAATGTGTTAGATTATTTCTTTTCTCTCTCTCTCTTTCTTTCTTTCTTTCTTTCTTTCTTTCTTTCTTTCTTTCTTTCTTTCTTTCTTTCTTTCTTTCTCTCTCTCTCTCTCTCTCTCTCTCTCTCTCTCTCTCTGTCTCTCTCTCTCTCCCTCTTCCTCCCTCCCTCCCTCCCTCCCTTCCTTCCTTCCTCTCTCTCTCTTTCTCTCTTTCTTTTCTTCCTTCCTTCCTTTCCTCCTTCCTTCCTTTTCTTTCTTTCTTTCCTCCTTTCTTTCTTCCTCTCTCTTTCTCTCTATCTCTTGCTTTTGCTTTAAAATTTTTTTTATTTATATATTTGTTTTGGTTTTGTTTTTTGCTTTTGCAAGCCATCCTAAACCTTTTGAGAAGCAGGCAGGCTATATATTTTGAATAAATAAAAAATAAATACATGCTTTTCCTGATCCTGGCCAAATCCCGTTACAAAGAGAGCTGAGGCACCATCAGAATTCCTTTGTTGCCCAGGGGTTGTCCTATCAATATTGTATAAAGCAAGCAAGTCATTGGCTAGGCCTCGGAATTCCTTTTGTTATTTCAAGGGTTTGGGGTGATATTTGTTGTAATGAATTCCAATGTGTAAAAATAAAATTTCTTCTTGCAAGATAGTAACAAAAAAAAAGGACCTGCACAGTCAGTGATGGGCAATGATAATATCTGGTCCCCGATCTTTGTAGACAAAGAGCCTGGTGGTTATCGTTAATGATGGAGCATGATTGCTACAACTTTCTTGACAGCTTCGGTAGAAACTATACTCAGCCTATTGTCAAGTCATTTTACTGAGCTCAGGAAATTTCCATTCGTCACTTAACAGCCATGTGTCAAAAGCAAGATGCTTTGAACATGAATGGTGATTTTTTTTTTTTCTCAGTTATCTTCTTAAAATGCATGTTCTTTCACCAGGATGAAATGACCTAATTTTTGAAGCAGTTAACTAACCTTTATTTTAAAAATTAACATCCAAGTTTTCATATTGAATACCATCATTATTTTTTTTTCTCTAAGAAACTCAGCCCCCTTCAAAAGCAGTCATTATTCTAGATAAGTAGGTAGTGAGCCAGGATATAGAGAGGAAGTGGTGAGTTTCCCTGGACTCAGCAGAAATTTGGTGTCAGAAGCAGAAATAGTCCCTTGTAAGTGCCTGGCTAATAGTTATGTACTTCTTCTTTTTCTGCCCAGATTTGAGGGGATAAATTTTTACATGAATATGTTATGGCTCCAGACTGAACTGTAAAATCCTAGAGGACAGAAAAATAGATTCTATTTGTTTATTTCTCTCTGCAGACCCTAACGAAATATGTGTTTGTTGATTACATGGTGAATTTGGGGATGAGAAATTCCTTAAAATCTTCACCAAGCTACTTCAAACTCCAGCAACACTGTTTTATCATATCTGGGCTGAGATAATATTTTGAGGATTATTGAAATATGGGGCAATTCTTGTGCCACTTGGCTATTGCAGGAACTGAGTAACATGGCAAAAACATTTATAAAATACATAATGATGATTTACACAGTAAGTTATACTCCCTCAGGCAAAGATGTTCTATAAACCACAAAATATTTGGCCACTGCAACATTTAAAATATCTTAAGATGCTTAAATACCATGAGATTTAAAAATATTTTTAGTAGTTAAATGAATTTAACTTTGAAATTTACCTGATATTCTATGAGGTTTGAGGTTGGAACTTGTTTTTCTTTTTAGTATTTGAACGTGCTTCTTTTGGGTTGATGCAAGCAAGTTAGTATGGCTGCTTAATGGCATATCATAAAGGATTTAACTTAATTCCACCATAATGAATTAATTCTCTCAGTGACACTGTTTTCATTATAGATTTAATGACATCACCTTGGCCAAGATTCAGGAATTCAGAACTCTTAGTTACCCTGAATTATCTAAACACGAGAATGGAAAGATGATTCCGCTTTGTGTCTGTGTGTATCCCAACTGTGGACGAGAGGACGTGGAGGACGAATGTCTATCGTTTTGAGTAGTTAAGTTAAAAATAAAACTCCTAGCGCCAGTGAGGAGATTGGATTCCATATTCTTAAATCGTCTTTAGAGATATTCATTTTACAAAACATGAAACCAAGATTAAGAAGGAAACCCTAGTGTTTCTTTCCATTTGCTTATGTCACGATTATTTGTTGTAAATGTAAAAGAGGATAAACGCGCAATCTCGAATCATAATTTAGAAACAAGTCCCACCAGCTAAGGAAAGGCGGAGTGGGTGTAAAAATATTTATGCTGCATTTTCGAGGACTGTGTTTGATTTCCTTTTGGATATGTTTATTTTGCGGAATTAGAGGGATAGTGCATCCTATTTTTACAGGCTTGTATTGTTACCCCAGGAATGTTTAGGCAGACGCAAAATTAGAAACAAATTTTGTGTGTTCTCCAGTGAGTGCCCTTCAGGCTTAAAAGGCAGGAACAGAGTATGGTGGTTTGTCATCAGAACTCCGGGAAGCCACAAGGAAACGGAGCTGAGGAACCAAATTGTTCAAAATAGGAGAGAAATGAAAAATGCACAGCAGATGCTTCCAGCTTAGAAGAGGGAGCCTCGGGAAGAAGGGACCACCAGTAATGCTAATTGGTTTTGAACAATGGCTGCTTGCATAGAGACGGGAGAGAGAGCACTGCTTCCCCCTGATTCTGTCTTACAGACATCTTTCCATGATTTGAAATTGATAATTGTCGACACGAAGAGACACTTGGCCTAATTTGCCAGCCTATTGGACTGGTGGGTGTCACCCCTCACGTCTGCATGTATGCAGATGGTTCCTGCCGCCTTCAATAAAATTGGAAAACACAAAATCGGTATATTTTTTTTTTCCTTCAGACTATTGAAA
>NW_011888832.1:1786743-1789204 GCF_000151845.1 Pteropus vampyrus
GTCTTTAGAGATATTCATTTTACAAAACATGAAACCAAGATTAAGAAGGAAACCCTAGTGTTTCTTTCCATTTGCTTATGTCACGATTATTTGTTGTAAATGTAAAAGAGGATAAACGCGCAATCTCGAATCATAATTTAGAAACAAGTCCCACCAGCTAAGGAAAGGCGGAGTGGGTGTAAAAATATTTATGCTGCATTTTCGAGGACTGTGTTTGATTTCCTTTTGGATATGTTTATTTTGCGGAATTAGAGGGATAGTGCATCCTATTTTTACAAGCTTGTATTGTTACCCCAGGAATGTTTAGGCAGACGCAAAATTAGAAACAAATTTTGTGTGTTCTCCAGTGAGTGCCCTTCAGGCTTAAAAGGCAGGAACAGAGTATGGTGGTTTGTCATCAGAACTCCGGGAAGCCACAAGGAAACGGAGCTGAGGAACCAAATTGTTCAAAATAGGAGAGGAATGAAAAATGCACAGCAGATGCTTCCAGCTTAGAAGAGGGAGCCTCGGGAAGAAGGGACCACCAGTAATGCTAATTGGTTTTGAACAATGGCTGCTTGCATAGAGACGGGAGAGAGAGCACTGCTTCCCTCTGATTCTGTCTTACAGACATCTTTCCATGATTTGAAATTGATAATTGTCGACACGAAGAGACACTTGGCCTAATTTGCCAGCCTATTGGACTGGTGGGTGTCACCCCTCACGTCTGCATGTATGCAGATGGTTCCTGCCGCCTTCAATAAAATTGGAAAACACAAAATCGGTATTTTTTTTTTTCCTTCAGACTATTGAAAGGGGCTGGTTGTCAGTGTCCTGGGTGTTGAAATGAGAAACGTTATGCTGATTTTTTAGAAGCATTCTTATGCTTATAGACCAGCAACACCATCAGACTCAATTACTTGGGCTAAATTCGGGGTTGGCAAAATAGAGCCAATTCCAACTGGTATCAACCTGAATTAGCAAAGGTTTCAGCAGAGCAGATCTAGTTTCTGATTTCTCTTTGTCGTTGGAACTTCTGCTTTAATCAGCTAAGAATTTATTTATGAACTCAGTGATTTCCAAACGTCACTTTTTTGAGCGCCATCTCTCTCATTTCATGTCATAGCCAAGTACCACTTGTACTATCATTTACCTGTTTTTCTGTTAAAAAAACAAACAAACTTACTTTTTAAAGTTATTTTCAAAAGAAAACTTGTATCATTTCTACAATAAAATCAAAAACCAAAAACCAAAAAAAGAAAAATCTCACCACCAGTTACCACCAATACAAAGTAACTATCAACATAATCGTTGTCTGCTACAGCTGGCCCAGCCTTCGGCCTTCGTATTTTTCATTAATATGGGAGACTGTCCTGTTACGAACAGGTAGAAAAGATGTACCAGTGCCCGTGGAGAACATCATGAACAGAAAGACGGAAAGATCAGGGAAGAAAGAACTAAATGATCTGTCTTCACTCAAAGAACTCGTGGTGGCCCCGTTCCTTTGAACTGGAATCAGAAACGAGTCTTGCCGTCAAGATATTTATGTCTATTGGGTGAGAAAATCCTCATTCAACAGAATCGATTACATAGATCTATATTATTTTTATGCATATGGGCTTTACTTTGTAGGATGCCCTCTTAAGTTCCCTAGAAATTGAGAAAATGATATGCTAATTAACAGCTACCACTTTTTGAGTGTGTATTACATGCAAGCACCACACTAAGTGTTTCTCATACGCTCTTATATTTAATCCTCACAGTAAATCTAATTACACAGGTACCCCGCTTTATAGACGTGGAACTGAGGCCCGAAGTCGCACAGGTGACAACCTAATTGGCCCGAAGTCGCACAGGTGACAACCTAATTTAGGCTACCTACAATATACGGAGTCTCGATGTCTACATTTTACCACAAATAAAGCTTGTTTATATTGGGCATTTTGTTTTAAGGTACATACATTCTCCTTTCTAGAAAAACACGTGCCTTCTGTATTGGTTAGCTATATCCACAGCAGAGCTGTGTAACGAATCATGCCGAAACTCATTGGCTAGAACCCACATCTGTGGTTCTACTGGAGCCATCCTGCTGAGACGGCTTGGCACCAGACGTCTCCCTTCCGGCCAGGGTACGATGTTAGAAGCATGGCAGGGAAGCGCAAGCGCAAGCCTGCCTGGGCAAGCACGGCCAGCCAAGCACATTTCAAGCCTCTGATGACATCCTGGCTGTGAACATCCCATTGGCCAAAGCAAGTCACAGGGCTGAGCCCGGAGTCAAAGGGCAGGGGTGATTGCGACGAAGGGCATGGACGCAGGGAGGGGTGACGAATCAGGCCACTATCGCAGGCCCTGCTCCCGCTTTGTAAGCGCAGGAGATCCCTCTCTTGTTATCTTCATAACTCCACTGGTTACTTATCTTTCCAGATACACAGAATATCTCAGTCCAACCCCAGTTTGATCACAAGAATTTCAAACTACAGAA
>NW_011888832.1:1790715-1793679 GCF_000151845.1 Pteropus vampyrus
AATGGTGCGTCTCTCCGCAATTTCACGTTCTGCGATGTCCCATTTGGTAGCCGGTAATCGGCCGTGGTGGGAGTATTTACACTACAGAAATCAACCTACACTAGACAACAGGGATTCTATTTTCTCCGCCCTGGTACAGTTTAACTACCTTGCAATTTTATTCGTCAATTATACTTCAATAAAACTGGACCAAAAAATCACCTCCTTCTTTGAAAAACTCTTTCTGTCCCATTTTCTCTTTTATTTCTCACAATAAGTCTAGTCATCCCAGGCCCCCTTTACGAGTGAAAAACCTGAGGCTCAGAGAAGTGATGACACTTGCTCAGAGTCACCCCTCACGTGTGACAGTGTCCTAAGACTCATACCCAAAGTTTTCCGATTCTAAATTCGGTGCTCTTTCCATCATCTCCAGAGAAAGGAAAATGAAGGAATTAGTTTAGAAAAATGAGGGAAAAAATACAGTCGTGTTTATCGCGAGCCTAGGAAGGGATCTGTCAACCTGAACTCATTTGGAATCCAGGTGTATGCTGAGTAGCACGACACATCCATGTAAGATGAAGCCACCTGTCCACCTACACCGTACACTTCTGACGCTCTTCAGGTAAGTCCTTGCGAGTGACTATGTCAGAGCTAGTAACAGCAAGTGCCATAGAACTTCTTGCTAATATTATGTATTAGGTACAACCATGCTGATGCTTTGGGCTGCTTACTTAGGAATGGAGAAAAAATAATAATTCTGAGACTTTGATCTCCTGTTTTAAATCTGGCTGTTATAAATAGATAGAATTTCATCTTAAATATACTAATGATTTTTTTTCACTATGCAAATTTTATTGGTTCCTTAGCAACAGAACAAATAAGTGTTTCTCCTCTAATTCTGTGTATGTTAGTTTAGAGAAGGCACACAATAAGTTAATTAGAGAGTGGTTGGGGGTGATTTGTAAATGTCATATTAACATGCTGCCTGTTTTTATAGCACCCAAAGATTTTTAAATAAATAGATATCATTTCCGACATGGTTAATTAATTTTTTTGTCTCTAAAAACTTTTCTTGAATAATAGTTGGAATAAAGATTCAAAAGTGATATGTGATGCCTTTGGCCATAACTTCTAATTGCAGATGTGCTCCATTTTTTGAAAAACAGATATATAAAAAGTTAACCTGAAAATAAAGATAAATAGAAGCAGATTACTAGAATCTCAGTGTATCAGAGGTCGTTCTCATGACCCTTCCTTTTTACTGGGGAGAGAACTTGGGCTTAGACTGGGCAAATGACTTACCCAAGAGCCCAGGCTCTGTGCTTGGCAAAGCATCCACCTTAACCCAGGACCCCCCGTTCTGTCTACCATCCCACCTCTCATTCCAAGGCTCGCCCCTATGCTCCTCAAATAACCAACTCTCTTCGCCTGTTGGTACCGGTTTGTTTTTATCTCTGTGTCTTTTCTATTCACCTTGGACTCGATTTCTACCAAAAGTTACCCCGTGTCTCTTCTTCCCATCAGGGGTGACTGGCCTGTGTTACAACTGTTCTGGGGGGTCTGTCGTGGGGAGGAATCCTATAATATACCTAGAATACGTTCTGAGGTAGAAAATCTGAAGAGAGCGTTGAGAAAATAACAACATAAATTAATTCATGACAATAATAACTTATCTCCTATTTTAATTATTTCAATTGAGCAGTTTGTTAAAATTTGATGTATGTTTACATCTGCTTAAACCACCAGGCTTATTTCGATGATTAACGAATGTCAGGCAGAGACCGTCTTTAAATTTTGCATCATCTAGCAGAACGAAGAAGAGCAGTTAAATGGACGGCGATCCGGACTTTGAATTCGGAGACAAAATCAAATTTTGTGTTGGTCAGGAATGCATTTAGCTGCAAGAAACAGGAACCCCAACCGATAGTGACTACTGACATTACATCATGTCCGACGGGAAGTTTCAGTAGTAGCTCAGAATATAAAGGTCGGGGCTGCAGTTACAGTCAAGGTTGGTACCACCGCCCCCAGTCTCACGACCTCACATGACCTGTCCAAAGGCAGGAGACACACACAGCTTTCCCAGAAGCCCCCAGGGGCTGTTCTATTACATCTCATTGGCCACAGTAACCCACCTTAGCTGCAGAGGAGGCTAAGACAGCGTCCTTGCAGGGAGGCAGGCAAGGATGGAGGGGCTGGGCACGCTGCTCACTGGCAGTCGGCAGGGACTACCACGTACGGGTCCGCTAGCAGAATGCCCGGCCCCTAGCCCCTTAGCACTCGCCTTTCTGTACCTGTTTGTCACGTTCTTCTTTGAGCAGCTGAGGGCCTTCTCTTGGCAGGTTAGCAGGCCCGTGGTGTTGGGGAGTTATGCCCCTGCATGCAAATTGAAGGACAAATCAGAGTTGGAGGACTCACCCCTTAGCTAGCTCTCTCTTACATGAGACAACTCTGAGGCACACGTCACATGGGTTCCCAGCAGTTCCCAGTGGGATCACAAACCCAGACGCCCACAGAAGTAACTTGTCCATCAGCGCACTCTGAACTGGGGTCCTTGTCTCCTCTGTCTCTCTTCCCCACCTCTGCACTGGTATTTTTGGGGCTCATCTTCCAAATAAACCACCTGTATTACCACTTGGTTACCACTTGTAACCACTCTTGTGTTAGAGTTAGCTTCCGGGGGGAATCCAGCCTAAGATATTTTTAGCTACATGAACCTCTAACTTAGTTCTTCTGACTAGTGAGGGTCAATGACAAAACGTATGTGAAAACACGTTGCAAACAACAAAGCATTAAATGGACACGGGGATGATGCGGGCTGGAAAACTCTGCTTTTTCACACGAGCCACCAGTTTAGCTACCATTTCTGTAATTTCGCCCACGCTCGCAAGGACTGTGTCTTTGGGCAGACACGTCTCCCTTCGACAGGTAATCGCTAAAGTGGTACTTTCCCTCCATCTCGGCTAAGAGCCTTGCTTCTGCCCT
>NW_011888832.1:1795175-1804288 GCF_000151845.1 Pteropus vampyrus
CATTTCTGATGTGATGCATTCGTGTAATTTATAAATCAACACACACCTACATCGGGGGAGCACTTTTGAAAAAAATGATACTAAAAGTAATAAACGCCCTTTGGTCTAGAGGAAGACCTTTTATGAGACCGTGGGCTCCTCTTTAAGAATCGAATGACGAGAGAGGACGCCCTCTTCCGCCAGTACTGCCCGTGTGTGCACACTTATGCGAGCAGTTCCAGGCGGTTCAGAGAGCTCCTGCGGTCCAGATGTGAATCTCGGGGAAAGAGTTCTTGTTTTTCAAGATGCCTCATGCAGGTATTAGGCCAGCGTGTCTCTAGGCCAAATCAGTCACCCAGTAGAGCCCTCAGTGAAGGAGCCCGGCATTTGTTGCAGGACCTCATGTGGTCCCTCTCATGGAGACTTCCTCAGCCAGAAGTAATGGATCTCAAATAGCGGGTCCTCTCCCGTCGCCCACCTCGACAGCCCCAGGGAGCACAATAATCATTTCTTCCCATCCCTCACTGTTCACATTCGTGCGCGCGCACACACACACACACACACACATGCACACGTGCACACACACATGCACACACATGTATACACACATTCACACACATGCGCACACACATACATGCACACACGCGCACACATACACACCCATATACACACATTCACACACACATGCACACACACAGGCACACACATACATGCATGCACACACACATACATGCATGCACACACATACACACATACACACATACACATGCATACATACATACACACACAAACACACAAACACACACAAACACACACATACATGCACACACAAACACACAAACACACATACACATATACACATCACACACACACATACACACAGATACACACATGCACACACACATGCACACACATATACACATGTATACACACATTCACACACGCACACACATGCACACACACATGCACACACATACACACATGCACACACATACATGCATGCACACACATACATGCATGCACACACATACACACACATACACACATTCACACACATATACACATACACACATACACATACATACACACGCATACACACATATACACACAAACACACACACAAACACACACACAAACACACACAAACACACATACACATACGCACATATACACATATACACATCACATACACACACATACACACATGCGCACACACGTACACACACACACATACACGTTTATTATGCGTTTTTCATTATAAAGTACAGTCTTGCAAAAATTCAGAAGTACAAAAAATGTCTAAAGTACCCATAACCACGTCTTCCAGATCTCATTTGGGCACATGACCTCACAATCTACTTCTCTGTGCATATTCGTAACTGTGAAAAGATTGTTTTAACAGCTTTATTGAGATGAAAATGATGTACAAAAACTATACATGTTTAAAGTGTACAATTCGATGAGTTGGGACATATGCAAACACCTGTGAAACCATATTTAAGGTAACAGACGTATCCATCAGCTCCCAAAGTTTTCTTGTGTCCTTTCGGGTTTTTGGTTTGTTTGTTTTTGTTTTATTTTGTGATAAGAACACTTAACATGAGATCTATCCTCTGTATGAATTTTGAAGTGCACAATAGTATTTTTAGCTACAGGCACTGCAGCTCTACAGCAGATCTCTAGAACTTACTCATCTTAGTAACTGAAATTTATACCCTTTGAAAAGAGATTGATCTTCTGAGTTTACCTTGAAATACCTGCTTCTGTTTTTAAAAATATTAATTCCTACTCTTTTACTGATTCAAAAGAGTTTTTCTTGAGTAGAGAGGAAACAGATAAATTGCACTTTAGCAAATCTAGCAAAAAAAAAAAAGCATGTACATAAATACGAAGTTCTCGGGAATTTGAACTCGAGAGCAGAAATTCGGACTCTTTCCTCTTCATATGCCTTCGATATACTCTCTGACTTTCTGTAAAACGTCTTCTCTCCTTTGACCTTGACCTCGTTTTCTTGTCTGACCCTTCTGTCTCCTTCCTTATTCATTCACTTTCCCACATTGGTTTGGTTTGTTGGTTTGTTTGTTTGCATTTACCTTGAATGGGTCACTGAGCTTGGTGTAGGGAATAAGATGGACAAAACCGACCCCTCCCCACCCCGGCCAAGTTCACGGTCTCCTCCCCGATTAACTTCATCCTGCCGTCTCTTTCTTTTTTATCCGAAGCCGCTCTCTGTCATTCACATGCCACCTGTAGACATCCATTTTTCTCTTTTGTAACTTACGCCTCTAGAAACATCCTCATATTCAGGTGACTTCTCTGATGGTCAGTGTTCAATAAACTGTCAGCTCAATGAAAGAGGCCTCTCTCAGCTGAATTTATGGCTTGGCAAAGCCATTTCATAAAACATGATTAATGATAATTAACATTTTAACTTCGGGCCATTTAATGGCACCTGACAAAGGGGTCAAGTGAAACTCATGGGTGTCATATGTCAAATGTCACAGTTACGGGATGGGCTGAGCGGTGGCTGAGAAGCAGATGAAGCAAGTGTGTGAGGAACAGCAGACGGAGCTTCTGCTCCCATCCCTGGGACCTGCTTCTCCCCTGCCCAGCGTCGAAGGGGCGCTGCCCCCATCTCAGATAAGAAGCATCTGTGCTTCTGCTACAACGCATGTTTCAGAATTCAGTCTTGTAAAAAATCTCATGATACTCTACTATCTCCTGCTTCATATGTTCATACGCAGTATGCTGCACACTGAGAAAAAAACCACTGGATGTCCAGCACCTGGGGACTGAATTTCCTGAGCATCCCGGCCCGCTCACCCGACGACTTCCTCACCCTCTGAAGTCTCTGAGCTGATGACCTCAGCGCCCACTCACCTCCACATCCTCGCTGCATTTCCTCACCCGATCTAGGCTCCTCCCTGTTTCTCTCCCACATATTCCTTCTCCTTACTTTTGGATCACTGAAAGTTCATGGATCATCCTTCGGCTCTGCCCCTCCTGGCTCCCACCAGCCTGCCTCCCAGGCTCACTACCCTGCCCCCAACGCACAGATGGGACCTGAAAAAATTGAGCAGAGAGCGAGACCAGAACTAACGTCTTTCAGAAATCGAGGGTTGGAATCTTCCTGGGAAAGGGTGAGATGAATGATCGGGGACTAGGCAAGGTGGCGGATGCCACGCCGTGTATGAGAATCAGACCCCTGAGAGATGAGGGCCTTGTGTTGAGACACTAGTTAGTAATGAAGGAGCTGGATGAGGGAGGAGGTCAGTTCCAAGGAGGAGAAAAGTGTGGCCGTGAAACAATGCTTTGGTCTGAGAGTGACATCACATGCCCAAATTCCATCTCGGGGGGGACCCCTTTGCTGACAGAGTTGGGAGCTCACAGGGAGGTGACCCATGGGATGCTGGGGACTGTAGCCTATATCACAATCATAGTAGAGACATGAATAGCAGGCTGAGGCTGTTTGTCACCTCACCCCACGGAGCCATCCCAGCCATCATGGGGCGGGGCAACATAGTCATAGCCGACACCCATTGAGCTAAACACTCAGCCCTCACCAACTGAGTTCACCCTCACCATCACCAAAGGAGCTAAGTTCTAGTTTTACCCCCGTTTTATTCATGAAGAAGCCGAGGCTCAAAGAGATTAAGGCACCAGCTCGCTGATCCCCAGGTGCTAAGTGGCGGGGCCAGAATGTGGACGCAGCTTCCTCCGCCCGCTGAATCCAGGTTCTGCGTCGTGCTGCCAAGCTGCCTCTTAACCAGCTGAGCGTGTCGTGGGGTCACACAGCAAGGGAAGGGAGGACGCAAAGCGTAGGCAGCAATACCAAGTTTCCCTTTCGAAACCATTTATTGAAAAATGCAAAAGTGAGTCTGTTTAAAGAAAAAGATAAATAATATGGTACAGGTTTGGATATGGCCAGAATCTGGAAGATGGAGTAACGGCCAGCAGAGGCTGGTAAGCTCTGGGCTGCGCGTGGCGGGCTTCGGTAAATGGTGCCAGTGGGTGTGTTTGAGGAGCAAGAAGGAATAATGAGGACTTGTCCGACATACTGAAAAATGCTCACTGTTAGGCCCAGTAACAGTCCCTGTGGTCCGCAGCTCTGACCTTGCCTCGGTGTCAATGTCAATAGCTGTTGTCACCAGTCAATGGGCCTCCCGGTTGGTACTTAGAGATTCTCTTTATGCACTTAAAAGGCATCATTAGTACCAAGTGGCTATTAAAGCAGTCTCGCTGCTCAGAATGATTTTCTGAAGCAAATGCAGAGGAAACGTGTTGAGGGTTGAAGTCATTAGCTGTGACCACAGAAGGACTGACCGATGGCAATTGTGCCATTAATCTTGATAAGGGGAAGTGCGAGCAATTCATAAAATCTGCTTGGTGAGGTTTCTCCCTAAGTGGACACCCGAGTGAATGACCCCATGTCTTTGCTCTAGGTAAGAGGGACACGTGCGAGCTGTGACATCCACTGGGCATGATGAGTGAGGCAGGCAGGGCTGTTGGCGGTGGGGACACAGCAGTGATCCCAGGCCTGGCTGGGGAGGCAGGCCTAAGGCAAGGGCAGCTGGGGCATCGTGGCAGGAGAGAAGTTGCAGCTGGCATTTTATAGAAAGCTCGCTCTGGACCAGGCACCGTTCTAATGCTTTTTGTAGTAACTGTTTAACCCTCACAACGGACCAGGGGGGCAGCTACTATTATATTATTATTCCCATTTTGAAGATGAGGAAGCTGAGTCCCAGAGAGGTTATGACACTTGCTTAAGGTTACACGGCTCATAAATGGCAGAGCAGGGGTCGAGTCTGGGTAGCCTGGTTTCAGAGACTGTGCTCCTACCGCTTGGCTGCACGGTATGACCTCGCAGTGGATGCCCTTAGCCTCCTGCCTTTGCTTGGTGGAGAGCCTGGGCTTTGGGGTCACACGCACCTGGACTGGAACCCTAACTCTGCCTGGCTGTGGGGCCTTGAACCCTAACTCTGCCTGGCTGTGGGGCCTTGAACAAAGGACTTTACCTCCCTGGCTGTGAGGCCTTGAACAAAGGACTTTACCTACTCAAGACTCAGTTTCCTCATTTATAGAGTGGAGAGTTCTTGGGAGATTATAAGATGTGTCAGGCACTTAACAGCCCTTGAGTATATGTCATTGCTCCCTGCTTCCACGGGGAGGCTGCAGACACTGATTGCCAGACCTGGATACTGATGGGGCAGTGTGAAGGACAGCCAGATGCCCGCCCCAACTGGCACCTCTGTGAGTAGGGGCTGGCCCAGACCATTGGCCAAGGAGTCGGCACCCTCTTCCTGGTCATCTGTGTCCTGACTGACCTTGTCCATCTTGGGTTCTGGGTTAGAGTCTGTCGTTTGCGGCTCTCCAGAATTCATATGTAGAGGCCCTAACTCCAAGGAACTATATGTGGAGATGGGACCTGTGTGGTGGTGATAAAGGTTAAATGAGGTCATAAGGGTGTCACCCCATAGGGCTGGTGCCCTTATAAGAAGAGAAGAGACACCAGAGCTCTCTCTATTCACCAAATGAAGACATCAAGAGAAAGCGGCCACCTGCAAACCAGGAAGAAAGCTCTCACCAGGTACCAGATCAGCTGTCACCTTGATCTTGGACGTTCTACCCTCCAGAGCTATGAGAAAATAAATGTCTGTTTAAGCCACCCAGTCCATGGGGTTTCGTTATGGCAGACTGAGCCGACTAAGACAGAATTCCCAGTCCGCGTGTTGAATGGGAGAGTAAAGTGGAAGTGTATTCAAAACTGTACCTTCGGCACTGATACCAATTTGGATAAAGATGGGCACAAACTATGTTACTCCTCCCCTTAAGTGGGAGACTTGACTTCCCCTCCTCTGGACTCCGGACAAGCTTTAGTGACTTGCTTGGTGACAGAATACAATGGACGTGACGCCCTGGGACTGCTGTGTCTAGGCCATAAGCAACCCGAGAGTCCCGCCAGACCTTTTTGGGACACTTGCTCTTGAAACCGAGCTACAGTGATGTGAGGAAACTTCCTGAGCCCACGGAGGGAGGGGCGGGGGGAGCGGGGAGGCCTCGGCAGGGAGCGGAACCCCAGCTCCTCCCGGAAGTAGATCGCCAGCCCCCGTCGAGCTGCCTCCCATAACACCCCGCGGAGCAGAAATGAACCATTCCCACCCAACCCTGCCCAGCCGCAGGCCCGGGAGCCCAATCAGTGACGGCTGTCTCTTTGAGTTTGGGGGTGATCTTTCCTCTGTAATACATAACTGGAACACCGAGAAACACTTCCAAAGGGCCCCCACCCCCACTCAGGGCCACCGCTGAGCTGCCGCAGGGGGTGACTTTGCACGGGTGTCTAGGGACCCTGCTCGGAAGAACCCCCATCCCCAGTTCCACTCTGCGTGCAGGCAGCTGGGATACGGAATGTGCAGGGCCCAAGGAGGCCTCTCCTGGCTGGACACTGGCCTTGGATGTCCACGATTACATCCTTCTTTGGGCGCCTTCGTAAAATATGTGGGGAAATGTAAGTATGAGACCTCATTTCACCATGGGGAAAACAATAAATCCATTGACCCAAGTGGAAACTGGAAAACCGTAGGCTTCTTGACTTTCAGTGTGCCAAGCCCCACACCTTACCTCTACACTGCTTCTAGAAAATGCTGGGACTGGAAAGAGAAACTGGCTGGTTGTCATTCACTGGTTTTCAATCCTGGTGGCACATTAGAATCACTTGGGAGCTTAAAAAAATATTGCTGGGCCCCGCCCCTAGAGGATGGATTCAATTGGTCTGGGGTACAGATTGGATATTGGTACTAAAATAAAGGGGTACAGATTGGATATTGGTACTAAAAATCAAGACAAAATAAAGCACCGCCCTGGCTGATGTCACGGGCCACCAGGGTTGAGGACTACTGCTCTAGACTCATCATCATTATCTCTGTCGGCACCGTTGTTCTAGGGCAGAGCCTCTAAGCCTGTAAATGGCACCAATTTGGAATTTGGAGACAGTCCCAGGCAGTGAGGGAAGACATCCGTCTCTGATGATTTCACAAATAATAATCACCCTTTACATTAATACAGATTTACTCACCAAAGACTGGAATGTGTACCAGCTGTGATGTGAGGTAGTCATGGCGTTAAGTGATGTGGAATCCGGGTGACCCAAATCATTCATTTTTCGACTCTCTTTCAATCCTCTGATTCCCCAGGGAGACGTCTTGCTCCCTTGGGTGCTAGCTCTTCTTTAACCTCTTCGACTCTTGGCAAAAATCAGGGGGTTGGTTTTCCAATGACTAAAATTCAAGTAACACCGATCTAAATCTTCGTCCCCGTGGCAGCTGAGTGAGGGAACTGTGGAAATATGAAACACTCACATGGTCTAACATGATCCCAACCTAGCGGGAGGACGCGGAGTCTCAGGGACACTTGGTGACTTGCCCAAGGACTAGTTTCTGTCCTGGTTCACGTTTAATGAAGAAAATCATGCCAATAGGGGTTCCTTTGCCATATAACTGGAAGATAGACGTTACTCCCCTCTTACTCAGATCTTAGAGTAAGGGCCAAACAAGCCCCACCGAGGAGAAAAGGGGAAGAGAAGGCATAGAGGGTGGGAGAAAAAAAAATGAGTTCTGGAGAACAGTAAGACTTGTTGGTTCAGGAGATAGATTTCAGAAGTTACATGGAGAAAAACTGGTCGAAAAAAGAAAGAACTTTCTAATGCGGCTGAGGCTGCAACTGGCTGTTTCAGGAGACAGAGGCCTCCCTCCTCCAACAGTTGATTTATTTGCCTAAGATATGGTCTTTCATTCCTGATATTGGCTTTGCCCCCATAGTGTAGAGATTCTGGACTGCGTGCTCATGTTTGGGGACAGAATTCTCTTGCATGCTGAGGTACAGGAGACTCCTAAAATGCTCCCAACCCTGGAATCCTAGTACGTCTTCAGACAGCTGGGAAAGGGAAGATAGTCTCCTAGGTTACACCCTCCCTCTCCAATAACAACAAGCCTTTGAGTTCCCCGGATGGGGGAGGGAGGAGCTGAACCAGATGAGGAGATTGAATGTGAATACGGATTAAATCCTGGAGGAAATGTTTGCACCTGTTACTGGGATGCGGTTTACTCTTGGCCAACAGCAGGTGTCCTAAGCCCTCATGCTGAGCCTAGGGTCTCCTCACTTAAGGTTCGGCCACTGCTACTCAGGTTAGAGGTCCATCAGACCACTTAGGTGCTTGTCACAAAGGCAGATCTAGGCCACCTCCCAGTAGGATATTCTAGTTATCGCTGGGCTGATTTCGATAATAGAGATCCATGGGCTGCATTTTGCCAACCACTGATCAAAGATGTCTCAGACAGCCATGTCCCAGGGAGATGTGGGTAGAGGGAAAGGCGGGGGATGCTTTTGGCCAGATATGGGGGTGGGTCCAGGAGGCACCAGAAGTCTTTTTCCATTGGACATTCCTGAGAAAGAAAGCGGGCAAGCCAGAGCTCCAGAGGCATGACAGTTCTAGTCTCAGAAACATAGGCTCTTATTCATAATGGAACAGCAAAATCTTAAAATAATAGAATGTACTAGCAGTAAAGCTTAGTGGTTAAGCATCAGTGATACTCCGACCTTGACTTCTTTACCTGCTGGCCGGATGATTGACATCGAGGTCCTTAACCTCTTTGAGCTTTTTTTTTTCTTCAGTCATTAGATAGACATACTAGTAAGTATACTATAACGTCCCCTAGAACTGTTACGACACATAAATGAGTTCAGGCATTTAAAGGACATGGCACTGAGTCTGACAAGTGGTAAGGGCTCCAGAAGTTCTTATTTGCACTGCCAGGGTCATAGGCTCTCGGAGCCAAAAGTGACCACAGAGATCGTCTAGTGAGTCCAATGCTGGTGCAGTGACTCCGGGTGCCAGAAGCGTCAGTGAAGACCCTGGGGTGCTGCGGCTTCCTGGTCCAGCGTCTCTCAGCCCAGCCCCCTGGTGATTGCTCCCCATCTAAGGGAAGGGGTTCTTTAGCCATGAAGGGTGTTTGGAGGTCCTGCTCCTACAGACTCCATACCTGAGAATGTCATCTTTCTGCATCTAGTGACACTCACTCTGCTGAGCTCACAGGCCAGCTGTCTGTGGGCACAAGCAGGCTCAGCCGAGAAGAACGGGG
>NW_011888832.1:1804338-1806774 GCF_000151845.1 Pteropus vampyrus
TCTTACTCAGATCTTAGAGTAAGGGCCAAACAAGCCCCACCGAGGAGAAAAGGGGAAGAGAAGGCATAGAGGGTGGGAGAAAAAAAAATGAGTTCTGGAGAACAGTAAGACTTGTTGGTTCAGGAGATAGATTTCAGAAGTTACATGGAGAAAAACTGGTCGAAAAAAGAAAGAACTTTCTAATGCGGCTGAGGCTGCAACTGGCTGTTTCAGGAGACAGAGGCCTCCCTCCTCCAACAGTTGATTTATTTGCCTAAGATATGGTCTTTCATTCCTGATATTGGCTTTGCCCCCAAAGTGTAGAGATTCTGGACTGCGTGCTCATGTTTGGGGACAGAATTCTCTTGCATGCTGAGGTACAGGAGACTCCTAAAATGCTCCCAACCCTGGAATCCTAGTACGTCTTCAGACAGCTGGGAAAGGGAAGATAGTCTCCTAGGTTACACCCTCCCTCTCCAATAACAACAAGCCTTTGAGTTCCCCGGATGGGGGAGGGAGGAGCTGAACCAGATGAGGAGATTGAATGTGAATACGGATTAAATCCTGGAGGAAATGTTTGCACCTGTTACTGGGATGCGGTTTACTCTTGGCCAACAGCAGGTGTCCTAAGCCCTCATGCTGAGCCTAGGGTCTCCTCACTTAAGGTTCGGCCACTGCTACTCAGGTTAGAGGTCCATCAGACCACTTAGGTGCTTGTCACAAAGGCAGATCTAGGCCACCTCCCAGTAGGATATTCTAGTTATCGCTGGGCTGATTTCGATAATAGAGATCCATGGGCTGCATTTTGCCAACCACTGATCAAAGATGTCTCAGACAGCCATGTCCCAGGGAGATGTGGGTAGAGGGAAAGGCGGGGGATGCTTTTGGCCAGATATGGGGGTGGGTCCAGGAGGCACCAGAAGTCTTTTTCCATTGGACATTCCTGAGAAAGAAAGCGGGCAAGCCAGAGCTCCAGAGGCATGACAGTTCTAGTCTCAGAAACATAGGCTCTTATTCATAATGGAACAGCAAAATCTTAAAATAATAGAATGTACTAGCAGTAAAGCTTAGTGGTTAAGCATCAGTGATACTCCGACCTTGACTTCTTTACCTGCTGGCCGGATGATTGACATCGAGGTCCTTAACCTCTTTGAGCTTTTTTTTTTCTTCAGTCATTAGATAGACATACTAGTAAGTATACTATAACGTCCCCTAGAACTGTTACGACACATAAATGAGTTCAGGCATTTAAAGGACATGGCACTGAGTCTGACAAGTGGTAAGGGCTCCAGAAGTTCTTATTTGCACTGCCAGGGTCATAGGCTCTCGGAGCCAAAAGTGACCACAGAGATCGTCTAGTGAGTCCAATGCTGGTGCAGTGACTCCGGGTGCCAGAAGCGTCAGTGAAGACGCTGGGGTGCTGCGGCTTCCTGGTCCAGCGTCTCTCAGCCCAGCCCCCTGGTGATTGCTCCCCATCTAAGGGAAGGGGTTCTTTAGCCATGAAGGGTGTTTGGAGGTCCTGCTCCTACAGACTCCATACCTGAGAATGTCATCTTTCTGCATCTAGTGACACTCACTCTGCTGAGCTCACAGGCCAGCTGTCTGTGGGCACAAGCAGGCTCAGCCGAGAAGAACGGGGCTGTATCCTTCCTCCCCTGGCTCTGGTGTTTAATCAAAACAGTATTCAAAATATGATTCTGGGAGATTATATGGAGAGATTTGCAGGAGGCTCTCGGCGGGGGCAGAGATGGTGAGAACAGATTGCCGCTGGGGCCTGAGTCTGGGATAATCGTGGGCTCAGACGTGCCATTCGCAGGCCCCTCGCCGGTCCTCCTGGAGTGCACCATCAGCTCTGGAGCAGACATGGAGCACCAGGCTGGAGAACTAGGCCGTCCCCTGTGTTTCACAGCAGGGGAAACTGGGAGAGGGGAAGGGGCTTGTCCATGACCCTGCAGCAAGGTAGTGAGGGGACAGAGATGGTGAAGCCGTTTGCTGGGATTCTAGGCTGCTCTTATCAGCGCTATTCACACTCTACTGTCTCTAGCCAGCCAGGCCCGGATTTTAGGACAACCCTGGCTGCAGGCTCCTGCCATGGGCTGGGGGAGTTAGGGTGAGGCCAGGCCTCCCAGACAAGAGATGGAGAGACAACCTTCCGAGGTCCTGGGTGGTAAGGCAGGCAGACCCAGGTGGGCCCCCTTTCCCAAGGCTCACTGTGTCTATAAAAGGCCAAATGGCTGGAGGCAGTGTGCGGGTCGGATTCCGCCAGCCTCCATCCTTCACTCTCTGGATCCCAGAGCCCCTGTTGGGCCACATGACCTCGCGCTTAGGTTGGTCTCTTCTCCCTGGCCTTCAACTGCTGACTCAGTGTAATGCTGAGGGCCCTTCTCCCTTCCACAAAATGGCCAGCTGGAGACCGGCTCCCAAGTGGAGGCGGGAAGAACAGGCCTCTGCAGGCTC
>NW_011888832.1:1807959-1829233 GCF_000151845.1 Pteropus vampyrus
CTGGGGCAGCCGTGGAAGTTACAAAGTGAGGGGGGCGAGGGTGAGCAGGACAGGGAGCCGCTTCAGACCCCAAATCCAGAGGCGGTGGGGAGACGTGGTATGCCGAGTGGGTGCAGCAGACAGCCTCTGCCGCCCAGGCTTCCCCCTCGGCCTTCCCCGAGGTGCCCTGCCACCTCCTCTGGGGTCTGACAAAATGCACATCCGCCAGCCACTCCCAGCTCTGCGTGCAAGGAGGGCGGGTAAGAGGGGTTCTGTGTGTGTCTGTCTTTTTCTTAGGCGAAGTGAGATCCCCCAGTTTCTGGCGAGGTCTCTCCCAGCTTCTTAGCGTGGAGGTGAGTTCCAAAAGCAGGGCTTATTTCCAAGATTCTTCCGCAAATCGCAGCCATTGCGCTAACCTGCTGAGAGAGGAAAGGTTGATTAAAACCCGAAGGCCTCTTGGTGGCGATTCCTGGGAAATCGGAGGTCAGGGGTGTCTCATCCGAAGGGAATCAAAGGTCTAGAAGCAATTTACTTGCCAGAAGTAACATTTGGACCCCGTTATGTGTAAATTCAAATAACAATGTAACCCAATTTTCTAAGCCAGTAGCTAAATCCAGAGAGAAATTACTACAAAGAACAGAATCTGACAGTAATTGCTGGAGGCTGCCAAATGCTTGCGGAGTGCCCCATTGTGGGGTGAAATTCTCTTCCACCGGGGACAGCCAGAGAGCCAAGGGGGAGGGGGGTGGGGGCAGGAGACATTAATTGGCAGTCACACCCTGCTCGGAGGTGAGATCTAGGGAGTGAGTGCTCTCCAAAGACAGCACTGGGCTACACTCCCCAGGGATTTTAGTGTCTCTCTCTCTCTCTCTCTCTCTCTCCCCACCCCCCCCAAGAGAGGGCAGGAAGCTGACTTCTATCTGGCCCTGCCTCTCACACCTCTCAGAAAACCCTGGTGCCTGACCCGGCCTAGCAAACGCTTGGTACAATAACAGCAGAGTCCAGCTGTCCCCCTCTGAAGAGCAGGCAGGGGCAAGGGCAGCTGTGCCAGCCGGTCGTGAAGGTGCCTACCTAGCGCACTTGGAAGAATACTGGACCTGAGCGCAGCGATCTAGGTTGCCCGTCTCTTCAATGACTTTCTCAGTGATCCTAGGTAAGTTACTGCCTCACTCTGAGCTTATGACTATTGTCTGCCTTCAAAACGAGGAGGAACTAGAAATACTATCTCTAAGCTTCCATTTCAAAGGGTGCTGTGGGGCAGTTTCCCGCCAGGCCTTAACCTGGGCGTGCCCGAGAGGTAGAGAGGGGGCGTAATGGGCGGGCTGCACGGTGGTGGGCAGGTGTCTTTTAGACAGACACTCCCAGCGCCGCTGGGGGTCCACTACCTTCTGCTCCGGAGGGGTAGCGACACTGCACCACGGGCTCCCTCCGCCGAGGGCATGGCGCACAGTTCAGGGGCAGCCCCTGCAGGGCGAACGCGGGGTTGCCAAAGGCTTTGGCTACACAGGAAGACTCGTCACACGCGGAGTCTCTGGGGACCGCAGGTCGTCCGCCAGAGCCTGGAGGCTGTCCGGGAATCAGATGGCACTCAGGACTTCGTGGCTTGGGCGGAGTTGGAGGTGCGCCTTCGACAGCGCTGGCTGCCGCGGTGTGCGCCAGCGACCAGATGCGCGCTTTGTCACTGCAAGGGTAGTGCATGGTCAATGTGGGGCCCCCCGGCTCGGTCTGGAGGAAATCGGCTTCTCCCGATCCAGGAGGCTCACTGAGCGAGAAGCGGGGCGCCGCGAGGCCGCACTCTCTGCGCTGCAGCCAGCCCACTCGAGCTGCGGCGCATGGCGCGGGCAACGACTGCGTGTCCTTATGGAACTCAGCCAGCCTGTCCGTGGCTGTGACCACTGCCTCTTCTTCTTCGGGCTCCTCCTCCAAATCTTCTTCCTCCAGGTCTTCCAGGTCACTCAGACGGAGCGCCCGAGCTTCCTGGCTGGCAGCAGCAACGTCTGCAGGAAATCAGGAGCGAGTGAGAAAAGCCCCAGGCCCCGAGGGAAATCTGCCCGAGTGCCCATCCCCGAGAAGCTTTTAGCAAGATGCGCCCCGCACTCAGGGCATTCTCGGTGTAATTCACCAGGCTGGCCACACCACCTCTTACGCTTGCCCCTGGATCGCGCCTGCCCTTGGGAAAGAATCCCCAGCCCCACCTTGTCCTCACCCCCTTGAAAGCTCCTCCTGTCCCTGCACCCCCAAGCCAAGGAAACCTATAATTCCAGCTGCTCTAAGACCTGGATCTCAGCTCCTCAACCCTGTAAAGGCGAGGGGACAATTTCTACCCAATTTCCACACCCACAGGTGGCTGGCGTGTATTATTTAATTAAGCAAATATTTACTGAGTGCCTATCGTGTGCCAGACATCACTTAGGCATTAACTTGGGGGATACAGAAGCAAATAATACAACTTCCAGTGGGGCTGACATTCTGGAGAGGGTCACGGTGATAATAAGGAGGGTGAAGGAAATAAAAGGGGCTGACGACAGAGAATCACTGGGAAGCTACACTGGCTTGGGTGGCCAGGGAAGGCTTTGCAGAGGTGACACATTTAAGTCGAGAAGAAGATGGTGCGATAGGGAACTCGTGGCAGACCGAAATGCCCAGGCAAAGGTCCCGAGGCTTTTAGGGGGTGTGAGTGCAAAGGCAAGCGTGAGCGTCCGCCATGAAGGCTGCCCCACAGCGCAGCCGCGGCAATCCAACGAAGCCGCATGGCGGCTGGGACAACGCGTGCGAGGCGGGGTGGCGAAGATTTTGGCACCTTTGGTGTCACCGTTCAGGCAGCGCAGGGGCTCCTCCGCTCCACGCTCCGCCTTCCTCTCCTCCCCGCCTTTGTTCTTGGGCGCCCACGTCATCTTGTTCTCCTTCTTCAGGCGCCGGCGCGCGTTGGCGAACCAGGTGGACACCTGGGTGAGGGTCATCTTGGTGATGATGGCCAGCATGATCTTCTCGCCCTTGGTGGGGTAGGGGTTCTTGCGGTGCTCGTTGAGCCAGGCCTTGAGCGTGCTAGTGGTCTCTCGGGTGGCGTTCTTCCGGCGCCCGGGGCCACTCAACTCCACGGCTCCGTACCTGTAGGGACAACCTGGCTCGCAGTCTGAGGCGGGGAACCTGGGGCGGCGGGCGGGAGGCCGTCTGTGGCCTGGAAATGAGCTTCTGCTCCTCTGCCTCCTTGCTCAGCCCCTCCCCCCACGCTGCCCAGATCAGCCCTATCTTGCCAGGCGAGAGGGAAGGACGTTGGGTGCCAGTCACCAAAGTGCCCCATGTCTTACCGGTCATACTGGTACTGCCCCAGAGTAGGCTCATAGGGATAATAGGCTCCTGGCTGTGCTAGGCCAGGTGTGAAGTTCCCTGCTGCCTCCTTAAATTCATACTGTGGATTCTGGTGGGGTAGAAACAAAGAATTCAGAACTATTTACATTTGGGGAGCGAAAAGGTGGGAAAATTGCTAAGGGTGTAAACTCTGAAGTCAAGTTCGGTTTAAATCCCTGTACCACCACTGGTATTGGCTGTGTGATCCTGAGCAGAGTTAAACACTCTATGCCTCAGTTTCCCCTTGGTAAATGAGGATAACAATAGTACCTATAGGTGATTGAAGAAGAGCGCTTGGCAGAATTCCCGGTGCAGAATAGACCCTAATGAAATATTAGCTGTTATTATTACTGTTATTACTTGAGTCTCCCCCCCAACCCTCCTCCCCACCAGCTGGGGAGCTTCCCTACATTATGCTCCTTCCAGAACTATTCCCGGGCCCTTTGTTTCTCTGTAACTCTGGGTAAGTAATTGACCTCTCTCTGCCCCTCGATTTCCTCATCTGTAAGCTGAGAGAAGTAATGACTTGCCTACCTCGCAGAATTAATAGAAGCGCAAATGTTTTCTAAACGCTGTGGAGTTCTGCAAGCTGTACAACAGTGTGAAGATGTAGTTTGTTTGTTTGTTTGTTTCCCCCTTATGCACAGTCTTAACTCTTTCCTTTCCTCGGAGTTGTGCGTCCTTCCTAAATTTTCCCTGGAGATATCACATTGGAATTCACCCCCGGCTGCTGCTGCTGCCCCCAGGCCGGGTGGGTTCCGGGGTTCCGGCCCAGGCCCCACCTCGTGTACTCACCAGCGCCCCGTACAGTGCGGGCGGCTCCGGGCTGTAGGGCAGGTATCCGGGGTAGCTCGGGCCAGCTGCAGCGGCCGCGTAGGGGGCTCCATAGATGCCCAAGGCCGCGCCCAGCTCGGGGCGCGCACTGCCCAGCAGGCGGCCATCGTAGGGTGCGCAGCAGAGAGCGGCCGCCGGGGTGGAGCCTGAGGCCACATCTGGGACCGAGCGCGGGGTGGATTCGCAGCAAGTGGCGCTTGAACTTGCAGACACCAGAAACTACGAGTGCGAGAGAGGGGACACCGGAGGTCAGTGACAGGCGCCTCGGGCTGGCAGGAGCCAGCGGCATAACTGCCCATGGATCTCTCAGTCATTCAACATTAACTAAAAGCCACCGTGTCCGGAGCATTCTGCGGAGCACTGGAACGGGAATTATCCGAAGACGCGATTTATCCAAATAAGAAACACCCAAGCTGTTGCTTAGGCTCCAAAGTTTCAGGGGGTCCGGGCGATGAGAACAGTCTGTAACCCGAATTACAGAAGCCAAACTCCGCGGGTTCCCTCTCGGATCCCCGCCCCCTTCCCCATCACAGGATCCTCCAGAGGCAGAGCTAGAAGTTGGCCTTAGAGACTATCATCACGTCTCACATCGACTCCCATTTTATTGACAGGGAATGGGGACCGGGGAGAGTGCAGACTCGTTCAAGATCACAAAAGGGGTCAGAGGTCGGGCTAGTACTAGACCCCAGGAAAATATACTCTGCACTCTGGAGAGAAACTGGAGAACAGTGGTGAGTGTCCCCAGAATTTGCCCAGGAAACCCTTGTCACCGCGCGACACCACATTGGTCTGGAAAATCGAAGGAACCAGAAGCAGCGAGTTCGGATCGGCCCACGGATGCGGGAGGATAAGAACATAGGTCAGCAACGAACAACGGAAAACTGATGAGATGACCAACGCTCCAGCCTGGAAAGTCCTTTCTTTCCTTTCCTTTTTTATTAATTTCTTTATTATTATTATTATTATTATTATTATTATTATTATTATTATTATTATTATTATTATTATTTCGAGACTCTCTCGGCCACCTCGGATATCCGTACAATAAGGAGACCTGTCTGGAAGATTTCCGTGGTCCCACCCACCTCGCCGAGCGCGTGGTCAGAGTGCTCAAGTTTCGGGTCACCCGATTTTCCAGCTCGCACCGGGGGCCTGGAACGTTCCCGGCGAGGGACTGAGGAGGTCAGAGGGCACGGTGGCACATTACCCCGCTGCCCGCTCCTTCTGGCTTCCCCGGAGCCTCGTGCAAGAGGAGGGCGCTCAGGGGCAGGAGCGCGCCCTGGGCGTCCCCTCTGCCCAGTCTGTCCCCATCCCCCATGGAGCCGCCTCTTACCTGGGAAGCGCTGCCATACGGGTGTCCAAAGTGCGAGAAGGACATGGTGGCTGTCCCTGGCTCGCCTGCCTCTTCTCTTTCTTGTTTCCGCCTCAGCCCGTCGTATCCGCGCCTCCAGCCGTGTGCCGCCTTGGTCCCTTACACGGCTGCGGATGCCCAGAGGCGGGTCCTCCGCCCTTTTAGCGCCACTGGAGGCATAGCCAGGGGCAGCCCAGCTGCCAAGCCCTGCGCTCCAGAAGGCGCTCCACCGGCCAGCGTGGTCCGGAAGACAGAAGGGCCCATGGATGGGCAGGGGAAGGAAGAGGATGCGAGTTCTCAAAGGCGCACAGTGGCGAGGCAAGGTGAGGCGCGGCTTTCGAGGTGTCCCAGTCCAAGGTGGCCAGAGGCTCGATGTGACGTCACGGTAATCCCGGACCGCCAGGCGGGCCCCCGGGCCCTGGGGCCCCGGGCCACCAAACGTGCCAAGCGCAGCCAGCCCGTGCGCGCGCGCGCACTCTCACTCACTCGCACACTTGTTCGTGGAGCTTTGTGCAGCTGGTGAGGTATGTCAAAGACCCTGAACCTCTCTGCTTGGCGCTAGATCCTATCCCTTTTCGCCTGACACTCGCGCGCGCGCGCGCACACGATCTCTCCAAATTACCCGGGAGAAGTAAGAGAAACGCCTCCCTCTGTGCCGCGCAGGCCCCGGGCGCAGCGCGCTAACCTCCTCCCTGCGGCCCCGAAGAGAAGAGAAGCAACCTAGGCGGCGAGGGAAGAGAAAAAAAAAAAAAAAAAAGAGAGAGAGAGAGAGAGAGAAAAAGGGGGGAGGAAGGCAAGAGGGAGAGGGAGGAGGGGAAAGGAGAGAGATGAGGAGTCTAAATGAACAGAGGAGCGCGGGGGAGGGGAGGGGACTGGGGCCGGCGAAGGCTGGGTGGAGGTTGAGCACTGGCAGGTGGAGGAGAGCAGAGGCTCTGGGGAAGTCTCCAGACCGACTTCCGCACCCCTCTGCGGCGGGGAAGTTTGCTCTCTTTGGGACAGCGCTGGGTGGCGTCGGTGAATCTCACTGGCCTGTCTGTCTTTGTCCTCGGGGATCGGTCTCACCAAGACTAGCTGGATTCAGGCCCTCCAAGCTCTGCCCTTTGCAGGGCCTTGACCTCGGGGCTTCTCTGCAGCCGTCTGGCCCTAGAATAGGCCAAATAGCGCCCCCTCGAGGCCAAGGTTCGAGTCCCCTCGAAGTCTACCTGGAAACGCGCCAAGTCTGACCCCAGGTATCTGCAGACGGCGGGCTAAGACTCCTGGGCATCTCCTCCGAAGGCGAGGCTTGGCTGCCTCCTGCGCACCGCCCGCTGTGTCCACGGGGAGCGGGCACCCGCAGGAAGGCGCCGGGCCGAGCTGCAGCCGCCGCGCTCCGCTGGGGGTGGCGCTGGCGAGCCGCCGATCAGCCGCCCAATCTCTTCGCTCTGCCGGGACGCCTGGCTGGGCCCAGCTGTCTGACCACCCTCCCCCAAACTCCAGCTCAGGGGACCTCAAGGGGGCACCGATGGGCGGAGGAGCTCGTTGGAGCCCGGGAGGGGGCTGCGTCCTCTAGGCCTGGTTCGGGGACAAGCGGCTCGGGTTTGCGAGCACCGTAGACTCTGCTCACCCCAAGGCTCAATCCCCAGGCCCGGAGCCTCCCCTCGAGGGCCTCCAACTCGCGTATTCAGGAGGCGAAAAGGGACCGCTGATCTGGTGGGCGGATGCTGCAGGAATGAGAGTGGAACTCGCTTTTGGATTTGTAGGCCAGCAACCTGAGGAAGCCACGCTTTTCACTCACCGGGTCACAGCTCTTTACAATTTACACAGTGCCCCGGCCGTGCCTCCCCGGAGGAATCAGGGGGCTTGGACCAAGAGCCCAGTTTTATTTTCAAGTTGAAACACAAGACCACGTGGCCCCAAGGTCAGGGACAACCCAGGTCTCTGCCATGGGTCTTTGGGAGGCCAGGAGGAAGCGCAGGGACCGGACAAGTTCTGGGGACCTGGCCCAGGATCTCTAGCCTTTGACTTTGCCTTTGGCACCTTGCAGGGGAGACTGGTAGGCCCGGAAGCCAGCGACCTCTTTAGAACGGCATCTCCAGCTTCTTCTTTTTTTTTTCTTCTTCTCTTTACAGGTTCTGCAGAAGCGCAAGGCACTTAAAGAAGCCGCAAACCACAGACTCCTCCGCCTGAGAGTCACAGGAGGACAAGCTCCATCCTAAGTAGTAACAAACGCAGCGAGGGGTCCTGGCTGTGCTGCTGAGGGTCGTTACCTTGGAGAAACCTTGCGTTCAACCGAGAAACTCCTAGTTAGAAAAAGAATTATAGTTGTCGCCAGATTGATTTAGTGATAAAAATTCACCCTCATAGATAGATCCCTTGATTTCTCAAAATGCACTTTGGAGCCCTGCACACATTTGCGGCTTGGATACATCTAAGCTATGTTTTAAAGTAAGAATTGGAGAGAATTCATTCAATTAGTCCCTTGGGGAAGATTACTGCTAATTAATTAATTGCAAACATTTCCAGAGGGAAGGTATGTCAATTGTAAAGTAATAAAATTAGATAGTTGAAATCCTTACTCAGCAACTTTGATTGCCCATTTGTTCCTAAGCAGATTTTTTTTTTTTTTTTTTTTTTTAATGGCAGAAAAATGGGATGGTGGTGGAGAAAAAGCATTAGTTCTGTCCCCTGGCGATCTGGTTGCAAAGGAGAAACTACCACATAGAAGGTATTGATTTTTAGCTGATTTATAAGACCTCTGCGGTATCAATGCGTTCGCAGGGCCTCCAGGCCTTCCTCTCTTTGCTCTCTAGGATTAAAGAAAGCCAACAAGGTTTTTCAAAAGAAAAAGAAAGAAGAAGAAGAGTGGTGAAGTAAATTGGGAGGTAGGACTGTGAAGATGCCTCAGCTTTTTTGTTTTACGTAGAAAAAGAAAACCAGAAAAACAGGTCTGAGTGAAGATACCTTTCTACTGTCTTCAGAGTTGCTCTGTGGTATCAGGATGTCTTCCCCAACGGCGGGCTCCCATCTCCAAGCTCAAGAGGGCTTAATTTAACATCTCTTCCCCAGGGAGAGGTGGCACCCACAGCGAACCTCTTCTGGAACGCTGACACGTGATCCTCACCACCGTGAGCTGGGAGGGTTCTCTGAAAATGGTTCTTATAAAGAGCGCCTGTTCTTCATATCATTTTGGGACCCCCGTTTCGGACCCATAGCGAAACGAATTACTGGTTAAACCGATAGCAACCTCTATCTGGCAGAAACCTCAAGTGAAAAGAAGTTAGTTTCTTGGAAAGTCTGATCCAGGAGCGCTGCTGTGAATTTGCTCTCAGTCCTCCTGACTTGACAGGCACCCATTTCCGCAGCCGAGGGCTCTAAGCTTCTCCACGATGCTGACGTTTGTTGCATCGTTCGGTGCTGATTAATTTAGTGTCCAGGAACAGGCCCAGTTATATGTGTGTACACAGAGAATTTATTGGCACAAGTAAATAAACCCATCAAATACAGACCCTCCCAGTTATATTTTAAGGAGTCATTTCACTTAAAGCATTTTAAACAACGGTACAGATTATCTCGTATAATATAGGTACTCCGTTATTTCCTCTAGCTGCTCATTAAAGCAAATATGAAACAAAGTAAATAGTCAAAGGCCTCTTTGGAGCAAAATGTACTAATCCACCTTGTTTATTTCCATGTTGCTTTGCTCTAAATGAACTGAGGCAGAGTGAAGGATGTGTCTTTCATAATAAACTTGAATGCAAGTACCAAACACACACAGGAAACCAAATCATGTTCCGTTATGTTGGGTTAAATATCTATCATTTCCTAATGGCCCATAAAGATAGCAGATTTTACCTGGAAAAAGAGGGGAGTGGAATAACAACCTAGAAACGCCCCAAATCAACTTCGAATGCCTCCCAGAGAGAATGTGTAAGTATATGGAGACATAGATGAAAATATCCTAAATTATATTTTTTAAGTACAAATTTTTTAGGGGCTGCTTTTGAACCGAGAAGAATAAGATTCCCTCCAATCTATGCATGAATGAACAAGTCCATCTGGACAGACGCATCTATAATTTATACTGACCAGTCACCGCAGGTCTCCCCGAGTAAAGCCGCAATGAACACTAATTGTTTTGACGGAAGTAGCGTGCATGGCACGTGACTGTGAAACGCAGCGAGCCCCTGCCCTGCCTGACTGCATTTTGTCAACAGCAACGATGCTGGCATCGGGAGGGGAACGTGAAAAGACAGTAATTCCCAGATGAGGATGCTGATGTCGCTTGTCAGGAATGAGGTAAATAGAAAGAAGGAATGAACTTCTGGATAAAGGAATCAAATGAGACCGAAGGCCGAGATCTCAGGTACAAACCTGAGCATAGAGTTAAACACGATAGCTCGTTGATAACAAAATTCCTCTGCATTTAGTAGCATGCTTTGGAGCTTTCCTAAACACCTCAGTTTTATCTTGTCGACCTCTTGCGATAAGGAAGTTGGAGAGATGAGAAGCAAAGCCAAGATCACGTACGTAACCCAGGAGATGACAGAAGGGACCAGAATTCAGACCTCCCGACTTTGGGTCTTGCCACAAGACGGTATTCTGAGCACACACACATCCAGATGCTGCCTGCCCAGGGGTGTTGCTAACTCCGGTTGGGCTGAGAGAGTTCACACGTAGCCCTAGTTTAGCAGAGAAAATACATACAGCGATGCCAGTCTAAGCACCCAAGTTCAGGTCTCTGCTACATGTTTTTAGAGCAACCTGAATTATGAAAGAGCTTATGTAATAATTTGGGAGTTTTAGAAATTTGGTATGGATTATTAATTCAAACAGAAAACAGCAAGCAGACCTAGCTGTAACTAAATATATATTAAAAACAAAAGAACAACCAAAAAAAAAAAAAAAAAAACCAAAAACCTCTAAAAAATCCAGCCAAGGTTAAGTCTACATATCTACGTTGGTTTAAAAAATAATGGAATTTAATGACTTTTCAGGAAGAGAATTTTTTTTTTTTACTCTTTGTTTTTGCATCTGTAGACTGAGGAGTTTCAGAGGTTTAGTGCTCACTTTCGAAGTGGTTTTTATGTACCAAATTCTTGATTATTTTATCTTGGGGATGGTGGCCTTTTACTAACGATAAGCTCAAGGCATCTCATGTGTTTTCAAGGAATTAATTAAATTAGAAAGTAAACAACAGATGTATGCATTTGAAAACCAAGGAACAGTTTTTGAAGCCAAAATCTTTGGGAAAGAAACGCACGGAAGAAAAAAAAAACACCTTAAATGAACAACACATAAGGACGCACTGGGATAAGATGCTATGTCCTTTTTCTGCTTTGGGACAGAGCCTAGGCGTGGTCTGGAGTGTACAATTAGGAACAGAATCATGGGCTAGACAAATGGGAAAGGGCGCTGGGTGGTGCTGGCTCCGACGACAGCTGGAGACTGTGCGTTTTGCACACAGCATCGCTAACAGGCAGTTTATAAGGATGATATTTTGTCATTCCTTCCCCTAAAGGATTTCACTGTAGTAGACTTTAAGGCTTCAACGAAAATATGAGCAACTTCAAGCCATACACGTTTTCATCTTACTAGTTGGCGTTCTCTTTCACTGTGTTTTTTTTTTTTTTTTTTCCAAACTTCTAAGGCCGAGCATTAGAACGGACCAGGAGCCTTCTTTCTGGTGCCACCTGGGGCCCTACTTTGGGGAAGCTGGGACCATTTGTGATGTCACGTGCTGGCCACAGTAATTTACGACAAATCTTCACAAATCAATAAAAATATAGGAAGTATATCATTTTTAAAGGAAAAAAAAGAGAGAAACACACGAGACGTGCCCATTAAGGGCATAGCCATTCTAATACCTGCGTGTCTGCTTGGGCCTGCAATTAAAAACATGCTGATAATAAATCTCCTCGCAGTCTCTTATAATGCTTTTAACTTTCCTGAAGGTTCAAATTGGTATCCCAAAAATGTGCCAGGACTCTCACAGGGTATTTTATAGACTCATAAATAAATATGGCAATTAATCTATGCTATATTTCTTTCATATTTGATGACAATTTATTATGGCATTCACCCATTCAGTGCACAAAAACTCTAATGCACTTAAAATCGGATTTCAAACCAAACATTTTATGGGAAAATATAGTATTGATCATCCATTTAAAGATATCATGAAAATGATTCATAACCTGCTGTAAAAAAAAGATCTCAGGAGGGTCTTTTAAATAAGTGGGGTGGTGGAATAGTCTGTTCATAAACCCAGAGCTATTGGATCTGTTCCTCTTGTTTTCTTCATTTATCTTTGAGTTTCCAGCACTGATTACTTTTGCATGTTGCTGTTTTATAAGAAAAAACACCTTCCATAACATTTTTCATGGTGACAGAGGTTATGGAGTTTCACAGTGAGTATTTTCTACTGCCATTTTCTGTTGAAATTCTGTCTTCTGGAAGAGTTTCAGGGGCGATAGAGATGTTTCTGATACTTTGGAATCAAAACCAACGCCACGGCCCCCATCGCAGTTATTTATTGTTGACAGATCGTGGTGGCTCTAAGCTGTGTCAGGTCTCTGATGGTCTGGGATCCTAGGGCACGGCGGATGCTCCACTATCTAGCGGGAGAAGGTGCTAGCGAGGATATCAGAGAATCCGAGGGTGCTGGCCTTTCTCTTCAAGTAGCACACGGATTGTCTGGGAAGAAGAACATGTAACATTCATAAGTGTTCGATGGACACTTATTGCGTGTGTGCTAAATGCCGGGCCTGGTTCTAGGAGGCGAGGATTCAGCACTGAACCAAACAGGCTCCTGCCCTCATGCAGGCTCCATTCTAATGAGTTAAATATTCTCACATCATCCTGGAATCTCTCGTCTAGCACCACAATCATTCGAGAAAGCGGCCTAATGTTCTTTGAATGTTCGCAAGACAGGGGACGTGAAGTCAAGCGCTTTTTATGTTACCCTTCATCCATTCCTCCGGCAAGCATTTATTGAGTGCTCGTTATTAAAGAGGACTGAGTTAGGGTCTGGGGATTTGGTGGTCAGCAAGACAATTAAAATCCCTGCCCCTCGTGCATTTGCCGTTTAGCTGCAATATCTACCTGAAATGAGATACCGTTTGTTTTTCGTTTTACAGGAGCTGGAGCCTAAGAGAGCTTAACTTGCTCAGTGTAACAGAACTCGTATTGAAATTCCGGGTTTGGAGTTCGAGCTGCTGGCATCGAAGTCTGGGGAAAACAATGTATTTCGGATTAAATGCTTACTTGCCGAAATGATGCCGTTTCAAGAAGTGACCACCCCGCTTGATATGCAGTTGTTCCGAGCTGCTTTGTTCCTTTCCTGTTGTGTAGTTGGGCTCCCCTACCCTTTTATGTCTACGCAATACCAAATATCTGCATTGCAATGGAAAAGTCGGGGCAGCCAAATAGATGTTTTTGTCTCTCTGACACTAACGCCTTGGATGTGCAGCTGATATTTTTCACATGTGCCTTCGATTGATGACTAATACCATAGAGAATGTCTGATTCACTAGGAAAACATAAACCTTGGTTGATAGAGGCAAAGGAGAGAGCACAGCTGGGGTGTAATTTTAGGGCATCAATACTTAGGTTGCTTCAAATCTACCAACGTTACCTGCTACATGTATTATACATTCATATCTTACTTTCCCCATTCTCTCGGCCACTCTGGGGGGGGAAAACAGGGCATGTTTTCTTACCTTTTTTACACAGATGAGCAACTGAGGTTCAGCGGGATTAAGCCACTGGTTCAGGTCCCATACCGATCGGCACTTGAGACAACCCGGCAACCATTGACTCTTTCAATTTCATAGTCCTCTTCCGGGCTTTAGCATCTTTTGCCAGAAAACATGAAGTCCGACCTTGGAGTTGCATGTAGGCTTTGGGAGGTAGCCTGGCAGCTCTTCCCATCTCTGGGGAGGTGACACCTTGCTCTTTCATTTTGGTTTTGCGATTGGATTTCCTCTAGCAGTTTAAAAGCCACACACGCCTCTGCTTTCTGGTTAGTTCAGTTTGCTCTAGCCACGAGTTCAGGAGAGAAAGAGGGTCTGCAGTGTTCACGGCAATCACACGGGCACGATGCTGAGTACGAGGCATTTAACCGACGGTAATAAATCTGCCAACATGACCTTGGCGTGGGTCTCCTTGCCTGCGTTTCTCCTCTGCCCCAAAGCTGGCATCTTTCACAGGTGCTGCCTTAGGTTTGCTCCAGGCTTATGCAGATTTGAGTCTGTGGAGATGGAGGCATTGGGCTCAGTATCTATCTCTTGACTGGAAGAAAATGAACTCAACAGAGACAATATGAAATACACGAGCAGGATTAGACTGTCAGTGTAGACCGGAGAACATAAACCATTTCCTGTGTCACTCTTCAGTGTGAGGGCAGGAGTAGAGCAGGGGGAAACCTGCAACTCTAATTATGAAATATAAATTTATACATTTATAAAGGGGAAGACTGAGAATAGATATTAACCACTGAAACTCCCTTTACATTATAAACACCACAGGGATATGGAAAAGCACTGTGGGGATTATGGGCATCTTTCTGCGTTGGGACTAATTTATTACTCTAGATTACGGAGAAAGGGGAAAATGATACTTGGTTGTTTCTCTGTAAAAGTTAAATGTGAGTAAGGGAAGGTCCTGCCTCTGGCTGTAAACACTTGACGATGGAGAATAAGACGGCCACAAACTAAAGGGAGCAAAGCACAGGTCTGAGAGACGGCAGTGGAATCTAGCCTTGGTTTTTCCACTGATGGCCCGGGAGGCTTCCGACAAGGCTCTTCCCCTCCAGAAGCCTCGGTTTAATCATCTGCGAAATGGAGAGCTTGAGCTCAGTGATCAACCAAGCCTCCTTGCACCTCTATCTTTCTGGGAGTCAGGTCACACTCCCTCTTTGGAGCTCTAAAAACCTTCTGCCACCTGTAAGTGTGGCCTCTCCGGAAAGGTCTTTTGATCGTGAATGGTGCATGAGAATCTTTCGAGCATCTTTAAGATGCGCTCAGCCTCATGCTCTGAGATTCTGAGCAAACACACAGTGGGGCCTGGATGTTGAGATTCAAGAAAAATAGTAAATACAAGTAGAACATCCATGTGGTTAAAGGCCAAGCTACCCGTGGGAGAAAGGACTGATTGTCTAACACCCACTCCCTGCTTCTTCCCGGCTACGCACGTCCCGATGTTGTCTGGGGTGGCCATGCGTGGTCATGGCCTCTTCCTCCCGAGTTCCCTGCATCTTTTGCTGCAAGGGAGAGGCGTGTGCCATGTGGACCAATTGCAGCCAATAAGACTGAGAGGAAATCTGCCTGGAGGATTCTGGGAAAGCCTTTGTTCTCATGATAAACGAGGACGGAGGCAGTGGTAGCACGCCCCTCTCCTCTGAGTCTTGAACATGGACTCGAAGCGGCAGCGTTCATTTCGTCCTTAGTTCAGCCGATGTTTATTGAGCACTTTCTCTGTACCAGGTAGGATTCTAAGGTGCCGAGGTACAGGTGTGAACAAAACCAAGCCGCCACCCTCATCAAGCTGACATTCTCGAGCAGAAGATGGACAATAAACAACGTACACAGGTAAAATATAGAGATGGTCAAGATAAATGTTATGGGGGGAGTGGGAATACAGCAAGGAAGGGGAGTTACTGTGAGTACAAGGCCAGGGTAATTCACAAAGTAGCCGTTACCAGGGAGCCAATAAACCACTACTTCTGGACTTCTAGTTATGTTCGACAAATAAACTCATTTTGTTTAAGTCTCTGTTAATTGGGTTTCCTATTACTTACAGATGAATGAATTCCTGAGATAGTGTAGTAGGGGTGCAAAGAGACAAATAAGTCATCTGATTATTTCATCCCCACTCTCCAGAGGCATGGGCTCTTAACCGTTTCTTGGCTGCCTTCCAGAAATCTTCTATGTTAATATAAGCCATAAAAGTAGAAGCTGTGTATACAATCTCTCTCTTTCGTTATGCACGCGTGCGCACACACACACACACACACACACACACACACACACACACACTTAGTGACAGTATAGCATGGTGGATGAGAGTCTGGATGTAGATACCCTATATGCTATAGGATGGTATATAGGCAGCCTATATAGTGGCTCTACCACTTACTGGCCATGTTACCTTGAACAAGTTTCTTAGTTCCTGGTTACGCATCAGTAAAATGAGGATAATAAGCCTACCACACAGGTTTCTTCTAATGATTTAATACATTATTATGTAAAGCACATAGAGCTGTTCCTGGAACATCGTACACGCGGAAACATTTGCTAAGTTATATACAATGAGATCATTCCATTCACTTAACAATTGACTTGTACATCTTCCCAACATGTACATCGATATTCCTCCTTTTTGACATCTGTGTTGTATTCCTCAGCCTGGAGGCGATCAGTTTTTTTTTTTCTCTTTATGACTATGGGGCATTTTGATGCGCTCTCTTGATAGAGGCTTATGTTTTTATAGTATTTGTGCTCACACAGAAGCTGGAGAATGGCAAAAAGGAGAATCTGCTGAGATTGGCCTCTTTCCTTTTTTTTAGCCTTTGCTTTAGCCATTTCCATGTCCCTCACTCTCTCTGACCCTGCCCTGCCCTGCCCACCTTCCCCATTAGTTTTGCGTAGGGCCAGGCATGCCCGCAGAACAGCACTGATGATGCATTCTATTTAAATACATGGGAACTGGATCTTTGAGGCTGCATCTCTTGTTTTAAGATGGACAAAAAATAAATAAACAAATAGGGATCAAACCCAGAAGTCTTCTTTGTACAGAGGGTCAAGGTAGCTGATTTGGTGGTATTAACCCTAGAAGGAAGGGGTATTTAAGGAACAACTAGTTCAATAGGGAGCACAGACAAGAAATAAATCAGATAACAGTAATACAACATGGTAAGTACGACAAAGGAGAATAAGCATAAAGGGCAATGGAAGTATCTAATCTTAACCAATCATGCCTTGTAGCTGTGTGCCGGAGAAGAAAATCCGCCTGTGGCAGACATGTGGGGTCTTTAATCAGAGAAGGAGGAGAGGCTTTCCAGGTAAAAGGGGAGGTAGGATAGGCAAAGCCGTGGAGTGAGAGATTTGGGGACCATAATAGCAGGATAGACGGGGAAGGAAGGGATGGGAGGGGGCCAGGTGATGGGGACACACTGAGAAAGGTGTTGAGTCTCCCGGAGTCTCTCATTAGTGGCTCTGTGTTCTCGGAGAGTGATGCATAACAATGCTAATGAGATGCAGCACCTTCTAGAAAAGTAGGTCACTGAGTGGTGAAAAAGCTGACGATGACGCGTCTCTGTCTTGAGGGGAAGTGGGCTAACGCAGGTATTAGTCACGTTTTCTTGGATGCTGGCTCAGCTCCATGAAACAGAAAGGCGAAAGGGGAGGAGAATGAGAAGGCGAGTCGCACGTCTCACCTGGGGGAGCCGCATCCTGAGGTCTCAGCGAGGCCCGAGGCCCGGGGACTTTCCATCCAGGAGTCTCGGCCTCCAAAAGTCACGTTCCTTTTAATAAGTGTCATATTCCTGAGAGAGAGAGAGAGAGAGAGAGAGACTCTGATTGGTCTGTTTTGAGTCCACTATCTTTGTGGCTGGACTAAGCTGTGGCCACAGAGCGCTGGGGCTGATGGCCCAAATTTGGGCATCGAGCGTTGGGGGAGGGGCGCTGTTGTGGACTCAGTAGCACCCCCTGCCAATCCCAAATGGGGAGTCGAAGAGTAAAGCAGGGCAATTCCAAGGAAAGAAGCAAAGCTCTCCTTTATGCCGTGCTTGGAGTGGGGCGGTTGGGGCTACCCCTGCTGGACCCAGGCCCGAAGAAATTCGGGCTTCATAATTTACGAAGGCAACAGGAGCCAACAAATCCATTCAGCACACATGAAATATTTCAAGCGAGGCACAAGGGACCTGGAGCAGGTCTTAGAGAAGATGGATTTACATCTGGTAATAAAATCCCAACTCCAGTAACCTTTGCACTTAGGTCTGGATTTTGTCTGGATCTTAAAGCTTTTATAAGTGTTTAAGAGCATGAACTCTCTGTAAGGGTTGAAATTTCTCTTGCCTTCTCTCCCCCAGGGATTGGGCTGCCAGGACTAGGTTGGGGGCCTACTACCTTTTCTTCTCCTGGTCCTGGAACTCTTCGCCTTGAGGAGGTTTTATCTCCGCCCGTGAATGGGATTGGCCCCATGACCTCTTAGGTAATGTAGCTGACCTTGCTGATCTCCAGCATCCTCACCTATGAAACTGGGTTGTTCCTACCAACATGTCACGAATGCAAACTCCAGAGCATATGTGAAAGCATTTTGTAAAGTAACAAATGAGTGGGTGCGATTGTTTTGCGATTTTGCTATAGTTTGATTTTGGAGACAGTAATCCACTGCTCTTGCTTAGGGAAGTTACCTGGCCTCTCTGAGCCTCAGTTTCCTCATCTATAGAATTGGGACAATAATGCCTATCTCATGATGCTATTGTAAGGGTTAAATGATAATGCACACAAGTGGCCTTGTAAGTCGGAGCATAAGTCAAAGCACAAGACACGATAATCCTCCTTACCTCCCATGGACGTGTTCCAGAAGTCGGTTCTAACATTCATGGTGGATGCAGGTCTCAGGGGGTAAGAGGGTTTTGGAGTTCCTATTTATGGTAGATATTTCTAGTGCTCAACTATATGGCATGCGGGAGACAACACTTTCAAGCCTCCTTGAATTTAGACAGGGCATGTTACTAGTTGGACCACAGAAATATGAGTAGTGTGAGTCACTTGCAGGCTGAGGCAATGAGAAACCTCTGTATGAGGTGCCCATCATTCTCTTCCCTGGTGTCTGTAAATATGCAGGGCTTCATGTTGACATGGTAGAGCCACTGGAGTCACTACGTGGAGGATGGGTGGCCATAAGATTCTCAGACCCGTAGCAAACTTTGCAAACATTAAGCCATTGAGATCTGGGAGATGTTTGTTATTGTAGCATATGCTAATGTATCCCAACTAATATACTATTCTATTGCTTAATCCCTATGTGATCTTGGGCAAGTAACTTAACTTCTCTGCATCTTACTTTGTTTATCTGCAAAATAGGATAAATAATAGTATTAACTCATAAGGTTATGAAATAACATGATGCATGTAAAATGCTTAGCTCAAGGTTCAGCACATAGGACATGCTTGATAAATGCTTAGCTCAAGGTTCAGCACATAGGACATGCTTGACAAATGATGGCCACAGTGACGGTAATAACGGTATTGGTGTGATGGTGATGATGATGGTGGTGCTGATGGTGATGATGCTGATGGTGATGATGCTGCTGATGCTGATCCTGATGCTCATGGTGATGCTGATGCTCATGGTGATGCTGATGCTCAAGCTGATGCTGATGCTCATGGTGATGCTGATGCTGATGATTCAGAAGCTGGATGTAGTAACAAGATTCTGACCCTTCTATTATAGAGGAACCCAGATAGTCTCCAATTCTGGACCTTGTTAGGGAGCACCTTCTCTGGCACATGCTGGTACATGGTTTATTTCATCCTGTGATAACAATTAAGTTCCAATATCTGTGGTTGTCTATGTATTTCCTAGGCCATATACAAAGGAATAAATACAATATGATTTGCCTTATTTGGAAAGCTATTGTCCAGAAAGTTCAGCCAGCACTGCACCCTTCTCTTTTTAGTGTTATTTGACTTCTTTTCATTTGACGAGAACGTAAAGTCAGACATTGTGCTGCCCTTTGGGATGGAGAACCGGTATGTGTCCTCGAGATGCTGACAGCCCATAGCATGTTTATCATCATTACACTGAGATGCCGCCAGATGGGAGTAGATGGTTCATTTCTCCACCCTCGCTTCGCCCCAACGCCAGACTGTACACAGCGAGATTCCATGGAAAATACTTGGGCCTTGTGGACTGAGGCATATGAGTCTGAATTCCAGCTCTGCTGTTTTCTAGCTGTGCTTGCGGAAAATTGCTGACCTCTTTAGGTTCCTCATCTTTAAAAAGATGTAACGATTGCTATCATGTTATGAGAAGTAATTACGACACATATAACGGAGTTTAGCATTTACTAGGTGCTCAATAAATATCAGCAGTTCCTTGAGATTCTACGTTATTCTGTACTCTTAACACCCGAACCATAGAAAGTGCTCCATGTGAAATCATGGAACCGCAGGTGGAGGAAATTAATTTCCACAATAAAGCACTGTGGAGGGAAAGCACTTTCGATAGTGTTTGAGGTATTGTATATTTTGAATCTACTTTTTGGTTTTGCGGTAACTTTCATTCACTTTAATTTATTTCTAATTGACGAATTTTGGCCCTCTGTCATAGAATTGTGACTCATATTTTTAAATTCTTAGCCCATTATTTTTTGAGTCAGGCCCCTTCTCGCTAACTTTATTTCCTTCCTTTTTTATGATTCCCATTTCCACTCCCCTTCCCAAGATAAGCATGTGGGTGATAAATAGAAAATGCATAATACGTTTCATGTATGCGTTTTAAATTTATACGAACTGGATTGTACTGAAAAAATTTGCTTTTTTCCCCTACTCTTCTCACGAAGCGTTCTGTTTTTGTGACCTGTCCACAGTGTTCTATGCATATTCAGTTTATTGTTCCTTCCTACTGTATAATATTCTATGTAGTCACTTTTTATTAACCAGAAAATTGGATTTACCAGAACACCTCTATTCCCGAGCCAAGACTACTACACTAGAAATACTGTCTTTATTTTGTACTGAGTAAATCAGTCATTAAATTATGACCTTATGATGCTATTATAGCAATAACAATGGCACATGCCCACTTGCCCACACTCAGAATTATGGTAGGAAATTATAGCAGGAAAGAATTAAAAGCAAGTTCTTTGATTTTATGTCTCTCTGTTATGTGTATGCATGCAAATGTGCATGTGTGCTTTTGGCTATATTGTACTTTCCTATGTTTTAAATAAATATTCCAATTTACATAATTGAAGGGAATTTTCATGGTGCATGAAAATATAAACTCAGGGTTGTGATGTCAATTAGGACGATTCATACCCCACGGTAAAAGCAGCCTTGAGTTCAGAGGCAGGAGATCTAGATTCAAGTGGGAGTTTTGCCTCTTGCTAGCCGAATGATTTTAGCCAAGCCATTTAACCTCTTCTGTAAAGGGGAGAATAATGAATACAGGGTTGTCGTCAGATAAGTTGAGATAACCATTAGACATGCTAGAGAAATGCCGCATTGTGTCATATTTTTTTTTTTTTGTTTCAAATATGGAGCTTTAAAACTGAATGTAATCAGCAAATATTTGCGGGCCTGCCCTGACGGCACCCCTTTTCCTCTTCGTGCCCATGGAAGATATTGGCAATTGAGCTGGACACAGCGTCACAATCTTTTCCCAGTTAGCACTTCAGGAAGACTGCTAGAGCTGACTCGCGCCCCAAATTTCATATTTGCCATTCTTGATTTAGACATAGTGCTGGGTCCCGTGTGGGAAGATCAGAGATGAACACATCCCCGGGTGTGCCTTCAGGAAGTCTAGAGTCATGCAGGACGGATGGACATAATTAACTCCTAAACAAGATAAAGTCTAATCTCGTGAGAAATCATCAAAGTGCTATGGATACACAGAAGAATGGGAAGCTGATTCTACTGGTGGTCATCACAGAAAGTTTCTTTCAGCTGAGGCTTTAAGAGATGATTGGGAAGGTGCACCTGCAGTGAAGAACGTTCCAGGTGGACGGAAGGGTATAATCAAGCTTAAGATGTGAGAAGTGTGAAGTTTGTGTGA
>NW_011888832.1:1830198-1841447 GCF_000151845.1 Pteropus vampyrus
CGCCTCATTTGCCATCAGCTGGAGGGCTGGGCATGGCAACCTGGGACCGGAAACAAGCCTGAAATCCAGCCTTAACAGATGTGGGCTGCAGAACTGGAGGTAAAAAGGCACACTGTGGCTTATTTTCTCCTAGGTCAAGGGCAAGGGACCTTTTGTAAGTAAAGTTACTCCCAGATCACAAATTCAGAACCATGTTTACCATTATTATTGACTACAGGAGAGAGGCTGTGCAGCTTGATGGGCAGTAAAGAGCACATACTTTGAAAAAAGACAAACTCGAGGTTGAATTCTACACCCTATTTCCTTTCTGTGTGTACCCAGGAAAAAGCCAAGCGCGTGCAAAGAATCTGACAATGGATTGCTGCTCCGGGCCTCGATATTCAATAATTAACAGCTCTGCCCACGACTTCTGTGCCCTGCTTGGGTAGACCTGCCGTCTCGGTGGTTCTCCAAACTGACCTCACATTGCAGTCGTTTGGGGACGTTTAAAATATCTCAATGTCCAGGTCCCTCCCTAGACCAACGAGATCAGAACCTCTGAGGCGTGGCCCAGGGAACAGTGTTTTTTAAAATTCCCCAACAGGTTTGGGACTCTGGCAAAGCCAGTGAGCTGTCTAGTTTGCAAACTGTAAGGAGGCGCCTACCGCCAGGTGCCGACCTTGCACCTGCAGGACCCCGAAAGTGCACGGCCCCTTCAATGCTGTACCCCAGGTGCCTCAATCCGTTCACCCCGGTCCTGAGTCTGCTCCTACGGTGGTTCCAGTGATCGGCCACGGTTTTAGTTATTGTTAAAATGATGAACTTACGTAATATATTCATGGGCCTCGGAAGTGACCTGGCTCTAGCCCATCTTCCTGTCCTGTCTCCTTCCTCTCCCCACCCACTCTGTGACTTCGCTGACAAATGGAATTAACCGTTTAGTCCCAAACTTCCAAATCATCACAGCGTCAGCAGACAAAGGGTCCTTTAGTTAAAAAGACTTCAGTGCCTAGTTTAGCACATTATTTTTCTTGACCTTTCTCACGGGAAACCCCCGTGTGTACCTCACTGACGTTATCAAGGAAAATTATCAAGATTTCCTTCCAAATAACACTGGGCTTCCCACAAGAAGGGTCTCTTTATCTTATAGCCTCCGATTGTTATTTATGTTATATCACATATGTTATTATCATGTTACGGTGGGAGCTTCTGCTGAAAATAGGAATCATGTCCATTCATGGTTATGGTACCCTGTCACATAGAGAATGGCCTGGCACAGAGCAGACACTCTAAAAAAACGAGCGAATGAATGAACGGGCCTATGTTTAGACTCAATTTTTTCTTCTTCCTTTGGACCTAGTGGGCCAGTTTCACCATTGTTCTCTCTTGGAGCTGCTTGAGGGCAGGGACTGATGGCCAGAACCGTACCTGGCACACAGTAGGAGCACAGGAGACCTTCATTACAATGAGGCAAAGCAGCCAACGGCCCTGGAACTCAGGCCAGCCCTCTCGACCTTCGAGTAGCTTAAAGAAGCTGCTGAGAAAAGGTGCCGACAATAGCTCACGATTCGTAGCTGAGAAAAGCCTAGTGCTTGAAACTGGAGCCTGCTACCGACCTGTGCTGGGGGAGGCTGCACCAGGCTGTGGCTGGAGACTGAGCCAGCGGAGCCCGGGGCAAGCCGAGGCTTGGAGGAGAAGACAAATGAAGCCTCCTCTTTGCTCTCCGGCTGGTCTTGCAAGGCCTGAGGTACAGTTTAGGAAGGAAGGGTTGGCCAAGAGGCCCTGAGGCTCGGTGTAACATCAGATATGTTACCAGCCGCCTCTCTTTGAGGACACACATCTGCGAACGAGGCCCATGGTTCAGACCCGTGCAGCAGCCAAAATCTTTTTTTTATTAAAATGCTTTGTGCTCCAGGATACCGGGGAGTTAAGCTGATCTGTCTCTGAGAGCGTGTTTGCCTAGAGCGCACTATTAGATATTTTGTCTCCTTTAAAATAATACTAAGAGCTGGGCTTTATGTCTCTCTGCTCCTGCCCTATATTGCCTCCTGCAGAAACCAGGCCAGGAAAAGAGACCGTTTGCTCTTCCGGGAGGAGCCTTGATGAACCACGACCGACTGAGGTCCTTCCGACTGCCTGGATCCCCAGCAGTCCGCAAGCTGGAGGAAGCAAACCGGTTTGGTTTCGAACACGTCATCCGCGAAAACACGGCGTTATCCACCAGGATGAAGATAATGCTGCGGGGCTGACAGCTCCTGTTACAAATGCTATCAAATTGTTCACAGCAGCATTCCACACGGATAGAAGATTTTATCGAGATCATTTATTTATTAAGAAAATAGTGCCGAGAACGGCATCATTACGCTCCCCATTAATCAGCTCTCCTGTCTTTCACACGGTGCTCAAGCTCATTAGTATTGGGAAGATAAAATATATACATTTGATTATCCCTTGGCACTTGACGATTTCAAAAGGAAGAAGAAGGGGGGAAAAACTACCCTGATAGCAAATCCTTTAAAGCGATTGCTTGTTACGGGCCCCTGTTCACAGAGTTTTGTATTTCTCTGAGCATGTAAAGGCATCTCGTAACACATGGAACGCTGGTGTCCTCGGCAGGCTTTCGTCGTAAATAATCCCCTCTTAAGTGTTGCAATATGTATTATTTTTCTCCTGTGAATCTGGGGCCTCACACACACGATTCTCCACTTGCAAATAATAAAATGTGGGCGTGATCAGTCTTCCTAATTCAAGAATAAACTAGAAGAAGTGTCGTGTTTAAATCTGCATGAACGCTGGGACTTAGAGCGATCCACCGGTGAACAGCCAGCGACTTCCCTTTCTGCCCACATTTGAAGCTCTGCCGAAACCTTGTACTTCTCCATTTAAATCTCTCTTGCTTGGGTTCCCACAAAGAGCCTTTGTACATTATTCTGAAAAGCCATAGGCATAGGATTATGTGTTCTTACACATCTTATTTTAGGCATCGGCAGCAAAGTATACCAAAGGCAAATTTATGTTTAGAGCTATCAATAAAACATAACTGAGAGTCTGCTAAATTAGTAATCATGAAAAACCTACCTACTTCTCGCTCGTGAGTGCTTTCTCTCTCTTTTTTCAATATTACAAAGCAACTTTTAAAGTATTTGCCCTTGGTGTGAGGGTGGTCTCTTAAGACAACATATACTTAAATATCTCAGAGGTACCTTGAGGCCTTCGTGTTGGATTGGCGTATCAAGGGAGCGCTAAACTAAAATCTAATAATGGTTTTAAGTTAAATGCCTTCAAGTACTGCCGAGGGGCTTTACAATCAGATGTCCAGCATGAAAAGCATAATTTATCAGCACGATAGAAAGGATAGTGTTTGTCAGCGGTGGCTATTAACTCAAATGAATAGATAGTTTTGCCTGGGCCTCTCAAAGCTCTATGTCAATCTCACGGACACCAAGAAACGACACAGGAAACCATTTAGCTGAGAGGGAAAATCGCTCCTCGTCTTGCCACAAGGATGCTGAGTTTTCTGGGGAACGTAAACAGTAGGGCAGGACGGAAGATGCCCCGCGTGAGAGAGCATCCAGCCGGGTCCCGCCCAAGAGGAAGCTCATTCTTTTCGATGGTTTCACACTGGAAGGGTGAACTTTCCCCATCGTCATCATCATCATCATCATGGGGTAGCAGAGCCATCTGGTACCCCAGAAGGCAGCATGCAGACAGACATCTGGGTGTGGTTTCTTTTCGGTGCCTACATCATTTGCAAGAGGCCAAAGGACTAGAAAACACAGACGATGGTTTCCCTGGGCTGCTAGCACGTGAGGGCTGGAAGGCCTTCGAGATAAGTTGGCAGAGTGGTTTTCATTTTCTTTTTAGCCTCAGAACTCTTTCTTTCCTCAAAATATTATGCAGGACTCTGATTATAAAAGAGATACAAGCAGAATGCTATGGTTAAGGTGGGGATGGGGGTCTCAGAATCCCACCCACTGAGCTCTCGACCCTCCTTCTGCAAAAGCTTCTGTGGGTGCCCAAGGGCTCAGCAGAACTTAATTTTAAACCCAGTGTTTAGTGGCTTAACTTGTTCACTTTCCCTCCATCACAGAGGAAGAGGCTACAACTCAGAGAGGGGACGTGACTTCTCCAAAGTCATGCAGCTTACTAAAGGTAGAGAGGGACCAGTCATGCTGGCCGAGGGCTTCACACGCCATAGTTGTTAAGATTCAAAGCAGATAACCGGCCTCGTTGGCCACGCCTTGCCAGCCGCCGAAGCTGTGCCCATCCACGTGGTCCTGTCTTTCCCATCTCTTGCATTAGTCTTCTTGGAAGTGGCCAAGAATACTTCTCATTAGGCAGATTTAAAGATGACAAATAACCCTGGTGACTATTTCCACCTCGTCGTTTTTTTTTTTTTTTTTTAACATTGGGCACTTGCCATATTTATTCCATCTTTTCAGTTTACCGTAACTCTGTAGAGAACCTGGGACTTCAGCTACTGTTTGAAAAAATCTACGGTCTTGCAGGCTCAGCGCCTCTCACCATTCCTACCCACTTTGGCCACAGGATTCCAGCAGGAGCGGGCCGGTCCTTACAGAACCCGCTCTGCCGGCCTCAGGTTATTAGCACTGGACCCTGAATGGAACCACAAATATGAAATGCGAAGCCGTAACTCAGCCATGATCCCTACCAACGGTGATTCACATTAGTAGTGAGAGCAAATGAGTTCTGTCTGCTGAGGGTACGAGTCTGAGAAGGAGAAAGGAAAGCCTTGTGTTTACCAGCTGCAGACGGGGTCTGGCTGCCACCCGCTCCTTCCTGTGCTCTGGCTGCATCGCCCTCTCTTCCACTGCCTGCAGCACACAGAGCCCCGCAGGCTGGAGGCGGGGGGATTTGGGGCGTGGAATCATGTAAACGGGGCTGCTAAGTCTTCATCTAGAACGAGTCACTTAATTGCTTTTTCTGTCTCGGTTTCTTCATCTGCAGAATGAGGAAGATAATCCTTCCTGTCTCCTAGAGCCATTCCAGCTAAACCCTTGATGAGAACTCAACTTCTAGGATTTGGTCCTGGAAGATCCCCCTTCAGTTCGCTCCATCAGTCCTTCAGGAACGTGTTGGCGTGAGTGAGCAGGGAGGCTGCAGGAGAGTCGGGGAGGTGGAGACCGTCTCCCTCATCACTTCGGAGAGTATCGGCCACTGACCCCATGCCGTTCCCCATAATAAAGGCAAATGGAGCTTTCCCCGCTTGGTAACTCCTCCCTCCATGTCCACAGCTGGGGGACTTTGGGGTCCTGGAGGGTGCATGCTGTGTTATCTTCTGCTTGGCATAGCATCTCCGTAAATTTCTGAGTCTTTTGGAATAAGCAAAGCTCAACATTCTCTGGGTCTGTGAGCATCTTTCCACCGAGAACATCCCCACGGTGGCGACCCCGCTATGATGGCTTTCTTTCCGTGCACTCCGGAAACTCATTCGAGTTGGGGTTTTAGCCCTCGCAACCATGAGAGCCCTCCACACTTAGAGACCTCTAGACCCTGATTCCAATGCCGAAGACTGAGTTCCCTCTGCTGCCCAACACCTTTTCCTGAAATACCACAATCAGGCTGGTCTATTAAGGCAGAAGTTAAAGCATTATCTCAAACATTTTCTGAGTCCCTCTGGGAAAGTAAGAGGTAAATAGCGATATAGTGTGACACGAGCTTCGAAAGGAATGGGAGAGGACGATCTGGGGGGTGTGCTGGGCAGAGGGGGATCGCTTCCGGTCCTGGGGGTTAGGGGAGTGTTCACGGAGAAGGCGGCTTGGCTCTGGGTCTTGAGACGAAGGGGAACGTGAGTGACATGAGTACCGGGTCAAGGTGGTGCCGGGTACGTGATTGACAGCAACTTTCTCTCGTGCAGCAGGTTTGGTGCGAAACATGACCGAAGGCACAGATTGGGCTCTGAGTACCAAGTGATACCAATAATGGATAGCATCCTTCGAATGCGCCCTATCTGCCAGATCTCTTTTGCGTTCTTTACAGCTAGCTATTCCTTCATCGAATGCTCACGACACGCTGTGGGGAGATCCTGATTTATTTCCAGTTCACATAAGAGTTCACACGTATCAGTACTGGGGCTGAGATTCAGACTCCTACTGAATCCTATGAGACACAGACCCACAACTTAATGACCCCAAATGCACAGTGCCATGGGCTGGGGAGATAGGACAAAGTGGTCTCTGTCCTCTCAGAGCTCACAGTCCAGTGTGGGTTGATAGAAATCCAGACTTATCTCTTTCTCTTGTCATGTTTTTGTAAATACTAGTTAGACACGGTTGAATCATCACCCTCTAGTGTCGTGTGGCTTTTAAATTTGTGTGAGGTCATTTGTGGTTACATCTCCAGCATGGGTTTTCCCTCCCTCCCCTGCTTTCTCAACGGCCCCTGATTTCTGTGATTCGGGGCAGGCCGATAGCACCCCTGGCCCATCGTGAAATGTGAGTGAGCCCAGCCTAAGCCGATCCGTGCATTCCATCTGCTGGCCCCAGTTATGGGTTCAGGAGTGGGTGCCTGACTTCGGCTGGTCTGATTATATTGGTTTTCAGGTCCTTGTCTGGAAATGCTGAGACAAAGATTCTCTTTCTTCCCTTGCGGGACATGAACAAAGAAACAAGAAGCTCTCTAAGCTACTGAAAGCCATGCTGGGGCTGAGAGAGGAGACACTTGCTGAGGTTGGAGACCTGACAAAGCGGATGGAGCAGAAACATCAAGAGAGAAAAGCTGGATTCTGGTGACCTCCTTGGGCTCCTAGATCATGCCTCACCCGAAAGCCTCAGCAGCTCCACCTCTGGATATTGTAGTGACAGAAGCCAACTCGAATCAGGAGTCCGTTAGAATCCAAAGCTTCTAGCATAGGAGGCCGTGGGGGCTGCTGTCGGCATGGGAAGGTCTCCTGTGAGTCCCAGTCTGCAGCTCAGTCTTTCTGTGACGTCTGCTCCCCAAGTCTTAGTTTCTTTATCTGTAACACGAGAAGGTCAGATTGAAATAATGGTAGTGATGAGGGTGATGGTGGTGGCTGCCACTTAGCAGGCACTTCCTGCCAGCCATCTGCTCTGCTGAGGGGTTTCGTCTGTAATGTCTTGTTTAGTTGTTCCAGTAGCCTCATGAAGTGGTACTGAGAGAAAGCTGATGCCCAGAAAGAGTGAATCACTCACTTAAGGCCGCACGACAGAGTTCGTGAATGGGAGAGCTGAGATTGGACTCAGGTGTCTCACATAATGTTCCACAGTGGACCAGATGATGATGATGATGATGATGATGATGATGATGATGATGATGATTATAAGAAATCAGCTTCTTCATTGTTAGACTCCTCTCATGATCTGTGAGCTCTAGGCGGACAGGGGCCACAGCTATGTCATTCATCCTTGATGCCCCTAGTACCAAACATAGTACTTGGCGAAGAGTAGCCATCCACTCTATATGAGCTGCATGAATGGATGAATAAATGAATGAGTGGCGAGAGGAACTCCGAGACCCCGTCCAGCTCTAAAGACCTTTGAAAACTGCCCTCTGCTCTTTGCCTAATGAGGGTTCCCAGAAGCATTTCTTGGGTGAAGGGCAAACCCCTTTCTCCTCCTCTGAACTAGTGTTAGCTCCACTGGCTGCCCCCCACTAATGAGGGGACACAGCCCAAGGGGACCATGTCTCCAGGCTAATTATTTTGTGGTTGTTCTGACCACGCAATTCAAAATATTCAGGCTATTGTTTGTGTTTTACATCTCGCCACTGTTGCCCTTGTCAGTTTCCAAGGGCACGAAGCCACGGCCCAATGGGCTAGCCCTTTCAAGGTCAGCTTGATGGCAAACACAGACTTAATTGAGCTGGAATAATAATTTTTTTTCCCCCTTTGCTTGATGTGCAGGTGACAATACTTAAAATATCGACATGCCTTAATACTTTTAAATTCAGTTGTTTGCTGATCAGGAGCAGCTACTTAAATTGACCAATCTATCCTGCCCAGCTGGAGATCAAGGGATCAGCACTTAATTTCATTCCCTGAATAAAGAATTTTTTTTTTTATATCCACATGGAAATATCAGAACATGAAAGGTTAAATCAATATGGAGTTTTACATTGCTTAAAGGGCATTTGCATCAAAGCAGCCCTGAATGCAATTCACTTGTTTAATGAATTTTTTATGCTTATTTAATGAATTTCACAAAGGTTTGGTGTTTTTCATAAAATGGATAAGGACTTCCAGTTTTATGAAATAATAAAAATGGAACTGAAGTTATGAAATGAGCAATCTCATTAGTTAGGCATGATATATTCATATGAGAATGTACATGTCTCTGTATTATTGCCTGGGCACCATTATGCGAACAGTGGCTTGTTATAATAGCATGGCAAATATTCCTCTAGTTAAGATATCAAGAAGTGACAGAAGGAAATTGCATTTTCTCCCCATTTCTAATAATGACATAATTAATGCTCATTTAAAATAATTACCTGGGCATTGTTTCCCAAGAGTGCTGAGGCCTAACTCAAAGGTAAATGTGTCCTGAGATACTTTTGAACCTCAATAACTCAAACGATGTCCCTCGCTTTTTTAATTCATTATTCGTTGGAGTCAGAGTGATCCCCTGCCTTTTTCATTTTACTGTCATGGTGTACAAGCAGAATACATCAGACCACGTTTATCAAATCGCTCACATACAAAAGAAATAGCTTGTGTCTCGATGATGAGATAGATGATAGATGATAGATGGATAGATAGATAGATAGATAGATAGATAGATGTATCAATTCTCCCTTCTTTGGCTTTTATCGGAGGTTTGTCTATGTCTTTGGATCTTGGGCTTCTCCTTGGGCATCCAGAGTTTGGTGAACCAGTCAGGAACTGTAATATCTTCTCATCCTTGATGTTCAGAGGTGGGAAGACGTCCCGGTTAACAACTTAAACTTTGAAACACAGCTCTATGTCTTACCACTGTTTGACCCTGGGCAAGTTACCTAAACTCTCTGACTCTCAGCTTTCGAATAAGAGTCATATTTATAGTTCCTGCCTCACAAGATTGCGGGCAAGACTAAGTAAGTCCATGCATAATGAAAAGTGCTTGGCACGATGTCTGGCTTCCGGTAGACACCCCATAATGTCAGCTGTTGTCACAAATGCTGTTGGTGGGGGGCTCCGCCCAGACTTTGTTGCAGAGTCTGGTGGGGAGTCTGAACAGAAGTCATGAATCGGTGCGAGGCTGGGACTCACTGGGCAGGGCAGGCAGCTGGGCGGCTCCTCCGGCATTCAACGCTGATAGTAATCTCAGCATCATTAATATTATAGTGCAACCAGACTAAGTCTGGCTCCTCTGATTTCACAGAGGGGACAAATTCAGATGAACGCTTCGGTGAGGATGTCCGGGGCACCCACCGGGTGCTGGGCACCAGCAGAAGGGAAAGGCAGGGCTCCCTGTTCTCAAGGAGTTTGTAATGTCGATGGGGGAATATGAAACAGCCGAGATGCAATTTCCTTACCAATAAAACTCCTTATGTTTACAGTACTTTGTCATTTTCAAAAAACCTTTCAAGAATCACATAAGTAGTTGTACCCGCTGATCCCTTAGGACTCTCTTGACAGTAGATTGAAATAATTTCATTGGCTACAGACAGGTACCTAGCATTGTGGTTAGGAAATCGTGGTCCCTGCCATTAGAACTGAATTTCAGCACCAGCTCTGCACCGTTCCAGCTGCGTGGCCTCCCGCAAGTCACTTAATCTCTCTGAGCATCAGTTTCCTCATCTTTCAAATGGAGAAGATAAGAAAATCTGCTAAATTTGCTGGACTATAAGACACATTGCCCTTTCGTTCCTCCACACCCCCCAAATTCCCGTGTGCCCATATTCCAGGTGGAAATGAAGTTGAAGAAAGTAATGGAAGTAAAGATGCTCCCCCCCTAGTGGTGGAGTTAGGTAATTCAGAATGTAACAGCAAAGGGAAGTACCATGGCCTTTTGGAAGCGGTGGCAGTTGGTAAATTTTTACTTTGTAAAATCTTGTTTTTTAGTAAAAAAAGAAAGGTCACATGACTGATTAGAATTTGAGTTATTTCTGCTATTTTCCAGATTCGATGATATATATACACACATGCACACACACATATGATATATATACACACATGCACACACACACACACATACACCTATACACATATATAATTTCTAATGCTGTCATTTCATATTCCTGGAAGTTAGTTGATTATTACTGACTATCCAGACTATTATGACTTTCTACTCAACTCTAATACACAGTCTGCTGTATTTATAATAATAAACTATAAAATAGTGAAATTATAAAGTAATCTTTTTCCATATGTAAAATCACTCTAATATCACTTTTAGTGGAGACAGTAAAAAATACTCAATTTCTTCCTCTTCTTCCAAGTTTTATTCTAATATTAGAGTGAATGTTAGTATATTTTGTACATAATAATAAACCTAATAAAATTTCTTTAAACTCAGATCTTAACTCCTAAGATCAGAGTTCCTTCTAAGACAGTCTCATCTCCACATTGGCATGTTTCCCTCGAAATCTCCAGTTCTCGATCAGAATGCACAGGCGACACATCTGAAGACCTCCGTGACTAACACAAGCCCACAGCTCTCGCCAGGGGACTCTCACACATAGGTGAGGGGTGGGCCCTGGCGTCTGTGTAATGAAAACCCTCCCCTTGTAATTCTGATTTGTCCCCTTGAGAGAAACCATGATTCTGAAGCAATAGGTAGGAAACCCTGAAGGAGTGTCGGACCCACGGCATTTTACTCATCACAGCTGCCCCTTGCAGGTGGATAATAGCCTCATTGGAAGATGCTTTCGTTCACAGGTAAACGCAGTTGTCCCACCCCACACCTCCACCTCCCACACCTGATCTCCAGGGCTCAGGCCCAAACCCAAGTCATCCTCCACTTCTCTCTGGCTCTCATCCGCCCCCTGGACTACCGCCCCGGCCTCTGCACACACATCAGCGAATCCTGCTGGCTCTCCCATGAAAACCCATCGGTAAACCGACCACTCTCACGCCATCTGTGACTCCAGGTCACCATCACATGTAACCTGCAATGAGCAGCGACTCCTACCTGCCCCTTCCCTCCTCACTCTTGCCCCCCGAAGTCTGTCACCCATACAGAAGCCAGAGCGGTGCTTCTAAGATGTAAATCAGAACACATTATGCCTCTGCTCAACACCCATCTTATTCAGAGCGAAATCCTAAGTGTTATGGCAGTCTGGCTAACACACAGATCCACTTCCCCAAACCC
>NW_011888832.1:1841792-1854874 GCF_000151845.1 Pteropus vampyrus
TGCCGGCTGAGCACCTGCTGAATGAATGAATGAATGAATGAATGTCAAGGCGCCAGGATAAGCTTTATTCAGCGTCTGAAACTACTACCCTGTCTCTGCCCTGTCGTGGCTGGGGGAGGATGAAGGACTCCTTTCGATCGGGCCTTCCTCTGACTCACTCCCCAGGCCCGGGGAGGGAAGTACAGACGTGGAGATTGAGCTAAGTGTGTGCCGACCCCAGGCCAGCCCTTAAAAATGCTTTAAAGCGAAATCAAAACCAGAACAGAAACCATCTAATCCTTGAGCTTTTCCCTCCCTTTCGCCTTGTCCTCCTCTGAGTAGAGAGTAATTTATAAAATTCGGTTCAATGAGGTTTCCAGCTACTTGAGGCTTTTCTGAATATCCTATTTGGTGCATTGATTGAGCACCTCTCTGTGCTTTGAGCCACGGAGGGCTGGGAGGCAGGAAAGGGAACAAGACGAGGCCTGTGCCCTCCAGGTGCTGACAACTCAGACGAGGAGAGAGACAGACACACGAGCACTTATAACCCAGGGCAGAAAGAAGAGCAAGTTAAGCAGAGCTGACAGCCCTGTGCTTGGGGCCAGGAGGGTCCATTACATCAACTCTTGTTTGGTCCAATTTATTACTACCACTATTACTAATCTAATAAGAATAATTTCTAGTAGGCCTGCCTTCTTTGATATCAAAAGGTTATTTTTCTACTGCCAAAATTAATGATAAAAGAAAACAACTCATTGGAATTAAAAGCAGTTGTGCCTGCTGGTGGTCGAGAGGGGTGGGGGGCTCCTGAGAATCTCTTTAAAGACCCGCCCCCCTCCCCCCCAGGACCTCCTGTAGCAGAGTGTGATGGCGTATGCCAAAATCAAAGTCACATTGGGTCTGTCTCTATCAACTCTGCCACTTAATGTTTAACATCTGGGAGGGAAAATGTCCCGAAGCTTTTCAAAATAAAGACAGACACGTGTTCCAGGTTCGTGGTGAGAGTCGCAGACAGGGCCGGCATCTCACGCGTGTGGCGGCCCATGCCGGCCAAGGCACGCGGCGGTGTCCGGGACCAGCAGGGTCTCGGTGGGGATTTCTTGGGGCCTGGTTCGCCTCTCCATGGTCCCTAGATTTCAAAGGCTGCTCGATGTGGTGGGTGAGCATCTTCCCGGTTCCATTTTTGTTGTCGTTGTTGTATTCCATCAGCCCTTGGATCTACATCATCACCTTTGATAAACAAATCCCAGATCACCGGGAGCAGCGGGTCAGCCCTGAGGTAACAGGGCGAACGTTGAAGGTAAGTGTGGGTGCAGTAGGAAGCCTTTCTACTGCGATTCGTTAGCGTGACGCCTCACCAAGATCGGCGTGTTATATCCAGCATCGTAAACGAAAGCACCCGTGGGCTGTGGCGAGTGTGAGTGAAGCGGGCCGGCTTGCAGTACGCACATGCGTTTAGGGAGAGGTGGGCCTCGGACAAGCAGGAGGACCGGTCTCCACATCAGAGAACAGCCTTTCCTCAGGCCCCCGTCAACTGCTGCCAGGAGGGGATGCAGTGGGATCAGGCGGGAGTTTGGGTTTTCATGGGATGCCACAGCCGGCCAAAAAATGCCTGAGGGCCACCAGGGCCACAGTTTGCATGGACTGTTATAAATCAGTCAAGGGCATCTCCGAGAGCTTGGTCAAGGTCCTCAGCACCCAGAAACATGCTTTGTTAGATCACGTGCAGGGCTTTGTAACACAAACAACCCTTCATAGCTGTGTCGCGTCTGACAGTGTACGCAGCATTTCGTAATGAATACAGGACCCATTTTACGGATGAGGCAGGGCTTCTTCAGGCTTAGCTGTGCGGTTAGGAGGCGGGGGAGGAATCCCAAGCCCAGCTTCTTTCTCCAAGTACAACACGATTTGGTTTCTTCCTGCTCCTTGACCATGCAATCGTGGTGCTTTACGGACGGCTTGTTGTTGGATCCTTCTTCCATCAGAGTTCTGTTTATTTTCCCTCGCCTCGCAGCTGGCCGGCCTGGGACCGCTTTGACCAAGAGAGTGCAGAGGAAGGGATGGTGTGCCATTCTGGGTATAGACTTTAAGGGGACTGGAGGCTCCTGCTTCCTTCTCAGAGCCTCACGCTGCCCTGTGAAACGTCCCACTAGCCAGCTAGAGAGACTCAAGTGACAAAACCCCGAGGCTTTATGGATAGGGGGCAGGTCTGGCTGAGCCAGCCTTCCGACCACCCCACCAAAGGGCGGGACACGTGAGTGAACCATCCAGCTGCCAGCCAAGTACGTAGAGGGACCCCAGTCAACGGCTCAACAGCATCATCCACCTGAGCTCTGACCAAAGTGCTGACACATAAAACCACATTATATAATAACTTGGTTTTTTTGTTTTCAGTCATTACGTTCCAGGGGAGTACGTCATGCAGATAACCAAAACTGCAATTCTTACCTGCATGGCATCCCTGGATGCAGTACTATTTTATTCTGATTTATATAAGTATATAAATATCAATACAGGAAATTTGAAGAATGCAGAAAAGCACAAAAAAGAAATTATCTTCTATCTAAAGATTGTCACCAGGAACATTTATCCCTCAGATCTTTTTCTATATTTTTTATAAACGAAATTGAGATCATACTGAGCTTACTGCCATGTAATCAGCCTTTATCACATTTTGAATATTTTCCCATGGGATGAACCATTTTTCAATGCGATTTTTAATGTATACTATGACTTATGTGACCAATTTCATATTGTTTCACTATTTAGTTTGTTTCCAAATTTTCCGCATGATAAATATTGTTGCAATCAATATCCTCGCCCATAACTCTGATTATGTTTTAGGATGCATATCTGCAATGAAATTGTTTGGTATAAAGTTTATGTTCACTTTTCAGGCTTTTGAACATTGGGAAATTGCTCTGTGGACTAGCAATATTTGAAATTGACAATTTTCCTAATATCTTTACAAATACTATGTGTTATCATCATTATTTTAAAATCTCTTTTTTTAGCCATCATTTACCTGGTCTGTCAGGCACTACCGAGTCTAACACATCTATGAACTAAGTATAATTATTAGGTCTATTTTACAAAGAAGGAAACCAAGAGTTAAAAAGGTTAAATTCTTTGTCTAAAGTCACACACAGATTTGAACTCATGCTTGTCTGACTCTACACTCTTAACTCATCTAATATGCTGCCTTTTAATAGTTAAAGAATGTATTGTTTTTTAAAAATTGTGTTTCTCCGATGTATAGTGAAGGCATACATCTTTCCATATCTATAAACCATTCACATGGCTCCTTTTGTGAGCTGTCTGTTCATAACTTTTGACAATGTTCTCGTATAATTTTTTTTCATTTATTTGTAGGTGCTCTTTATATATTAAGGGCATTAAATGTTCATATTTACTACTCAGTTTCCTCTCAGGTTGTCATGTGTCTTTTTTATTTCATACATGCTGCTTCTTTACTTATACATTTAAAATTTTAGAGATATATTTTAGTAAAGTGACAAAGTAGTCATATTTTCAGACTTTGCGAGACTTCAGAGCCGGGAAGAACTTTTGAGGTTATTTAATGTTTATTTAATGTTTACATGAGGAAACAGAGAACTGGAGAATGCGGTGACTAGTCTGTGGAGTAAGTAATCAGAGCAATCGACCTCAGGAAAAATTGCATGTTATCTTATGCACTTCTGTATATGGGCAGAGAAAAGAAATTTGAGCAACCTAAAAAATAAACAATTCGGAAACAGAGTGTTATGCCTTCGATTTTACATTTCTTTTGTCGAGGAGTATGGTTCATTTAGTGATTCAATAGCTCGCCTCATAGAACATTAAAACTGGACATTCTAAATCATCTTATTCAGCGGAACTCTTAAAAATTACATCTTACAGGAAAGTCCAATATTAACATGTGTTTGATTTCTGCCCAGGCTCATGGGTAAGTCTCCAACTCGTTCAGGTCATAACATGAGCTGGGAAATAATCCTTTTTCTATTTCCTGAAAGAGTTTTTGTGATATCGGTATTATTTCGTCCTTAAATGTTTAGAAGAATCGGTGAAGTCACTTGGGCCTGGAATTCTTTTGTGAGAAGATCGTAAGTTATAAGTTCGATTTCTTGAATAGACATAGGGCCATTTAGATATTGTTTCATCTTGTGCCAATTAACTAAGATTTGTCAGGGATTTGTCCATATCATCAAAATTATCGAAAGAGCTAACATAAAGTTATTAAAATATTCCATTATTATTTTTCAATGTCTGTAGGGGCTGTAGTGATAAACCCTTTTTCATTCCCAATATCGCTAGTTGATATCTTTCTCCTCTCTCTCTCCTTCTCTCTGTCTCTCTCTCTGCCCCCCGCACCAGCCCTTTCTCTTCATATAGTCAAGCTTGAAATTGATCACTTTTGTTGCTCTTTTTAACAAAAAAGTTTTGGTGTTATTATTGTTTTTGTTTGCCTATTTCTATTTCACAGACCTTCACTCATCTTTATTTCCTTTCTTCTAATTATTTTGTGGTCGATGTCTAATTTATTTCCCTTGCTTCTTAAGGGATAAGCTTTAGGCCTTTCTGCTTTTCCGATATAAGCATATAAAGCTAAACATTTTCCTCTAAACTCTGCTTTATCTGTAGGCCATACATTTTTATATGTTGTATGCTCATTATCATTTAATTCAAACCATTTTCTAATTTTTCTCCTCATGTCTACCTTGATTCATAGGTTATGCAGAGTGTGTGGTTTAATTTTCATATACTTGAGAATTTTCCAGATATATTTTATTATTGCCTCATTAGTTGCCTTCCGGCTTTGTGGTCACAAAGTGTGTCTTGGTAGAAAGCTGGGGTGGGCTCACCTCCTATATCTCTCTTCTCTCAGGGAAAGAGTTGCCATATAAAATATAGAACAGCCACTTAAATTTAAATTTCAGATAAACAGTGAATAATTTTTAGCATAAATATGTCTCAAATATTGCAAGGGACATATTAATACAAAAAACTGTTCATTGTTTATCTAAAATTCATATTTAATTGGGTACCATGTCATTTATGTATGTGTGTGAGTGTGTGTGTGTGTGTGTGTGTGTGTGTGTGTGTGTGTACTCTGTCTTGGTCAGAAGCAGAAGTCTCACACCTCTTTCTAAAGACAGATGACAGTGTGTTCCTGAAGAAAGGCTCATTTCTGTTCAAAACTTCACATATTTGGATCCCTGACTCATAGTTATGCCACAAGATACCCCACGAAAAAAGAAAAAAAATTTTGCAAGGTCCAAAAAATTTTTTGAGCCATATATGTTTGTGCAATGGTGCATTCTATACATTATTCTTAAAGTCTCACTATGCCCATTATCTTATTTATGGTTCTAGAAAGTTCTTCCTAAATGAAACTTCCATTTATTTAATTCAATAGCTTCTAATTATATGCGAATATAGGACCCCCTTGTTTATCTTTTACATAATACTGTAAAAAATCTCACTGGCCAGAAACTCAGGTTGTGTAAAATGTAACTTCTTAAAATGTTTTCTGTAGCTTAACCAAATTTATATCTCGATCCCCCATCCACTTAATGACATAAAACTATTTTACCTAAGATGTTTCTCACTGATTTTTAATGCATCGAATAGCTGTACATTTATACAGCGGTGCATTCATCGAGTATAATTTTAAAAAATATATAGTAAACAATTTTTCACTCACCCTTTTCTTAAACTGCCCAGTTCCCATCATCCTTCCAGGTATGCATTTTTATTTGCTTCTTGCATGTCTTCCAAAATATATTTTTGCACAAATAAGTATGAATTTATTTTCTTATCTTCCTCCTAATAAACTACTGCACCTTGATCTTTTTCACTTAATGTATCGTGACAATCTTCCTACGTCAGTACAGAGGAAAATTTCTCACTTTTTCACAAGTGCATAGTGTTTCCTTGTATCATGAACATTTGGGTTGTTTCTACTCTTTTACCATTGTGAACTGTGCCATAATGGATAGCTTTGTGTTTATGTCGTTTCTCTCTAGGAATATATCTGTAGGATAAGTTCTCGGAATTACAATTGCTGAATCAGAGGATACCTGCGTTAGTAAATCTGATGACTATTGCCAATGTACCCTCCATAACAATTGCACAAATTGTTTTCATACCAATAATGTATGAGGCATGCTTATTACCCACGGCCCTTGAAAACAGAATGTACTATAAAACTTTTGGATTTTTGCCACTCTGACAGGTGAAAAACAGTAACTTGATGCACTTTCAATAAAAGTCATTTATACTTCTCGTATCTATTTTTCTATTGGCCAGTGTGTTTTCATCTTAACCAGCCCTGTAAATAGTTGTTACTTTTATTTATTTGTTTTTTTTTGGATCTTGTAGGCATTTAAAAAAATTAATCGAACCTATCAATCTTTTATTTTTTTATGACATCTTGGTTTTGAGTTATAATTGAGAAAATTTTTGTCCTTCCAAGGCGATAAGGAAATTTTCCAATGTTTTCTTGTAGAACTTTTGGACTTAATTTTTTTTTTAATTAAATATTTGATTGTTTTAAATGTCCAGTTGTCCAACAGCTTTATTATTCTTTCTTCCGATCGGTCGTGTGATTGTTCCGACTTCACATATTGGACAGTCCATGTGTCCGTGCTGATTCGAGGTATGGTGGCAGCATTAGACAATTCAAGATAAATTCAGTCAAGTCATATTTCCCCAGGAAACAGTAAATGGTTCGCTGTCTCCCATCTCAATCCAGAAACAGAGCCTCAGGGATTCCCCTCGGGGTTCCCTCCTCTCCCTGGGGGTTCAGTTGCTCCCCCCAGGTCTTGGCTTGCACTGGGCTGGGGGAAGGCCCTGGCTGTACCTGTCTACTCATGACATTCAGGTCTGCACCTTTAAATATTCGGACCTCCAACCTCAGGTTTCAGAGACTTGAGCATCTTCCTCTCAAACTATTGCTTTTGCCTTAAATTTCCAATGTCTATTTTGGAGCTGGGAAGTTGGGAATGTTCTCTTTCTCTCTTCTGCACCTTGAGGGCAGATGCCTAGAATGCTGGTCACTGATGTCAGAATGCGTGGGGACAGGAAACACGAGCAAGCAGGCCGGGGTAGCATTTCAAAATATGGCTTCCTCACGCCACGACATGGCGCTTGGGGAGTGCTGGCTGGGAGCTGGAGACAGTTCCCTCATTTGACGAGTATAAAGCGGAGCATGAAGACCTCATTCCAGTCCTGGTTCTACCGGGTCGCCTTGGGGAAACCGTGTGACCTCACTTCCTTCAGCCTCAGTTTCCACATCTGCGTTGCCTCTTTCCCAGGCTCCCTGTGTGAACCCCACCGCGTCAGAAAGGCAAAAGGGCCTTGTCAACCCGAAAGCACAAGACACATGGAAGGCATTACTATTATCTCCATTCTCATCCAAAACATTTACCCAGGGCCCCCTGTGTTCAAAACCCCATCCAATGCATCTGTTCTAACACATAACAAATACCTCTTTGAGATGTTTTTAATTGCACGTTAGCGTCCTTTCAGACCTGATTCATTTCTGATCTGAAAGGCAACAAAGGGAGCTTTTTATGGCTGAGCCTCATTTCTGGAAATTAAATTTCCATTTTCAACACTAATGCTACTGTAATTTGCCGTGGTTTCTGTCTCTTTTTATTGTGTCTGACAGCCACCAGCCTATCGGCGTTAAGTGGCTGAATACGAGTATGGAAATGTACGACATAAAAAGACATTTTTAAAAAGTGGGAAGGGGGGGCGGGGAGGGAAGAAAAACATTTAAAGTAGGAAATTAGAGCAGTTATTGGATCCCACAGCAGAGTTAATGAGTGCGCAGAAAGCAAACAGTTTCTGGCTCTGGGATCTCAAGCGTTATGGCCTCGGGCGACACTTCCCCTGTTTTGAGAAGGAAGTCGGCGATGGCCTGCCCACACCGGGAGCCTTCGGTTTGCACTTTTTCGTGCCTCCAGGGAGGACAGGGTTTCTGGTTTCAAATCTGTTAAAATTTTTCTTTAAAAGACGGGTTTTGTTCGGAAACCAAAACAAAAATTAGCATATTAAGAATCTATGCAGGTCACGCGTTTGCCCCCCACGGTGCTCCAAGATTTCATCGAGCGTGGCTTGCAAAACATTAGTGGGGTCCCGAGAAGCTGGGTGGGACTCGGTCACTTTCGCCTAATTAGGTAAAATCTCTTAAAAGCTCCACACCCCGTTTTTATGAAGTATTATGTACATAAAATCTGGCGGAAGGCCCATCGATGTGTGAAAAGTGGGGAGAGGCGAGAGAATTTTTTTCTTTCTCTTGTTTATCGGTGTTTTCTAAATTCCTTTTTTAATAATAGAAGAATATGGCTTTAGCAAGATAAAGGAGTAGGTACTTAAGACAAAGCAAAATATAAACTCATACGAAGTTTTGCTTTTTTATTTTGTTCCTGGTACAGAGGACGCAACCTTAACTCAATCCGAATGAATAAAAACACTTTTACTGAGCACCTACTAAGCATGCCATTGTGCTTTCCTTCCGTCTCCAGTATTCATCTTTGTCCTTTTTCTGAGTCTTTCTGAGCCACCCTTCACACCGTCCAAAGACCGTATGCCTGTGGGAAAGTGTTTTGAAGGTAGCGTGGAAAATTAGGGAAAATTTTTAAAAAAGCCTTACCTCCGTCATGTAAATACAAGCTGCCGAGTGTCCTACTTATAATATTCTAAATGTTGGGTATATTACTCCTAAAAACATGCTTATTCAATTAAGCCTGGAGCATGGTGGCCCTCGAGTCATGATGTCGTCCCGCTTTGCTGTGTGAACTGGGGCAAATCATCCTTAGCTGTGGGTGGACTCCGGCTGAGTCATTGGGATTAGGTTCTGAGAAATGAGAACCAGGAATGGGGTGTCCAACCAGGGAAAAAGACAGGGAAGTGAGTCAAACCGAGTCCTCAGGGAGAGCTGAGACCGCGGTAGAGATTGCTCGCTCGTCACCAAGAATCTACTTTCTCCTCCTTCTCCGCCCTGCCCCATCTTCTGCTCTCTCTCTCTTCCTCTTTCTTCTTCATCATTGTCCCCATCACAGAGCTGGACCCCACTCCTCAGTCTCCCCTACTTTGGTCTGGTTCTGTGACTGAGTCTCTGCCAATAGAATGTGAGGAGAAAGGAGATCCGCTATTTGGGGCCAAGGCTGTGTGGAAGTCCCATGCCCCTCCATGCTTCCTGTCCCCTTTCTCCTGCCGCATGCTGATCTTGACAAGACTCTCCCCGGGCAAAGAGTCAACAGAGCCTCAGGACAGAGAGAGCTGTGGTCCCTGAAGCAGGATATGGAGGGAGGCCACTGCTCAGGAACACCTGCCCAAGGCCATTACGTAGGGACAAGGAAAGCCCCACCACGTTTGAGGCATCACGTTTTGGGGTCTGTTTGTTACCACGTTGCCGAACCAATGCAGAATCAAACCAACGCCAAGAGCATGAGGCAGGATCGGGGCGCGAGCGACCCCCTATACCAACATTTAGGTGAATGATCAGTGAGACGAGGTCAGCTGTGGGGATTCCACGGCTGACCTTCACGAATCTGTGGGGATGCTTCGGAGTCAAGGGTTTTTGGGCTTTGCTTTCTCGTCCGTAAGATGAGGATGTTGGACAAGGTCAAGAAAAGCAAGCCCACTTGGTTTTGAGGTCTCACGCCGATAGATTGCAAAGGGCTGCTTAACGTGCAATTGCAAAGGGGTTCTTAACGTGTGTCAAGAAGGATTCTGAGGTTTGCCACGCACCTTCAAGAGATACTGTAGCCGATTCATAATATGGGCAAAGCAGGGAGAGAAGGGACGGACCTGCACGCCAGTTTCTGCCACCGTACGCCCGATGTTCTCAGACATCTGTGAGTCTCATCTTAGGCTGGTCACTTCGGGGCTGGAGTAGCAAATGCGTCCAGCTGAGGGTGACCTCAGAGACGGGGCAACTGGGAACCAATCCATCTCTAATGAGACCCTTAGTTTAGCAGTTTTAACTTCAAAGAAACTAAGCTTTCTGAAAGCCTGAAAATTCTATCTAGGTTTTCATTTTCTCTTCTTTTTCTTTTTTTGCTAGAAGACTTCCGTGAAAAAGAAATACTAAGAAATCAGACCCTGGAAAAATGTTCCAGTTTGGGTTCTAATCAGGTCAAACTGATTCAGACAAAGACCTTTAAAAAAAATTGACATGGTGTGGTCAGAGGCCCCGAAGTCAGCAGACAATTTGACATAACTCGGAAAGATAAGCCATTTTGCCAAGGTGGCCTAGATGAGGAAAACGACCTCATCTTTTCAACCTCTGGGACAGTTGTTTCATGCAGCTAGACGTCGTCACCAGAGAGCCAGGAGGCAGGCTTCCAGTTCCAACCTTGTTGCCCATTTGCTGTGTGGCCTTAGACAAATAATATCCCCTCTCCGAGCCTCAGTTTCCTCATCTGTAAAACAGAGCTCTTGGACTAGATGCAAGTGTTCCTGGGATCCCAAAGATTCAGAGATGATGTTTTGAGGGAGGAGGGTGCTGCTGAGCGTGTGGGGTTCTGGGGTCCCCGGGTCCCCTTCCTCATTCCCACCAGAGAGACCTCCCTTACATCTGCATTATGCATGAGCCAAGGTGGCCTGTAGTGCTCCCCAGACTCCCTAGGCAGGTGGTCCTCCCCGCTGAGAGGTTGGCCCATCTGGCTGCAGCACACCCCAGGGAGCTGAGCTGAGGACGGAGTGGGCCGGGCACTGCTCCAGCAGCAAGGCTGCCATCTGAACGCTGTGCAGCTGCCTAAATATTATGCCTCCAGGTTCTTCCCTGCAGCTGCCCATGCTCTGGTTCATCTTCATTAAAGGGGTTCTCTTATTCTGCCTCCGGCTTTTTGTAGGTTCGTCCCCGCTCCCTCTCTCAGCTTGATATTAAATCCCCAAGTTTGGCTGTGGTTTTATTCGGACTTGATTTTATTAGTGTAATGGCAGTGGACGTATTCACACATTAATCATTATAATGAACATAGTCTTATGTCTACTAACCACTTCAAGCTTTCAAAGTACTTTCACCTTCATTAACCTATTTACAGACAGCAAACACGTCTTCTTTCTGCCTTTTCTTCTTTCCTTTCATTGCAAATATAATGAAACAGTTGCATTTCATGAAGAACAGTAACTCTGGACCCGGGCTGCCATGGTTTGAATCGCGGCTCGATCGCTTACTAGCTGTGTGACCTGGGGCAAGTTCCTTACCCTCTCTGAACCTCAGTTTCCTCATCTGTAAAATGGGGATAATATAGAACCTACTTCATAGGCCATTATGAGAATTAAATGATTTAAAATGTGTAAAGTGCTTAGAATACTGCCTGGCATATGCTAAGTGCTAGGTAAGTATTTGCTACCATTTTTTTTGTTTTTTAAATAAAAGTTTATTGAGAAATGAAAAACTGGTAATAAGGAGAGAAAGCCTGACATCTTCCCCCCTTTATCTATGCATTCTCAACATGATGCCCCAATGGGACAAAAATTGTTGCTTGGGCGGGGGGTGTCTAAAAAAAATCTAACTCTTCTGTGTATAAAGCACAGATATGGGTACAGTGCATTAACAGATATATAGGATATGTGTTTAAAACTTCATGGGTGGGACACTGAGGGGCGACAAATGAAGCCTGGGAAACACCGTTCTGACCCCTGTCCCACGGCTGACACCTGGTTCTGCAGGTGCCCTTCCAGGCCCTTAAAAGATGCCTAGTAGTTTTATAGTGTGCCCACTGTTTCTGTGCTTGGCAACGGGCCCTTTCTCCCCTGACTTATCAGGGCTCCCCTATCCCATGCAGAAGTGGGATGAATGCGCCTTAGGGTGACGCATCGTGAGGAACCATCAGTAACGTCCCGGTGATCGCTGGCTTGCGGCCCTCCAAGCTACTCCCGCAAGTGTGTGTTCTTGAGTCCAAGGGCAGACTCCTAGAAGTGTGATTGTGAGATGGGAGTGGCTGTGCTGTTAGAGTTTTCAGGGCTCTGCCGAATAGCTCGCGTGACCTTTACAAGAATCCTGAGCCCAATCTCTAGGCATGGGAGCCAGCTTGGAGAGGTTGGAGCGTGCCTGGTGGGGGCAAAGCAGCCCGGCCAGGGTTGACTTCCTGTCTCTTGTGCCAGCCCCAGAGCATCCGGGCCTTGGGGCTGTCACTGGCGGGGTGGGATCTCCTTGCCTCTGCCTGGGACTGGCTTGCCACCGTGCAGTTTTGCAGGCCCACCCATCTGGTTGCTTCAGGAAGACACTCTACACCCGAGTGAGGTTGGAAAGGAACTGCAAGAGCGAGGCAACCCCAGCTGAGCAGTGAGGCTGTTGGGAGCCCTGGGGAGACCCCTCTCCCTCCCCAAGGGAACGTCACGGCCTCTGGACCACTGGCGTTTATCCATCATGTTCACTTCATCCCGGAAGCTGGCCTTGGGATGTTGCCTCCTTGAACCCCTGGCACCGCCGCTAACAGGGAACTTGGTGCGACCTAACGCCTGACTCATAGTGACTCCTCTTACAGTGCTCGTGGCACGTTCTACCTGGCCCAACTTTCTAAACAGGACTTCTCAAACTGTAATGTGCATACGAGTGGCCGGGGCTCTTGTTTAAATGCAGATTCTGATTGCGCAGGTCTGGGAGGGAGGGTTTCTGCCTTTCCAGCCAGATGCTGGTCCGAGGAGAATGGGGAGCGGCCAGGTAGGTTAGCCTAAAACACGAGGAAGCGCGTCTGGTTCTAGAGGGAGCCGGGGAGCAGGGCTCACCCCTCTCGCCCTCCGACCTTCGCCTGCAGCAGCGATTCCTGGAGGATGCTGCTCTGATCCAGCGTTTCCTCACTCCGCGTTCTTAGACGTGTCACGTGTCCTTCTGAGAGGGTCCTCGCCGTTCTGGCCAGCCTGGCTTTGCGTTGAATCGCAGGAGGTGTGTGCAGCTCTGGAAGTGCAAGGAAATGGGCGTTTGTGCCTTATCCCCACGCACGCGCACACACACGCACACACGCACATGCACATGCATGCGCACACATGCACACACGCGAAGGAACTTCTCAGCGTCTTGGCTTTTGGTGCCATTCGCACGTTGTTCCTTGGAGTGAAGCCTTGTCCTCTTTTTTTTTTTTTTT
>NW_011888832.1:1855188-1859425 GCF_000151845.1 Pteropus vampyrus
CGGCCCTCCAAGCTACTCCCGCAAGTGTGTGTTCTTGAGTCCAAGGGCAGACTCCTAGAAGTGTGATTGTGAGATGGGAGTGGCTGTGCTGTTAGGGTTTTCAGGGCTCTGCCGAATAGCTCGCGTGACCTTTACAAGAATCCTGAGCGCAATCTCTAGGCATGGGAGCCAGCTCGCAGAGGTTGGAGCGTGCCTGGTGGGGGCAAAGCAGCCCGGCCAGGGTTGACTTCCTGTCTCCTGTGCGAGCCCCAGAGCGTCCGGGCCTTGGGGCTGTCACTGGCGGGGTGGGGCCTCCTTGCCCTTGCCTGGGACTGGCTTGCCACCGTGCAGTTTTGCAGGCCCACCCATCTGGTTGCTTCAGGAAGACACTCTATACCCGAGTGAGGTTGGAAAGGAACTGCAAGAGCGAGGCGACCCCAGCTGAGCAGTGAGGCTGCTGGGAGCCCTGGGGAGACCCCTCTCCCTCCCCAAGGGAACGTCACGGCCTCCGGACCACTGGCGTTTTTCCATCATGTTCACTTCATCCCGGAAGCTGGCCCTTGGGATGTTGCCTCCTTGAACCCCTGGCACCGCCGCTAACAGGGAACTTGGTGCGACCTAACGCTTGACTCATAGTGACTCCTCTTACAGTGCTCGTGGCACGTTCTACCTGGCCCAACTTTCTAAACAGGACTTCTCAAACTGTAATGTGCATACGAGGGGCCGGGGCTCTTGTTTAAATGCAGATTCTGATTGCGCAGGTCTGGGTGGGAGGGTTTCTGCCTTTCCAGCCAGATGCTGGTCCGAGGAGAAAGCGGGGAGCGGCCAGGTTAGCCTAAAACACGAGGCAGCGCGTCTGGTTCTAGAGGGAGCCGGGGAGCAGGGCCCACCCCTCTCGCCCTCCGTCCTTCGCCTGCAGCAGCGATTCCTGGAAGATGCTGCTCTGATCCACTTCGCGTTCTTAGACGTGTCACGTGTCCTTCTGAGAGTGTCCTCGCCGTTCTGGCCAGCCTGGCTTTGTGTTTAATCGGAGGAAGTGTGTGCAGCTCTGGAAGTGCAAGGAAATGGGCGTTTGTGCCTTATCCCCACGCACGCGCACACACACGCACACACACACATGCACATGCATGCGCACACATGCGCACACGCGAAGGAACTTCTCAGCGTCTTGGCTTTTGGTGCCATTAGCACGTTGTTCCTTGGAGTGAAGCCTTGTCCTCTTTTTTTTTTTTTTTTGATATATTTTCTATGCAAATAATTCTAGAAAAAGGACTATCTCATGCCATAAACGTTTTAGTGTTTCCGATTTTCTTTGCTGGGGTGAGTGTGGGGTGGGGATGTCAATGAGGTAAAATGGAACCTGAACTTCCCCCCTGGAGAAGACTAACAATCCCCAGCCTTCAGTGAGCACCTACTGTGTATCACGGAGGCTTCGAAGCACTTTCTGGGCATTGCTTCATGTCCCCCTCAAAATGCCTCTACGGAATAGCTGTGCTTGTTAGTAGTATTCATCTTACCCAAGGAAACCGAGGCCAAGAGAGGTTGAATAATATGCTCAAGGTCACAGAGCTGAAAAGTGGTAGAGCTGTGATGTGGACCGCAAGAATCCAGACCCTCGGGTCACAGCCAGCTGCTCGGCTGTTCCCTGGAATGACGGGAAGAAGAGAGAGTGTCCAGAAAGGAGAAGCGGCGAGTGTCAGAGACAAACGCTCCACATGCACTACTGGGTATGGGCTTGCTCCGTGTTTTTTGTCATTGGTCCAGAGGACGGCTGCGGGCAAGACTCCATCAGCCTTTCCAACTGCTGCTGTGGAGCTTGCGTCTGTGGAGGAAGGCACGGCTTCTCCCTCTGAAACGGATCTGGGCCTGAGGATGCTCCCGGACTCGCAAGTCCCTGCACTTACTCACGCCCGCCTCTGTCCAGGCCTTTGCTCGTGCTGTCTCCACTGCCTGCTACCACCTTCCAGCTCATTTCTCCCGGGTGACTCCTACTTCATGCGGCAGCTTAGCGTCACCTCCTGCAGGAAGCCTTCCCGGACCCGCAGCTCATACCCCCCTCTCCCCTCCACGCACGCACACACACACACACACACACACACACACACACACCATCACAGCACTAGCAGCACGTGGGCATTCTGAGAAGCATCATGATGGAGTCATTCAGGGACAGACTCTACAACCAAACTGTCTGGGTTCTGTTTCTAGTTTGGTCACTTTCTAGCTGGGTGACCTTGGTCAAGTCACTTTGATGCTTTGCTCTACCTGCGAAGGAAAACAAAGGTAGCACACATATGTATCACAGAGTTGTTGTGCGGGTTCGAGGAGTGACACATGCAATGTGCATAGTAGGGCCACATCAGCACTTACAGTGACAGCCACATCCTGGACTGCAGACTCAGGGAAGGCAGACACTGGATTCCTCCTTTGCAGACTGTCTCTTTGGAACATCATCGTGTCCTGGTGCCCAGCGTATCGCCCGGCACACAGTAGGGATGTAACACATGCTCTCTGGTGAACAAGTGAGCTTTGCGGAGCATAAAAGCCCTTTCGGGTCACGTTCAGTTATAGTTCTGCCTAAACCATACGAAATGGGCCTCCGGCCCTTTATTTATTGCCCCAACTAGAAAAGGCCCCCTTCTGTAGTTTTCTCCTCCCCACTTGGAACCCAGAGCTCTTTGGCAGCAATTTATGCATCTGGACTTACAAAGGGAAAATCAAGAGCAAAAGGGAAGGAATTTGTCTAGGGGCATCTGATCAAGCGCATTGCTGAATGGAACCTGGATCTGGCTCAACGCTCTCCCTTTCTCAGTTTTCAGATAGATCCTGGGGCTTCTGCTCTTCTGTCCGAGGCCCCAGAACAAGCACATGAGTTGCAGATCTGAGCTGAGCTATAGCTTGAAGCAGCCGAGCCCAGAAGGACCAGCCAACCCCCAAGCTGATCCAGTCACATGGGGAATGCATTCTCGTTGTGGTATGTCTCTGGCAAGATGCGATTGCTGGTCGCTCTGTCTTATCGTGGTAATAATAGACCGAAAGGCAAACCTGGCTGTCTCTTCATCTTGTTTGGTGGCTCCAGGCTCTGCAGGGCCTGCCACAATCGGGGGGACCTCGTGGGTGAAATTAGGTGGCCAATGGGGCTCAGCGTCACCACACTGAGAGCCACATAGACTCAGGCTCACATCCTGCGTTTGAGCCTCAACCTTGCCTGTCACAATGCTGGGGGATCTTACACCAGTCCCTTGCCTTCTCCAAGACTGTTTCCCCACGTGTGAACCTGGTCTCTTCCAGCCCCGATACGCATGCAATTCCAGGTGACTGAAGACTTGGAAAGGCACGACGCATAACTTTATATTGAAAAGGAACAATGCACAGAAATAGGAGGCTTAAATCCCATAGAGAGCAAAAAAGCAAAAAGAAACACCCGGAGAAAGGCCTTTTAAAATCAAGGGGCCCATTATTGGAAGGATATTATGTTCCGGCAAACCGTCACATAGAAAATGTCCTGTCAGACGAGTCTAATGTGGTGACATGTTAGATCTGTCATTCCCTTTTGATCGAGCAGAACTCGAATTACCCAAGGCCAGGCTTCCTCTGGATTTTTGAAACCACGGAGCAGCAGCAGTTATGAGCATGGTGGCTTCTGAAGCCACGCGGGCCTGGGGGTGAATCTGGAGTCTTTCATTTCCTAGCTTCGTGACCTTGGGAAACTGGCCGACCTCCCTGAGCCTCCTCCACTTCCTTACGTGTAAATCGGGAGACGGGAGCTGAAGCACGTTGAGTTCTGACTAATGATCGGGCCCCATTTTAATCACTTTTCTGGAATGAAGTGATTGAGTCCACACACCAGCCCCACGGAGTAGGTCACTGTGACCATCCCCGATTTACAGATGGAGAAACCGAAGCTCAGAGAGGTTGAGGGACTTCCAGAAGGTTGCACAGGGAGCAAATGCTAGGATCTGAGCGAGGACAGCTCCTAACCACTAGCCCACGTCCTCTGCTGCGTGGAGGTAACCTTAACTGGCTCCGAGGAATGACCGATGGAAAGTAAGTGTGAAGACCCTCCCAGGAAAGACCCGAGTGACAGATAGAAGTGGCCCGGGCAAACCACACCCATTTCACAGCCTTCGTTTGGCTGCTGTCCATACCGGCCACACTGGGGAGAGTTTCTTTTTTGCCTCCCTCTGGGCTGATTCGAAAGGCGGAGATGCAAGCTGGGTTTTGCTCCAACCATTATTACTTTTATTTAATGGGAAGA
>NW_011888832.1:1859475-1861446 GCF_000151845.1 Pteropus vampyrus
GAGTTTCTTTTTTGCCTCCCTCTGGGCTGATTCGAAAGGCGGAGATGCAAGCTGGGTTTTGCTCCAACCATTATTACTTTTATTTAATGGGAAGAATGGCTGAGGGACAGGAGACTCTGTCATCTATGACAATGAATGCGCCCAAAGGGCAGAGGCGAACGCAAGGGCCCACGTCACCTCTGGCCCCTCAGAGGAGAGTCGTTGGATGGTGGCTGGTGCAGAGCAGGAGCCCGATTGGGGTGCACTGATTGGAGCACAGACCTGGTTCCCCTCTCTGGGGCACCATGTAAGGACGTGAGGGAGAACTTTCAAGCGAAGGTCGCGTTGTCGAGGCCGAATTCAGGGCGGGGAGCAGGCGGCTCTCTGCTGTTTCTGTCACTGGGCACCGTCCCCCCCCAGAGGGCAAGGCTGCCACAGGGAGGAATCCACCCTGAGCCCCGCGGAGCGGTCCAGCCGGAGCTCGCGTTTCAGGGGTCAGACGGTGAGCAGCAAAGGGGTCACATCCAGAAGCTAATTAGTTCAAACGCTGCATCACAGGAATTAAAGGGCAGGTTTCAAGTAACCACCGAAGGATAAAGGAGGAAGAAAAAATCTCCCAATGGAATCGGGCTAATGCTGAAATGATGAGCGGAAGAATAACAATGTGCAATTTACAGGTCAATTTCTCTTTATTACCCGAGACACCTGTATGCGCGTTCATTCGTTCTTATGTTCATTCCTTCAGCCAGTGTGGGGTCACCCTGTCATAGACTAAGCCCGGGCTGAGGGCATGAGCAAAGCAGGGGAACTTCCTCCGTCAAAGTCCAGTTTCGAAAGATTTTTCCCGAATCTCGTAACCTCAAGATCTAGAAATGTGCTTTTTGGAAAATAAATTTTAGCATGCATATACATCTTTTGATTTGTGTCTTAATATTGTTATTCTGAATGACATATAGAGAGTTGGGGACTCTGTTATCTTTCCAAGGCCCAGGGCCTCCAACGGATCTAAATCTGGTCCCACGTTCGACCAGCATCAATTGAGTGTTAAGTGCCAAGCGTTGTGCTACTGAAATACTAAAATATTGATTGATTGATTGATTGATTGATTGATTCTAGGGAATGGGCTCATGTGATTATGCAAGCTGACAAGTCCCAAGATCTATAATGGGTAAGCTAGAGACCCAGGAGAGCCTATGTTTCCATTCAAGTCCAAAGGCTAGAAAGAAAGGCGATGCCCTAGCTCAAAGGGAGGCGGGCAGGAGGTGTTCTCTTTTACTCACAGAATGGACAACCTTTTTGTTCTATTCGGGCCTTCGACTGATTGGGTGAGGCCCACCCAGATGAGGGAGCACAATCTGCTTTACTCAGTCTATCAATTCACATGTTCACTTCATCCAGAATCACCCTTACAGACATACCCAGAATAATGTTTGACCGAATAGCTGGGTACCCGGTGGCCCCGTCAAATTGACACAAAAAAATGAACCCTTATGGTGGGGAACACTACTGTTTTGTTAATTGTGTACCTCAAGCAAAAGGTAGTAGAGGCCCAGATGAGGGTGCTGTTGGGAGAAACGAGAAGAAGGAGACGTCTGGAGAAAGCAGTGAGGCCAGTGAACAGATCTTGCCAGGTGAGATGGACGGGAACAAAGAAGAGGCACGATTTCGAGCTTCTGGCATCCGAGGATTGGCAGTGGAAGTTTGGCAGGGAATTATTTCAAACTAAATAATTGGTTTAAGGAACAGAAAATCCTGGGTGGGCCTTCAGTAGGGCGATCGTGATCCTGGTTTGTCAGAACAATCCCAGTCTATACCTGGTGCTTTGCCTGTGGTCCTGGTGTTCCACTGGTTTATGCCTTTGTCCCCAGCACGAGTGCCCGATTCAGACGAGAAACTATATTATCGCCTCCTGTCTTCGCGCAGGTTGCTTTTGAGCTGCCGACATATTTCTCACCGATGCGAAAGGTCGCTTATTGTCCAACCTACTACTCT
>NW_011888832.1:1863191-1873298 GCF_000151845.1 Pteropus vampyrus
TTTGTATTTCTTCCCAAGTTTTAGAACTAGCATAATCCTAATAAGGGTAATTAAGAGTTCCTAGGGGATTAACATCTGAGACCTTTTAGAGAATTAATTATCGTTTGGTGTTAAAGATGCACCAAAATCCCCAGGAGAAGTTGTAATCTCTGAACCGAAGACCAGCTCGTGCTGCAGTGTGTGCCTTGCTGACCTGCTGGTCCTCTCCGTGGCTGTGAAGGGCGATGGGAATGTGTGGATCCACTGCTGGGGAAACGCTCCCAGCATCCGTCACGTCATAGCTGCAGCTTCCCTGGCTCCTGATCTCTGAGTGTGGATGGGATCAAAGAGACAAGTGGTACATTTAAGACATCGGCAGAGAATGCGCTCCCCACTCTGAAACGGTATGTGGCTTTGGAAAGTATCTGTTTTTTAGAAGGCCAAGGAGGAGTTGGGACCCACTGCCGAGCAGAGATGGCTTCAAATCAATGTCAAAGGGGACCCTGCAGAGGGAGAAGGGAGATGCTAATCCTTCACCATCCCTTTTCCTTCCAGGACCTTGTATTTCCCTCAACAGCATTTGCAGCTTCATTTGAGTTCTGGTCACGTGTTCATACCTGTCACTGTTGTGACCTTCCTTCCTGAGACAACGTCCCACAGGCCCCTCATGTCTCCGGGCTGCTGTAAACCTCAGAGGGACTCATTGTCCTTGGACCGCCATGAGGCTGTGTGCCCCTTTGGCCAGATACACACCCCTTTCTTCTGCTCTGCCACCATGCTGGGTCTTACTCCTTCCATGGGAATGAGGACACTGGTGTCTTCAGCTTTGGAATTCTATACATGTGCCTGTTTGGTCTGGGTAGGTCAAGTTTAAGGCCCTTCCCCAGATCCAGAGGTACCTAAATGCTCCTCTTGATTTCTTCACATGTCCCTCCACCCCCGGGACTATTTATTAAATCTCAGGGAGTCAGTAAATGCAGCTCCAGCTCATTTTCTACGGAGATTCAGGGCCTGAGCGCTCGGCTCACAAACACCTTCTCTCTGCTTTTCCTTTCACACCCTTTCTCTGGAGCAGAGGAAGTCACATGGTGGACTGCTGCGAAGGTAAGAAGGGGTCATGGGGTAACAGGAAATACTAGGGGACACAACAGTTGGTAAGTATTTAAAATTATCACCCCACATCATTAGCTATTACTATAATTGTTATTACTATAATTGTTACAGACACATTGACTTATGGGTTCTTTTATTAATGAGTAAACTCCCTTCACCTTGTGCTCCCCTATCCAAATATTACGCATTTAATTAAGGTTTAACTTTTGCCTTACTGCCTCAAAAATATTTCCTGACTTCCAGCCCACACCTTTCTTCCTTCCTCTCTGCTCCTTAAAGACTTTTCTCACGCATAGATCTCATTTTGCTTTCTTGCTACAGTTATCTATTGCTGCATTCACTGCCCAAACTAGCTCTGAATGCAGTCGCTGTGTTATGTTTATGGGGTTTGTGGGTCAGGGGCGAGGAAAGGGTAGAGCTGAGATGGTTCGTCGGGGCTCTCTTGGAAAGGACCCCGTGCGAAGGATAGAGGCGACACGATGGCTGGGGCAGGAGTCATTTGAAGATGGGTTTACTCACATGTCTGGCGTTGGATGCCGTGGCTGGAACACCTACCTATGGCCTCTCCTTGGGGACTGGGCTTTCTCCCATTATGGCAGCATCAGCCTTCTTACACGACAGCTCAGGGCTCTAAAGGCAGATGTCCAAAGAGAACCAGACAGAGGCATTAGCCTGCTGCGACTATGGTATCACAGACCATTTCCGTCTTAAGTCCTGAGTCTGCCCAGATTCAAAGGGGGAGACACATGGACCCCCACCTCCCAGTTAGAAGAGTGTCAAAGGCCCACCGTAAAAGCATTTGGGGTGGGAGGTATTGTCACAGCAATCTTTGGAAAGCGCCATCTGCCACAGTCCTCGAAACTTTCCCTCTGGGATAGAGACCACAACTTAATTTTCTTTGAATCTTTTCCAAGCCCATTACACAGTATCTTGAAAATAATACACGCTCAGCAATATTTGTTGGCTGATGAAGTAGCCTGTGGTGGAGGCAGCCACATGACTGTCATGGGTTAATACAATTGGAGCTGAATAGCATTTTCTAATGGACGCATCACTCAGATAGAAGCATCGTTCAAATATCATTTAAATGTCACAAGAACTCGGCCAACGAGGTGGTGGTAACCTCGTTCAGTTCACTGAGCATCAGAGCGTTTAGACAAGTCGTCTAATGTCAACACAGCGGGCCAGGGACAGATTCGAATCCAGGATTTGCTTCCTCGTCCAGGACTCGTCTCCATATTGAGTGGCAAATGCCCAGTTGAAACAAAGGTGAAAAAAAGCCAGGTAAATATGACTCTCCAAATGTTTGTCTTGAAGGCTTTGCCAATCCCTAATCCACATCTGCAGGCTGTTTCTACTTCCTGCTGTGCCCTCTTCCAGAAGGCTCTGTCAGGACCAGGCTCCAAGCTTAGTGTCGAAAGCCAGGCTCCTGGTAACTCAAGATGGTTGGCAAACGGTCTTTGAACAAACTTGTCTCGTGAAATGTCGGGTCGGTTTCACAAGTACATAAAATAACAACGGAATCAAAGACATAAACAAGAACAAGCCTGTAATCGTCACAAAGCTGGGCAGGCACGGGGGAAGGAAGGCGGCTTCTGAGGCCCGAGCTTCTCCTGTTTTCTTTCTAGGGCCCTGGCCATCTGTTCCTTGTTGTGGGTGGTTAAGTGAAACGAGCTGCCAATACAAATAGCCCCACTTGAGGTTTGTTTGCATAAATTGTTTTGAAAGCTTCATGACGAATTTTCAGGATTACTTGCAGTGGTAGGGACCTCGGTGGAGGCGGAAATACAAATTTAGAGATGCCAGTTGGAATCTATTAATTTGCTCGCAGCCCATCGCCCTAGCTCTGCTGTGTGACCTTGGGCAGGTGAATTAACCTCTCTGGTCTTTAGTTTCCTCATGGGCTCCATGGGAGGTGAGGGGCATAATAGCTACTTTAGGGCATTATGAATTTGAAAGAAGATGATGTTTATAAAATGCTTAGCACAAGGATTGGTATATAGTATCTGCTCAATAAACAAGAAGCAGTTAGGGTCTTTTTTTCTGAAATGAGAATAAGAACAGCCCCATTCGGTGCCGAGAGTCAGACAGCCCTGAGGTGACTTGCCGACTTGCCGTCTGGGTAAACTTTTTTCCTCTCTGAGCCTGTTTTTAAATTTGGGTAATGGGACCAACAATAGGTCGTGAAGGCGACCTGCAAAGCACACGGCGCTCTGTCAAGCACTCACGGTGGCTGCCATTGTTATTATTCTATAGGGACCATGGCTGGGCTACTTCTGGGTGAGTTGAGCCCTTTACTGTCTAGGTCTCGAATGGCGCATCCTTTCTGATATTGGCTGGAGTTACCTGGAGCAGTTTGTTCAGAAGGAGTTACACGGGGCTCCTTGGGGAAAGAGCGATTGGGCCAGGAGTTGGGGGGTGGCACACGAGTGTCGATGGTGATTCTGCTGGAGACTCTAGCAGGGAAGAGAGTAAGCCAGACACACACAGTGGAGGAGCGAGGTGGAGAGCCGTCCTAGTGCCTAACTGCCACCGGCCACATTGTTGCAAACCTTGAGCTGGGCGTTTGACTCCACTGTGCTGCCAGCATCTCAAGGAACCTGGTGAGGAATCTCCATGGAAACAGTCCATTTTAGCTTGATTCTTTGGGGGTAAGAGAGGGAAAGAGAGAGACACAGGAGAAAGAGAGAAGTAGCAGAAGCATGAGACTGAGAGGGGCAGACAGAGGAGCAGAGAAGAGACACAGAGAGACAGAAGAGAAAGAAAGAGAGAGGGGGAAGAGGAAGAGACAGAGGCAGAGAGACACGGAGCAGAAAGAGCTAGGGATGGAGAGAGAGAGGAGGGGAACACGGACAGATGGACAAGGACGGACAGAGAAAGTGAGACAGAGACGGCGACGGAGACGAGGAGAGACAGACAGCTCTACAGACACAGAGGAAGAGAGATGCGCGTACGGAGAGTGAAATAAAGACGCAGAGAGATGGAAGAGAGAGAGAGGGGGGAGGGAGGAGGGGCGGTCCGAAGGCTGTCCACAGCTCCCAAAGCCTGACGCCACAGAGAATGGAGTCTAAGTCACTCTGGACGTTCGGACAGGCTCACTCGAGGATCATCAGGAGTGGTGGTGGCCCCCATCATGTCCCCAGCACACCAGCTGCCCATCAACCTTCAGCCTGGCATCCTGGCAGGACCTTTCTGGCTTCGAGGGGTCTGACCTGGTTCTTTCATCTTCCGGCCCCAGGGTTCCATCTCGTAATGCAGCCCAGGAGCTGCCCAGATGGAGCGAAGGGCCAGAGCCCGTGGCAATGCCAGCCGAAGCATTTCTACCGATGACAGTTAAATTGTCAGGACCTCTGTTCTTCATTTACATCGCAGACGCCAGAGTCCTCTGACGACCTCCCCAAATGAAAGCCAGCTGCCCCTGTCCCGTCCATTGTGCATTTTGCTTCGCTTCAGACGGTCTTCTGACTTTCAACTCAACCCTGCCCTCTGCCTTGACAGGCTGTAGTGCTTAATGATATTTTATTGTGTGATTTCACCAAACCCTAGAGTTTTTCACTTATTTTAAGCTAATGGACTAAATCTGGACCCATTTGCTAAAACAAGCTCTGCTTTAGTAAGGAGTAGAGTGGTTACACATAAATCAGGGTTTCAGGTAAAATATTAGGTTTCTGTTGCATCTGACCAAGCGACGGGCTGCACGCTGATGTGATCGGTACAGCAGCCGTCACGAGGCATGTCTGAAGCTCGCCGTCCCGCTGTGAGGGATGCACGGCAAACTATTTTGTCCGTTGCCCTCGGTCCTTTGATGTTTGTCCAGCTTCTGTTGTATTTAAGTCCTTGAGAAATATCAGCTGAGAAGCCTGATCTCCGAAGGTTTTATTCTCTTAGGGGATGGATATAATATAAGCATAGATATAAATTCGAAATAGGAAGGGCTCAGCGCCTCCCTGCAGGACCTGTGAGCGCAGTTCGGGGGTGTTCCCTGGCAGGGAGCATACTCAGCTTTGTGGAGTAAGTGGCTCCGAGGCCAAAGCTTCAAATTCGGGGAAGATTCAGAGCAGTGACTATCGACCGGAGGTGATTTTGCCTTGTAGGGGACCCTGGACGACGTCTGCAACCATTTTCAGTTGTGACAGCTGGGAGGAGAGGGGATCAGGGATGCGGCTAAACATCCTCCAATGTACATGCCAGTTCCCCACAGCACCGAATGATCGGGCCTAAAATGTTCATCGTTCTGCTATTGAGAAACCCTGCTTCAGATGGGAGGGAACGGGTGTGATGGCTTCCGTGATCCGCATAGCCAGGCGGCCAGGGATAGCTGTGCAGGTTGTGCACTGACCACCTGCAGTGGGTGCCAGGGACGTCGCCTCTGACGGGAATGGGCCTTCCGTGTGATGCAGCAGCCCTGCAGGTGGTGGGCCAGGTCTGAGGGAAGACTCGAAGGCAGGACCGTTCGTGTCAGGTTCGGTTTGAGCGTAAGGTGCTTGGAGGGGATTGGAAGGGAGTAAAAATTTAAGGTTGGGTCTAAGAAGCAAGGACTTGGTTCTGTAAGCCGCGGGGAGCTATCGAAGGCTTTGGAAAATAAGATGAAAAGATCTGAGACGTGCTTTGGAAAGACTCAATGGGCAGCAATGTGTAACATAAATTAACGTCGTCATGGGTAGAAAGAGAGGAGAGAGGCCGAGGGAAGGGTCGCCAGCAGGAAAAGCACTATGTGGCCTGTGGGATTAAAAGGGCGGGGTCTGCGAGCAGACGAGCCATGGAGGTGAATTAATGGGGTGAGGAGGAGCTGAGGATGTCCGCTCAGTCAGGGGCGGCACCCTCAGGCCCACCTTACGCTGACCCCGCGTGGCACCTCCCCCCAACTGCTTTATCATGAAACAACACTCTCGTCTTTCACTTACCCCGTCTGCCCCGAGGCCCCGTTTTTGTGTGGTGTAATATACAAAGCATTGTTCTTTAACATTATAATTATTTTTCATTTCTGGTGACAATGAAACCCAGAGAAAGGGAAAGGAGAGTGAACTAGAAACCCTCCTGAGGATCTGATGATGATGGTGGCTCTCTGAGAACTGGGAACAGAGATTTAGTTATTTGCTGTCAAGACGAAGTTACCACGATCTGGACGTTCATTCTGACGAATACCTGGGTGATATGGAAGGTCAAATGCACTATACTGAGGATGAGCTGTGCTGGGCCCTAGTCCCTCTTGCTATCTGTGGGTAGTCAACATCTATCTATGCCCTGGCTCCCGGTCTACCCAGCCTTAAAGTGGATGATTTCTTCATCTCGTTGTATTAAAATCCACATAAAAGTGATGATGGACTAATCAAGCATAGGGTGGGGACCTGTGGGTTTAATTTACTTCTGAAATGTTGATCTCATTGGTCAGTTATTAAAGGGCAGTGTGGCGTGGCTGTCACGTGGGTAGCCCTGGACTTGCTCTCCCGAGTCGGTCCCCAGCGTTGCTCCCGAGTAAACAGGTGACCTTCAGCTAAAGAATTAAACTTGCTGTGTCTCCGGTTCCTAATCTTTACGTCGGTGGTGTTAATAGTACCAACTTGTAGAGGAATTATGAAAATTAAATGAGTGAATAAATGTGAAGCGTTTACTAGTAGCCGGCAGAAAGTAAATGCTCAATAAAATATTCGGGAGCTTGATCACCATTGTTGTGATTTTCATTAGCCCCTTTTCTGTTGTTAGGCTTTAGGAATGGAGAGCCAGCCCCGAGGAACCAGATGGTGTGTTCCGTGTAAAAGATGCTCAACAGATTACACACAGGGGACAATCCTGGCCTCGACTCTCGGCAAGGTCGTTTCTGCCTCTGCTGTTTTTACTTCATCAGCAGCAATGTGCATCTTCTCTGAGAGTTTTTTTGTTTGTTTGTTTGTTTGTTTGTTTTTAACATAAGGGTCAGTCTTTGGGAGTTAGTGCAGGTTTTATTTACTACTCAAACGTTTATTTCATAGGTTGGTTACTTAAATGAGTGGCTAGAATACAAATCAAGTTGAATCCATTATCTAAGGTTTTTGGAAACCCGGGGTGACAGACCGGATTTGTCACTGGTCTCGGTGAGGTGTAAACAAGGCCGATAGGAGCTCCTGGCACCGAATTCGGAACTGCCTCATGGTTGGTAAGAGCCAGCCCTCACCAGACCCTCTGCTAGGCACTTTTGCACACTGTATCTCATTTAAATTGACACAGGACAAACTCTCCTGCCTCAAGACCAGCTCCCCTTGGGCAAACCTTGTCGGCATTCAGACAGCAAGATAAATGCAGAGGATTCATCCCTGAAAACCCTTCCAGGCCAGCCTGCCTTGAATGAAGCCCCGTGTGGCCCCATGGTGGGTTCATGACCTCACATGGCCACTGGGTGGTGCTGTGCCACTGGGCTGGGCCACAGAGAGCATTTATCTGGCTGTTAAAAAACCCTGCCTCTTAAGGAAAACAGTGGAACGTGACAGTTGGGTAACTACTCAGACGGGCCTTAATTATAATGCAAACCTTGTCAAAAAGATGATGTTTACTGTAGGAGGCATTTTACATGACTAACTTTCACATGCTAGGAGACATTTCAGATCCAGTTTCAAACAAAATAAAAAGAAAAGAAAAAAAGAAAGGAACGAGAGAAGCCAAATGAACATTCCCGATTCTTAATCCCCCAATTTGTGATATGTGATGTGGTTATGTTGTGGGATGATGAATGCCAGGATGGATTTTTTCCCGTCTTTTCTTTCTTTCTCTCTTTCTTTCTTTCTTTTTTTTTTTTCCCTGACAGCTTTTCTTTCCCCGTCTTCCAAGAGCCACAAAAAAATGTTTTTCAAATGAACACAGGCAAGGATGTGTCACCCAGTGATGGATTGCTCACTCCAGTTCAGCTTTTGATAATTAAGTTCTACTCTTCACAGACGAAGGCTATTCTGCCAAATCTAAACTACCCTGGAAAATGTAAAATTAGAACCTTATGAGAAAAAAGATTAAAAGAGCTAAATATATATGTACGTAGTTTGGCTAAGTGGTGATTGGGGTGGGGTGGGGGGAGGGGCATGATTTGATAACTGCCTACTGATCTGCACTGGGGGCATAGGGAAAGGAAGAAGGGAGATATTTACATACTGGGACAAGGTTGAATTAAGAGTAAGTAGATGACCTAAAAATATACATATATAGATTTTTTAAATAAAATATATATAAATAAAAAAAATATATAAATAAAAAAATATATATATATAGGACAAACATTGCAGTAATAGCCCTGAGTGACGAGAACTAGTACTTCATTTTGGGGAGTTCCTCAAAGGGTGCTTGAGACACTTCATACAGGTCTCCCCTCACCTAGGCTGGCAGTAGTATAGAGACCGAAAACTCCTGATACCCCGGGCGTGGGGCAGGTTTTCTTCAAACTCCGATTTCTGTCTCTGCAAATCTTGCATCTGGGGCCTGGAGGCTGCACACCGTTAAATGCCATTTGCTCACCAGAACGCTCAGCCCCTGGAGATGAATCTGAATCGTGAGCTGGGGAATGCATGCGGACCCCCCAGAAGTCGGAACCCCGTGGGGGCGGTGTCGCACGCTCCTTGGCCTGGAGGCCACCATCTTGTTTTGCTGCGTTTGTGGTTCGACCACGAGGCTCAGGCTGTGACTGCTGGAAAATCCAGCCATGAAACCAGCCCGTTCTTTCACCAGAGATCAACAGGAGCGACCACAACAAGCAGCGGGAATGGCTGAGTGATTTATGAGAAGAGACTGCAAAAGATACTTTAAAAGCAAATTCCCTTACCCCGTTTAATGCACCCAGGGAGCGGGTGGGGGGCAGAGGGGCCAACAATCCATGTGGCCATTGCGCTCTTGGCAGAGAGCGCCCTCGTAGTTGGCTCGCTCGCGTGGGCAGGGGCTGGGTTTCACAAACCGTTCCTATCTGGAGGACTCCTGGTGTTCATTCGATCGCCCTGAAAGCTGGATCCTTATCTGCTCCAGTAATTTATCTCCTTGGAAGGAGAAAGTAGGGGCAAAGACAGATGCAGTTGATAAATACACTGTTTTGCGGTGTACAATTAGCCTCAGTTAAACGTTAAAATGATGCCGATGAAGGCTGCCTTTTTGCTGTGAAACTGATATTTCAAACTGTCCCCCCCCCACCCAAGCTAGTTCTCCCGCTGCGCCCCTCCTCCAACTTTTGGCCCTGGGGAGACACCCAAGGAGTCCAGTGGGAAATTTCTCATGTCTATGGGGACGATGAGAGTGAGAGAGACGAGAGAGGGCATGACTGGTGTTTCCTCGTGGCCAAAAAGCTCTTGGATTTTTTTCTCCGATTCTCTTTTTTTTTTTTGCAAGCCTGGCCTTAAGGGCAGCCTGGCCTGACCCTGGGGCTCAAGGAGAGGGAGATAGCTTAAACCTGCTTTCTGTCAGAACTCCCTCCCCACTGGGGTGGCGCGGTGGGAACCCAGAGATAAAAAATGGGAACAGGCCTCTTCCACGGGGCAGGAAAACAACCAGGAGGAAAAGAGGACTTCCTGCCCCTCTCTGTCCGCGATAAGCCTAATTGGCTAGGTCTGCCTGTGGCGTGGTGATTACACCTCCCAACGAAGCACTCTTGATGAGCAAACGGTGGCACGGTGGCCCTCGGGGGCAATGATCCTGCCTCTTCCCGTTGAGCTTCTTAGCATCACACGTTGGGTCAAAAGTGGGAAGCAAGCACTAGTGTCTGGGACTTCTGACTGCTGCAGGACCCAACATGTTACTCATCTAGGGCAGAAAAGAGAGCTTAATGGGACTCAGGAAGCACTGAGTGACTAATACTACTCTGATGGTGGTTTATGTTTTAATTAAGCTTCAGGATGAACACAAATGCTGCTCAGGGAGTCCAAGCCCATGTGGCCGGGCTGGGGAGCAGGCTGCGCTGGCCCTGGACACACATAGGCCATCGGGGCTGAGATGGGGAAGCAGGGGAAGGGGCGGCCAGTGGGCTGTCTCAAGCCGCAGAACACTGCGGTGACAGCTGAATGAGCCTGGGAA
>NW_011888832.1:1873348-1896623 GCF_000151845.1 Pteropus vampyrus
CTGTGGGGACGATGAGAGTGAGAGAGACGAGAGAGGGCATGACTGGTGTTTCCTCGTGGCCAAAAAGCTCTTGGATTTTTTTCTCCGATTCTCTTTTTTTTTGCAAGCCTGGCCTTAAGGGCAGCCTGGCCTGACCCTGGGGCTCAAGGAGAGGGAGATAGCTTAAACCTGCTTTCTGTCAGAACTCCCTCCCCACTGGGGTGGCGCGGTGGGAACCCAGAGATAAAAAATGGGAACAGGCCTCTTCCACGGGGCAGGAAAACAACCAGGAGGAAAAGAGGACTTCCTGCCCCTCTCTGTCCGCGATAAGCCTAATTGGCTAGGTCTGCCTGTGGCGTGGTGATTACACCTCCCAACGAAGCACTCTTGATGAGCAAACGGTGGCACGGTGGCCCTCGGGGGCAATGATCCTGCCTCTTCCCGTTGAGCTTCTTAGCATCACACGTTGGGTCAAAAGTGGGAAGCAAGCACTAGTGTCTGGGACTTCTGACTGCTGCAGGACCCAACATGTTACTCATCTAGGGCAGAAAAGAGAGCTTAATGGGACTCAGGAAGCACTGAGTGACTAATACTACTCTGATGGTGGTTTATGTTTTAATTAAGCTTCAGGATGAACACAAATGCTGCTCAGGGAGTCCAAGCCCATGTGGCCGGGCTGGGGAGCAGGCTGCGCTGGCCCTGGACACACATAGGCCATCGGGGCTGAGATGGGGAAGCAGGGGAAGGGGCGGCCAGTGGGCTGTCTCAAGCCGCAGAACACTGCGGTGACAGCTGAATGAGCCTGGGAAAGTCACCTTACCTCACTGCGCTTCCTTTTTTTTTATCTGTGAAATAGAGATGATAGTAATACTTACCTAAGAAGACTGTTGCAAAAACTGAATTACCTTCCCCTGCCCCCCAGTACATATAAAGCTTAGAACAGTTCATGGTCCAGAGCAAGGGCTCAGTGCATCTTAGCCAATGTTGGGACACTATTTCCCATTGTCATCCCTGTCAACTCCTCTACTCAAGGCCAGGTTCGATCTGTGGAGGCACTGCACACGGCAAACGTTACAGTGATGGGGTCCGGGGGCTGGGGTGGGGGTGGGGGTGCAGTACAAGGGGCCTCTTGCCATGCTGTGAGATCATCTTGAAAGCAATATGGCAGCACGTGGTCAACCGACACGCATGTGGAACCCAAGGTCCCACCGTTCCCACCCTGTGTATACGCCCCGCGGAAATCCCCACCTAGATCGTCCAAAGGGGTATCAAGAGGAAATTCATTGTGCTGGATTTCCTGGTGGTGGAGACGTGGAGACGAGTTGGGTTCATCCCTGGGACTGAGAATGTTCGCCACAGAGAAGTGAGAAACAGTTAGAAGCCATCGACCAGGAGGACACGCAGAGCTGGGGCCGGAGTTTCAACGCATGGTGTTAACGGTGACAAAGCGGAAATGATGGCGATGTGTAATGTGATGCCATTTACGTAAATTAAATACACACACACACACACACACACACACACACACACGAAGCGTGCATATTTTGTAAGGACGCAGGGGGTCACTAAGGGCTGCCTGTGCTGAGGAGGGGGCTGGGCGCGAATGGGAATAATCGGATAACCAGATAAACTAGGTGATGTGAATCTCACCCAGAATGATGATGGCGACGGATGTCCAGCCGAAGATGAAATTAACTCGACCCCCTGCCCCTGAGGTCCAAAAAGAGGACTGCTGACCCCTACGTGCTATTAAACGCAAAAAGATTGTATGCCATATGCACTATATATACATAGATTAAACTATGAACTTAGCGTAGAGGAGTTCTATAAAATTATGGGTTTCACCCATTTCGAACCCTTTTTTTTTTTTTTATTTGGGAATAGTTTTAGATTTACAGAAAAGTCGCAAGGAAAGTACAGAGAGTTCCTGTAGCCCCTTCATCCAACTTATCCTAATGCCAACATCCCACAGAACCGTGGTTTATTTGTTTTCCAAAGTGGTTTCACCATTTTGTATTCTAACTAGCAGTGGATGAGGATTCAGATTTTTCCACATTCTTGTTATTATCTCTGTCTTTTTAGTTACAGTCCTGCTAGTGTTGCTGAAGTGGCATCTGAAATATGCATTTCTCTAAGAGCTAGTGATGCTAAGCATCTTTTCATACGTTTGTTGGTCATGTGCATGTCTTCTTTGGACAAATTTCTATTTAAATCCTTTGCTCATTTAAAAAATCGGGTTGTTTGTTCTTTATTATTGAGTCGTAAGAATTCTTTATATATTCTGGATATCAGTCTCTTATCAGATGTGTGATTTGCAAATATTCTTGCATTCTTTGGATTATCTTTTCACTTTCTTGATGATATTATTTTGGCACAAAATGCTCTCATGTTTATGTGTCTAACTTATCTATTTCGTTGTTGGTGGTGGTGGTTGTGTTTTTGGTGTCATATCTAAGAAACCATTGCCTAATCCCAGGTCACAGAGATTTGAGTTCACGATTTCTTCTAAGAGATTAATAGTTTTAGTGACAACATTTAAGTCTCTGACCCATTCTGAGTTAACTTTTGTATATGGTATAAGAAGGACGTTCAACTTCATCCTTTTGCCTGTGGAAACACCATCCTTTCTACCATTGAATTACCTTGGTACTCAATGCATTTGCTGAAAACACCATCCTTTCTACCATTGAATTACCTTGGTACTCAATGCATTTCTGAAATATCGACTTTTTTCAAAAAAATTTTTTGTTAATGTTCCCACGTTCCCTAAGCCTAAGCTGTCCAGTCAACCATTGTCCCCAGTGGCACTTTAAGGCAATACTGTTTCTTGAAAGAGCTCTTGCTTTGGGGGGGTCAGACAAACCCGGATTTGTTTTCTAGCTCCATCCTTACTGGCCGTGTGACTTAACCTCTCTGGAACGTCACTCACCTTTTCTGAGCCTCATCTCTTTATCTGAGAAATGTGACCTGTGCAAGGTCGGCAGTAGGTGGAAATGAGAGTATCTACTGAAGTGGTTTATAAACTAAATAGCGAAATGTCCTTTGTCTTTATTATCGATTACGGCATAACCAATTACTCCCGAAATCAATAGCTTAAAACAACATTTAGTATCTCATAGTTTCTGCGGGGCAGGAATCTTGGCACAGCTGAACTGAGCCTTTTGGCTCAGTGTGTCTCAGTGGCTGCCATGAAGGCATTGGCAAGGGCTGCAGTCATCGGAAGGCTCAACTGGGGAAGGCCCCACTCCCCGACTTGTTGGTGCGTGTTGGCTAGATTCAGTTCCACATAGGCTGTCAGATGGAGGTGCCCTGAGTTCCTTGCCATGTGGGTTTCTCCTTCTAACAGCTCACAACAAGGCAGCTTCCTTCATCAGAGCAAGTGAGAAGAATCAGAGAGTATGTGCAAATTGGAAGTCAGTCTTCCATAACCTCGTCTTGAGTGACAGTTCACCACGTTTGCATATTCTGTTTGTTGTTAGCTCCAGCCCACACTCGAAGGGGAGGGTGTGAATACCAGGAGGTGGGGCTCATCAAAGATCACGTAGAAGGCAGCCCACCCCACTCTGTCAGGGCTGCAAGGAGCAAGGCATCTGTAGACCTCAGAGCTAAGGCTATGCCTTGTACATAGTGGGCCTTGAGCTAGTGTTTGTAGAAAGAAGAATTCATTTCTGTAAGACTTCTTCTAACCAAGCTGCTTTATCTCATCAACGTCAACCATTAGGGATTCAGTTCCATGCATAGTGAGGCAACTAAAAGCAGCTCTGGTTGAAGGAGTCTAAGCAGGGGCATGCTAGTCATTTGCTTGCTCCATTCCCTGTCCTTGCCATGAAGAGCACATTTGCCAGGATCTTTTGGCAACTGGCTTCTAGTTGAGGTGAACCGATGGGGGACACTGGTGGAGACTGAAGTTCAGCCAGGGCAATTATCTCCCAGGTGACTTCTCTAGCGGGGGTCTGTGGCTCCAGCTTGTACGATGCAGGGCTTCCTCCTGCGGCTCCAGCTCTCAGCAGACGCTGACCACAGCTCCTGGGCCCCGGTCACACGTCCTCTGTCTTTCCAGCCCTACTGTTGCCATTGTGAGCTGCCTAACCTCCCCACGTTTGGCTTTTTGGCTCTGCATTAACTTCCATTGGTTAGAGCCCCTGGAATGAATGGGTCCGGTTTTCCAAATCAGACCCTGACTGATGCGCCCTTTTAAAGTTTTAAAATATTTCGTCTGTCTCCTTTGATGGCCCAATCTCATCCGATCCTAACAGCACCCCTCTGAGTGGGCTGAAGACATAGCAGATGCTGTCCTCACTTCAAAGTACCTCATCTGTACGACAGCTCAGCTTGGGAAGAGCACTTACCTAGGGTGACACAGCTCATCACTGATGTTGAGACCCAACCCCAAGTACCACATCCTTCAGCCCTGGGCTCCTTCCAGTTGTCACTCAAGTTTCTGACGGGAACCCCTGACGTCCAAGTGCCTTCATGTTCTCCACCAAAACCCTGGGCCATTTTCACATTCGGTGGTGGGCCTTCACCAGTTTTTATTCATGAGGAACCCCGTGGTAATGACCATGCAATTTCCGCCCGGCACAGGAGCTTAGGACAAGGGTGAGGAGGGGCTGAGAGCAGCTCACACTCTGCTTTTAGCTGAGCTGGGCACCTTGGCTCAGGGCCATGCCTTTCCAGTGGAAGTGGCATCATTTTCTAATGCATTGTCCCCAAAGGAGCATCTTTTTCTAAATTTCCCAAAGGCACAATATAGATTATCAGCAGCTCTGATCAGAAACTCTTTTGAGATAGGATGAAAGCAATATGCTCTCTCCTCAGAAAAAAAACACGTTTATACAAAATCGTGCATGATTTTAGGGGTTCACAGGCTCCCCTAAAAGCCACAAGGCATTCATGGATTTAATAATAAGCTTAATACCAAGTTGTATAATGCTTCAGGAGTTCTCAAATGCCATGTACCACCTAGAAAAATTTTAACATATCCCTACAGTACCTTTCCCATTGTTTCTTTAATATTTCCTTTAAATTAACTTCCTATACTTTAACTGTAAAAAGGGTATTTAATATCACGACCATGATATGTGAAGTCACAGGTTTGGTGTAATGGTTAAGAGCTTGGTTCTGGAGCCAGACTGCCTGGGCCCGAGTCCTGGCTCCACCATTTATTAGCTGTGTAACCTTGAGCAAGTTATTTGACCTCTCTGTGCCTCTGGTTTTTATCTGTAAAATGAGGCTAATAAGAGTAACTTCTGCGTAGTTTTTGCGAGGATTAAATCAGTTAGTGTATGAAGAATTCTTTGAACAGTGCCTGGGACATAGTAAGCACTCATAAATGCTAGTTATTATTCTAACACCAGTAATTGTAATTGTAAAATTGTAATTTTCCCCAATACATTTATAAACAGACAAAAAGTACTAACATAAAAAAAGGGATCATGTGTGCGTGCCACCCCAAATCATCCTGTGTACCCCAGGAGTTCAGACAACCTACACTTTGGAAAAAGCTGCTAAATAGTCATGATCTCTCAAGAGAAAACGGGAGTGTGCGCCTGCGCGCGCGCGCACACACACACACACACACACACACACACACACACACACACACTCCAGCAAAAGAAGCAGGAAATCCCAAGGAGAAGATAAAGTAGGTGATAGTGGCTTTGGGAAGATACCGAGAGGGCATCTGAGGGTATGTTTGTTTCTGGATTACAGTGACAGAGCAATAAGGAAAAACAGACTCTGTTTATCTTACTCCATGCCACCTTCCAGTGAGGCCAGGAAGGGCATCCGCCCCTATCCTGTGACCACGTTGCTGCGGGGCCCCCTTGGTCCCTGTCCTCCTAGCTGCTGCTGTGACATGCTGGAGGTCTCCCATCCGGCGGGGGAGCTTGTGCCCTGCCCTTCCTCGAGGGGTGCTCACCCGCGGGAGCCTGGATCTGTGCACAGAGTGACCGGAGGAGGGCGCGCTGCCTCTGGCGGCCTCAATCTCCTGCCCACAGTGGCGAATGCGGAGGGATTTGGGCCAGGCCATGGGGGCTATGAGGTGCAAATTGAGGTGGGGGAGGTGGTGGTTATTTTCTACACCTTCTTCTTGAGGCGAAACATCTTGATTTTGCTGTAGGGAGGATCCCAGGCTTCGCTTTTGGTTCTTGCATTTTAAATTTCAGGGGAGGAGACTACGCTGGAAGCTAAGCCAATCAGCTCTCGCTATCCTTCTTGCTCAGGTGTTTGGTTTAGGAACGGGGCACATGACCCACGTGGGCCCAATCAGAACCCACCTGACTCAACCCCGGGGCCTTTGAGCTCTCAGAGAGGGGGCCTCTCTCCCTCCCAACTGGCGCTGGGAATTAATGAGCCCGCCATGGCCTGAGATGCCCGAGGACAGAGTCAACTCATGGGGAACAGAATCAAGAGATGGAGCCCGTTAGGTGATTGGTCTGAGATCGCGCGCCTGACATGTGGCAGAGCCAGGACTCAAACCCCTGTCCCTCAGCCTCTGCGCCTACGCCGGGGCTACGCGGCTTCCTTCTGTTCATTTAACCACTTCGGGGCCTCCACGACACCCCATTTTGCAATGAGGTATCTTCACCGAGCGTCCCCTCGCTTCTAAGTCCCCTCGATTCACCCACTCCCCATGAATCCTCACTATTCCCTGCACAATAATATCTCTTTATAAATCTTTAACCACTTGGCACTTGATTATAATGTAATAAAAGGATCATAATGTAAATTGATAGGCTACATTTATTGTTGTTTAAATGAGAGAGAAGAGAATGTTCGTAAAAGATTTAAATATTTCTTTTCCCCGGAGAGCTGTGTTGAGAAGGCGCTCCCCGCACCACCTACCCTCAGTGCTTTCGTCCTCTCCAATTTGAGACATGACGGGCAGGTTGGAACATCCCTGGGCTGTTGCTCTGTCTGCAGACACCAGCAGGCTCGTTTCTGCAAGGTCTCGTTTCTGCAAGGTCTCGTTTCTGCAAGGTCTCGTTTCTGCATGGTCTCTGTTGATTTAGGTAGACATTGCTTGGCTTACACTAACTGAAGCAAAAAAGTAGGGAAGTCATCTGAAGGCTGTGAGACATCGTCCGGAACCTGTATAATGTCATCTATCACCGCAATAACGCCAGGAACAAACCACACACAGCATTAGTTCAGGGAAGAGCATGGTTTCGGCCGATGAGTCTGGATTGGTGATTTAGGCTAGCTCCAGCAGGCTAGCCCTTCTGGTCTCCACTCAGCTCACACACACGTCTGGGATCGTCCGCAGGTCAGTTGACCTGGGACGGCTTCGGCTGGGCAGCGTGGCGTCGCTCAGCTGTGCTCCGTGTGCCTTACCCACTGACGGGCTTGTTGAAGAGCAACAGCGGACAAGGAAATGCTCAAGCACTTTCTTGAGCTTCGACTGCATCACGTGCCAGCATCCCCCATCCAAGTCTTGGAACTGAGCCCAGAGTCAAGGGCAGAGCGGGACACCGTGCCCAGAGTGGGAAGTCACTACGAGTTATACAGCAAAGGGTGCAGACGCAAGGAGGGGCCGTGAACACAGCCAGTTCACCGTGGAACCTCCACCCCAAAGCAGGAAGGAGACCTGGACCTCTGTGAATCAGGACTCAGAGCGGACAGAACGGAAGTCATCGCAAGCTGAAGCAGCGCTGTCCCCTGGAAGCCATGTGGCATTGTATCTCTGCAGCTCTGTGGGCATCGTCCCCTTCCTTCCCCCACTGAGTGCCTGCTCTGCGGCCTTCGCTGTGCATCGCATCTGCCCTGGCTCCTCCTCCGTCCGCATCAAGCACCATCCCAGCAGTGTGTGCCCTGACCTGCCATTCCTGGGACAGACAAAGTGACTGGCTCATCCCGGCCTCTGGAGTCCTGCCCCTGTGTTAGGAATCTGGATCCCCCCCGTATTGATTTGCGAAGACCGCTGTGACAAAGAACCACAGACTTAAACAATAAGACTTACTTTCCTCCACTTCTGGAGGCTAGAAGTCTGGGGGCGATCGCCTCTGAGGCCGCTGTCTCTCGCTCGTAGATGGCTGTCTTCTCCTCTGTCTTCGCATGGTCTTCTCTCTGTATGCTTCTGCGTCCTAATCTCCTCTTCGTATAAGGACACTGGTCATATTGGCACTGTCCCCTCAGCCCCGCATGACTGCGCTTTAATTTATTACCTCCGCAAAGATCCCATCCCCTAACTGGGTCACATGGTGATGTCCTGGGGGTAAGGACTTTCACATATGAATTTTTGGGGAAGGCAATTCAGCCCATAACATCCCACTAAAGTTGTTCCTCTTTCTTCTTCCTCGGCTTGGTCGATGGCATCATCAGCTGTACCTACAAACAGGATGAAAACTTCAGAGGCAACCCCCGTAGCTTTGACGCCCCCCCCCCCCCCCATCCAACTCATCGTCAAATCCAGCCAATACCGCAACCATAATACTGGTCAAAACATCCCCCTCTCCCCATTTCCAGCACCCCCACCATTGGTGCCCATGGCACCATCCTCTTCTGGATCCCCACAGTGGCTTCCCGCTAGCTTCCAGCCACTTTCAATCCCGTAGCCCTGTTTCCTTTTCCCCATAGGGGTGGCTGCCATTCGAGATCATCTTATTGTATATTCGCTTCTGTCTGTCCCCTTGTAGTGGATGGTAAATTCCATGAGGACAGGGGACTCTCTGTTTTGATTAGTGCGAGATCCTCAGTGCCTGGCAGTCTACGATACTTGGTAGATGATAGTCGTTCAATGTTGAATGAATGAGAAGGGGTGAGTCATATAATACAAATGGGGGTGCAGGCTCCTCATTTCCCTGCAACCTCCTTGTCTTGCGTTGGTGGAAAGTTCTCAGAAAAAGAGGAAATGGACAGAGGGCATCTTCAAAAGGCATTGGGTACAGCCACAGATGCCAGGTCTGGGTTAAGAAGGCAGGACCAGGGGGCTGCCCCCGGCTGAGCCCACGGAATCAGGATTCCCCGAGCAACGCGTCAGACGAGCAGGATGGGGAGGACGGCAGAGCCCGCTTCAATCTACTTATGATGAATAGCGAAGATTCCTTTGTAATTAGTACAACTGCTGGCCTGCAATTAGTATGGAAGCCTGTCCTCTAATTTAGTCAACAAAGCAGTCCCAGCAGAACCTCGACGGAGAAATAATTTGTCAGCAGTTACAGCAGCAGCGCCCGAAGAATCACTGTAAATACTTGACAGTAATAAAGCTGCAACCACTTAAAAAATATTCTGTAATTCTGCCTTCTCCCTGGCCTGCTCCCCAGTTAATCCAAATGTGTTTATTTATGATGTCTATGCTTTCTACTTCCCAAAAGGATTTGATGTGGCTTACATTAAAGGCGCATTTCAAATAGAACAGGTTTAAAGAGAGGAGAGACCAGGACAATTCTAAGGTCTCCCTTGCAAGGCCAGAGGGGCAGGGGCCGGATACCCTGCCGTGGTGGGGACCCTCTGGCTGTGGGGCTGAGGGAAGCCAGGCTGAGGGATGTTCATGGAGGGTGGGAGGTTCTGGCCTAAGGCGATCTAAGGGTAGAAAATGTCTAAGCCCCTTTGGTCATGGGGGGTACACTTTGCAACCCCAACTCCTTGGCCTGATGCTTGATGCTTCCTGTCTATTGAGCTGCCTTCTGTGAAGTCACATTCCCCTTTGCCAGTGGGTAGAGCCCGTCCTAACCCTCAGCCCATATTTTCCCAGGGGCAGGGGGTGGGGAGCATGGGGCTTGATCAACACCAAGGAAAGCTAATACTTATACAGACCCTGCCCTGTGCCAAGGGCCACTCTAAGCTTTACGTGAATTACCTCGATCTTCATGTAGTGATTCTGTCATTGTCCCTACTTTACAGATAAGGGATGGCAGCCTGGAGAGGCTAAGGAGCTTCCCAGAAGGCACACAGAGCAAAGCAGAGATGCAAACCCAAGCAGTGCAGCTCGTGGGTCCAGGCTCCTACCCGCTGGGGAGCACTGCCTCGCTGCGGTCCAGGACAGCCATGCTTGGCCAGCTCCACCCAGGAGGCTGTCTGTGGCGAGCGGCGATGGCCAGGCCAGGCTCGGAGCACCAGCTGCCTGGTGAAGGGGGCCGAGAGGGAGAGCGGCATGTACCGGGCAGGCTATCATCAGCGGTGGGCAGCGTGAAGGGCCCCCAGTTAGTACCCAGATCCTGGGGAAGGCTCTGGGAGAGTCCCCAAGGCTGGCCAAGTGAGGGGATGGAAAAGGGGGCACTATCAAGAGAGGGCGAGAACCCGACATTTCTATGGGGTGGGGGCAGGGATTGTTCTAGATTCAGAAGACACACGCTTTGCAAAGATGATATTACCTGACTTATACTCCAAATAATAGGTACCTGTGAGTTACTTCAGACCCTGCGACGGGGGTCAGAGACAGTGGGGGTGCGGAAGGCGAGGACTTTAGTTGTGGCAGTTCACTCCACGAAGGGGCACACGATGGTGACGTGCAGGGGTGCAGCACATAAAATGCATGCTTTTAAGAAAGCCTTGGCCGACAGAAGTGCAGGAGACATCGAAACATTTAAATCACCTTTTCCTATTGATCAAGGTAAATACTTTACTGATGGTGCTAATCAATACCCCTATAAATCCTCCACGTGTGATGGTTTTACTGTGCATTTAATGTTTCTGTCTTTAATTGAGTTACATCCCCCTCAGCCCAAAATGATGAACTGAAAGTTAGAAATCATCTTGGCTCTGACAAAAATGGGGAGTGTTTTTTTTTCCCCCCTTTGTTTAATTTGAAGAACGGAACCCTCTGGACATAAGTCAACAAGCCTAACTTGGTCTTTTCACTTCTCCGGGTCTCAGTTTTTTCATCTGGAGATGGGGAGCTGGCTGCTTTGCCCATAAAAAGTAACAGCCGAGAAAGCCATGACTCTGTAAGAGAGTCTTATTACTAATGCCTCCTAGCAGGGATCTGTAAGAAAACCTACCGGAATCTTCCATGGTACCCACAGGAAGTGGCCACAGTCGTCCTAGAGTCTAATTCCTCCCATGGCCCACCTTCCGCACTGCCACCAGCTGATTAATTTGCCCACGTAGTCAGCTGAGTGTAAATATCCACCTGTCAGTCAATCACTCCATTATGCTAAGTGCACCGCCAGCCTGGGATGGTGATTTACACCCCTCCATGGAAGGCCGTGGGTCTCCTGGCAGCTGCGCGGTGTGCATGGCAGGCAGAATGGGGCACAGTAGGTTGTGTCTCCAGGTCTGCACTCCAGACCCTCAGAGTCGTGGTCTTGTCCCCAAAGAGAGGTCTGGATGACAGGTGGGAAGCACTCACATCCCTTTTCCATCCCTGGTCCTGCTAAGGAAGTGACCTTCGGCAAACCTCAACGTTTAAAGGTACCAGTTTCCTCCCGTGGAGGAGAGGGGTCTACAGCAGCAGTGCTCGACTAGAGGCCACTTTGCCCCGCAGGGGACATTTGGCAACGTCTGGAGGTGTTTTTGTCATGACTAGAGGTGTGCTCCCGGCATCTACTGGGTAGAAGAGGCCAGGGATACTGCTAAACATTCTAAGATGCACAAGACAGGCCCCCGTACAGTGACTTATCCAGCACAAAGTGTCGACAGTGCCACTGTTGAGAAACGCACATCTGTAGGGAAGACAAGAGTGTGAAGCCTCCCTAGGTATTAGGCAGCCGGAGGAAGAAATGTCCACCGACATGCGATGATTCGTTGCAGGACCAGTCTCAGAAAGGCGGGAGTTACTGGGGATGGGTGAGCGTGATGGTGATATTAAGAAATAGCACAGCTGGTCAGAATTCCCCAGAGCTGGGATGATCTTCCGTAACCATCGCTTTACAGAGATGGGGACTAACTCGTTCAGGTGGGTGGCAGATCTAGAATGAGAATCCTCATCTTTCAAGTAGCACTTTAGGGTTTTTTTCAGCATCAGAGACGGAAAACTATTTGAAGTGATTGACAGATGGTGGCGCTCCAGAGTGCTCGGGGCTGCCGAGCATCGGAGCCCAGCAGGGGAGGGTGCTGGAACTGGTTTGCGCTGTCTGCCTCAGGCACAGGAAGGGACCACTGGTAGCACTTGGGCAGCTGAGCTACCTTCCTTGTACTTCACCAATTTTCTTATCTTCAGTTGTCACGGTTAAGGACAAACGCATTTAAGGACATTTCAAAAATATTTAGAATCTTGTTAAGCTACACAAAAAGAGATTCATTTAATATCCTCATTGCTTAGAAATGTATTTCTCTTATTTTTTATTTTTATTTTTTTAGTAATACATTCTCATTAGAGGAAATGACAACAAATAAAGAGAAAACAATTAAAATTCCCTGTATTCCAGAGATGACCACAATGGGGATTCTGATAGTTTACTTTAGACTTTTATTTCATATCAATACATTTCTCCCCATAAATTTTCCTGAAACTGAATTCATGACGATTCACTACTATTTTATTTTTAATTAACAATATGTGTGCTATCTATGTCCTTAAATATATTGTAAGCCTTGTTAATTGAGGGCTGTAATGGTCTATCACAATACGAATGTGTTAATATTTATTTAATAAATATTCTGTAGTTGGTTACTTGGGTTTTTTTCAAGTTTTGTTTGCTTTTTGTTTTGTTTTTGTTTCTGCTGTTGTTATATGATAAACAACTTGTAAATAACTTTTTTGCCCATGGGTGATTATTTCTCTAGAATTAAGTTTTATAATGGAGTAATGACTGGCTCAAAGGTTATGAGAATTATTAAGGGCCTTGAGACTTTTTTAGGTTTCTTTCAGAAAAAATGAATCTGGATTATATTTCTATCAGGATTATATTTCTATCTAGGAAAAAATGTAAAAGCTAGTTTCTCTGAATTTTCATCCACAATGACAATTAAAACTTTTTTTAGTAAAAGAATAGTATCTTGTTTTAAAATTTTCATTTATTAGTGAGGCCAAACTTTTTAAAAATGATTGTAATTATTGTATATTTTTCCTGTGTGAATTGTCTGTTCGTGTCCTTTATTCTTTTTTCTTTGTGGAATTTTTTTGTTTTGCTTTTCTTTGGATAAACTCTTTAGATCATATTAGCTTTTATTAAGATTAGTATATTTATTATAAATATTTCCCCAGTCTATTGTTTGACTTTTAAGTATGTGCGTATAAATGTATGTATGTGTGTAGGCTTACATTAAGAAATTTTAATGTATTTGGTCAAATCCTTTCTTTTTATTTTAAAATGTATCCCATTGCCTTTAAGGTCATTCTTTTCTATCTTACTAATATATAAATATGATTAATATACATATATACACACATACACAGAGATATTTATTTTAAACATATAAATATGATTACGATATGATTAAAGATAGATATAGATATAGTTACATATATCTAGTTTCTTCCAACCTTTAAAAGATTTTTTGTGTGTGTATATTTAGCATCTGAAGTTTATTTATAGGGCAAGGTAGAAAACTTAAACTTTTTACCTCAAATATTTAACTAGTTCTCCCAGTGGTTTTGATTACCCAATACTGCTTTCTCTCCTCTGATGTGATGCCGTCACATATGGCCTTCTTCTACTTAATGGAGTTTGTTTGTGGGTTAGCTGTTCTTTTGTTTTTTATGCAAGTGTCTGCAGTAGCTGTTCATGCCATTCACCAACATTGACTTCTGGCTCGTGGTTAGATTGCACTACCCGTCAACCATACTCCTTATGGCTACATGGGGTCCTTGGACTAGCTCTGGCCAACGAAACAGGAGCAGATGTGAAGCGGGTCTTTTCTGGGCTGGAGCCTTTCCTAGCCAGTGGGAGACCTTCTAGAACTTTGTTCTTCTCTACCACTGATTCCATCAGCTGGAGCAAGAAGAGGTGAAACAGAGCCCCCATCGCCCCGATGGACATGCATCAGAAACAAGGGATAGATCTTTGTTTCTGAGACACTCGTATTTTGGGGTTGTTTATTACTGTGAAAGGACCTGGTGGGTACCGATTGAGCCATATCCTACTGTTTTAATTATTGTTTCTACAATGCATTTTAACTAATGGTCAAGTAAACCAGTCCTTGTTTGTTTTTTTTTAAACCCTCAAATATCTTCTAAATAATTTTACCTATCTGTTCCTCCAGAAAGCCTTTGATTCATTGTATCAAATATTGCCTCTCCTTGTTCTCCCAGGTGAATCTCCGTAGGATTTAGTTTGAATTGTATGAAATATGTTATTCAATTTAAAAATAATTGACATCCATTCAATATTTCATATTCCCATCTGGAAACATGGCATCTTATTATTTTTATTTATAAAATTTATATGTACCTCCATAAAATACTTTTATACAGAGTTCTATATATTTATTATAAACATGATTCTTAAATATTTTATGTATATTGTAGTTTTATGTCTGGGGTCATTGTATTAATACTATTTTCCAACTGAGTTTTGTTGCCATTTAAGAAAGGTTTTTATTTTGTATATCTTGGTATGAATTCAGCTACCTTACTGGATTTTCATTAGTTCTAATAATTTTCAGTTCATCATTTTAGATTATTTTTCAAAATGTTTATTTTTCAAATTTATCTTTTATATTCTAAACAACGAACTTTTATTATGCCTGATAGAAATAACTTTGTGAATAAATTCAGAAATTATTTTTGTAATGATCAGTTTGGAATTATAATTTAGACACTTTTAGGTTTTTTCTAAAGTGGTATTCTTTGAGTCATTCTTTTAGTCATTTTTAACTCTTTATAGAGAATAGTATAATGAACTCATATATATCCATCTCTTGTCTTTAAATTTTTTCAATGCATGACCAGTCTTATTCTACCTATACTCCCCCAATCCCTATCCACTGTACACACACACACACACACACACACACACACACACACTCAAATTTTCCACTAAATTATTATGAATAGAATTTCACAAGATCATATCACTTTATCCACACGTATTTTATGTATTCTAATTTTTAATCTAAATCATGACTTCCCCCTCTTTAATTTTAATTTTCCAAATTGTACATGTCGTCCTGAAAACCTGTTGTTGGCTGCCTCATTCTGGTTCTACCTTTCTTTTTAATGGAAAAGGTAATACTTGTATATGGTCAAAAAATTTTTTTAAGCTTTGAAGCATTAGAAAATGATATATAATGCAAAATGAATTGGTGTCTTTTCCCACGTCCCGACTTTTTCTTCCTCGAGAGTATATCATATAAATTTTTGTCTTGGATGTTGTAGGTAGACATCATGTCATCTGCAAAAGCGTCTGATTGAGGCTAGAACTTCCAGCATAATCGGGATTATACCATTTTTCTCTAGCAAGTAGAGGGAGCCTGGATTCATATCTATAAACTCTGGCGCCAGAACTCACGTTTTTAACCGCTAGACCAGACTTTAACACAGTAAAAATGTATGCTTCTCTTTCCAGATTACTAAAAAATGGATGTTGAATTTTATCAAATTCCTTCTTGGCATCTGTTGAAATGATTTCGATGGTTTTACCCATTGACGTATTGATGTAAAGTTTTGTTTTAATAGATGTTACTAATATTAAACCCATTGTTCAATTCTTGAGATAACTAATACTTTGAATCAAATTTGGTTAGTTATATTTTAACATACTGTTCGTTTCAATTTGCTGTTTTAATTTAGGAAATATCTGTGTCTATATATATAGCCTAAACTGTGATTGGGCTATAGATTTCTATTATCTTTGTCATATTGTGCTATGACATAATATGACAGAGTTGTTTAAAATAAAACAAGAAGCTTTCTAGATTATTTGAGTGAAACTAAGTCGACCCCCTCAAAATATGAAGGTATTCAGAAAACATTCTAGCCCTGAATTTTTTTTTTATCGAGGTATAATTGACATATAATATTATGTTAGTTTCGGGTGTACAACAAACTGATCAACATTTGTATACATTACACAATGATTTCTGAAGATTTTTTCCAAAGGTAACTTTTTGATAGTTTTAAAATATCTTAAATTTTGATCAATTATATATTTCTTTCAATAAAATCTCTATTGAGATTTTTTTTCAAGGGAATTTACTTCATATTTAAATTTGTAAAATATAGTAGTGAAATTTTAACTTGATTCTAAGGATGAATATGTGTAAATTTTAGAACATTTGGAAAACATAGAAAAGTAAATTAAAAAAAATAAAAATCACATGTATTTCAGGTTCCTTTGAACATTTCAGTCTATAAACTTTATACCTATTTGTCTGGCTAGCTCCCTATTTTGCTTAATAAACCCATAAAAGACTTTGTCATTAGTTTTCAAGAATGTAATTTTCAGCACTGTATAATATCCTATGCTGTAGATATGCCATAACTTATTGATTCAATTTCCTGTTGTTAGACATTTAAGTTACTTCTATTTTTTTTCTTATAAATAATGCTGGAATATATAGCTTTTTAAATATACATATGTATACATATGTGATTATTTCCTCAGCATATATTTTTAGAAATAGAGTTGGTATGTCAAAGATTATAAATATTTTAAAGCTTTTTGGTCCTGATTTCCAAGCCAGCTTGCCTATACCTTTACTAACTCTGGCTATTATCTTTCGAAATATCTGTCTTGCTGTTTTAATTTCTTTTTTAATTATTATACAACTTACACAGTTTTTCAAATATGTATTGGGCATTTATAATTTTTATTCTCTGAGTTTATGTTCTTTTCTCATTTTCAATAGGTGTTCATATTATTCTTATCAATTTAGACGATTTGTCAACTACACATATTGAAAACATTTTCCCTAGATGGTCATGTGCTTTTGATTTTTAATTTCTGGGAAGTACAGAAACTTTTCTTGTTTATGTAGCCTTTTAATTTTTCTCCTTTATGCTCTCCTTTACTTTTATACTTAGAAAGGACTTCGTTATTTCATTTTAAAAAGCTCTTATCTCTTGTTACATTCCCTTTCTCGTTTCTAGTTTTATTTGGGTTTATTCTTACTTTTCTTTTTATTATTAAGTTTGCCAGAGTGAAGTCTGGTTTCCTATGTTTTAATGAGTCATCCCATACATTTATACCATGCTTCTCTTTCTTAAATCAATCATTTTTTTATCTATTTACTTTTCATCCAGCTTTCCTTAGATTTATTTTGTTGTTCATTTGCTAAGCTCTTGAAGCAAAGATTTAATTCATTTATTTTTATTCTTCCTTGTTTAATAATAAAACAATTTATTGCTTTACATTTCTTTTCTCTAAGCAAAGCTTTGGCAACAGCCCATAAGCCTCGACAAAGCATTGTTTTGTTCTCATTTTATTATTTTCTAAATAGTCTGTAACTGAAGTTTTTATTTCCCTTTTGACTCAATAACTATTTATGAGAATTTTTAAACTTATTTATTTATTATCTAAGTTTCTATTATTTTCTTTGTGGTTGTTAGAAATGTTTCCATTTATTTTAGTTCTATCAGGGAATTTGGCCTGTGAGACTTCTTTTTCATGGAGGGTTTTTTTGACGGTGCAATACGTGGAAAGCTTTTGAAAATGTTCTACTAACACTTGGAAAAGTATTTATAGGGAACGAAGTTGGGTGTACTATATATCTTTAGTCTTATTAACTGTATTATTCGAGTTTTCTCAGTTTACTTGATATATTGAAGACATCTGAAGTTTGTTAACCGTCTCGTAATGGTGTCTCTCTAAATTCCTCCTTACCATTAAGTATTTTGAAGGTCCATAGAAGTCTATTATATCCTCGTTGGAGATTTTACGTTTATCACAATAAAATGTCATTCTTTTTCATTTAAAGATTCGAATTATCATTTGCTTTCCTTTTTAATAAAATTTTTTTTTGTTTTTCTTAATAACATGCCTTTTTAAAATCGGTCTCGTTTTCTTTAGGCACGATTCATGGAAGTAGAATGCAGTCAAAATTTTACTTTTACTCCCATCTGTGAATCTTTTCATAGGGGATTTAAAGTCATTTGCATATACTGGGAGCCATGGTTAGCTGTCTCTGGGACCCCTGCAGTTTAGGCTATGCATTCAGAGGACTGATGTATGCCCTGGAGACACCTTCCCTCTCAGGAAAAGAGGGTCACTGGTGACAAACCACCTACAGACAAAGTTGTAGAGGGTGGGGAGAGGAGCGATTTTTCTTTAGGGCACCTCAAGGACCTTGGTGCCCTGTGTAGGTTCTAGAAGAGGTATCAGTAACATCAGCTGGACCTGGCGGGTGCCTGGTGGAAGCACTGGAGCCCTGGAGATGTAACCTGGCAGCTGGCTGGACTTGGTAATGAGCCCATGAGGGATGCCCCCAGAGGGTTCAAGAAAAACTTGGCAATTTGAAGGGGATGTCTGGAACCTAGGACTCTTCATATGGAGACGCAAGCAAACACATGATAATTACTATGTCCGGCACCCTATTTACACCCTCATAGGTTGTCGTTGCTGGGGAAACGTGAATTTACTTTCAGAACTGGCGTACGTGTTATTTCTTTCATTTTATTGTGTGTTCTCCATTTTATTATTTTATTGTATTATTTTTTATTTTTTTTTATGAAAGTTTATTCTTAAATGTACAACAGTCTCCAAAACAACTTCATTTTAGCTGTAGGTGGCAACAGATGTTCGGGCAGGGAATCCAGATGTTCAAACAGGAATGGAATTAAGTATCACCATTGCCCCAGGCACAAGGAACGGCTCACTTTTTGCCAGATTTCTTAATTCCACTTGTGGCCGGGGGCCCTTCCCCTCGGCCTTCGCTTTTAGCTCCTCGAGTTTCTTCTGCTCCTCTTTCTGCTTCTGCTTGGATGCCTCGTCTTCCTCGTCCGTCTCCTTGGCCTGCTTCTTGGGCTGCTTCCTTCGTGGCCGGACACGGCACCTGCTGCCCCTTCCCCAGACGCTGCCCGGTGCGTTTTCCATTTTAAATGGTGTTCACTGATCTTCGGCTCCAAGCTCCACAAGCTTTTTCCTTCTTTCTGTTTTCTTCACCTTTGATTTGGAAAGTTTACTTTTTTTTCCTTTCTTTTTCTTTTTTTTTTAAGTTTTGTTTTTGCTGTTAAACTTTCAAGAAAGAGCTCTAGCTTGAGTTTGAACCACAGGCTCTCCAGGGGTTCCGACGAGTCTGGCGAGCCTCAGGGATGCTTCTGCGGAACCTATTTTTATAAGGGACTGAGGCGTTTCCTGGGAACGAAAAATGTATTTTATCTACATTATCATCTTCTTCGCAACATTTTCATCTACTTTTTTTTTCCCCCTAAGAGAAGAGAGAGTCTCAGGTAATGAGCTGGAACAGATGAAAAGTGGCCACACGTTTTGACACTCTTCGCACCGAGAACTGGGGTTCTAGGTTCCCTCTGCTTGAACCCGGGGGGACTCTGACTGCTCGACCAGTAGGGTATGGCGGAAGATGCCCTGTTCCAGTTTCTGAGCCCAGGCAACTTGAACTTCCTGTCTCTTGGAACACTTGCTCTTGGCACCCGAATCTGCCATGTCAGAAGTATGACTTTCCTGCTCCACGTGGAGAAACCCTGAACTTCCTGGAGAGTGGCAGGAACCCCACGAGCTCAGCCTTCTAGCCACACCGCCCAGGCACCAGTATGAGAGTGGAGAAGCCAAACTGGAAGTGGGTCCTCCGGCCACAGCCCCCCACCCCCCCACAGCTGACATGATGTCACATGATACCATGTGACTCAGGGAAGAACCGTCCTGCCAAACGAAGTTCCTGAGTTCCTTCCCACAGAAGCACGAGCCAGGTAAAGTGATTTTTAAAGCCACTTAGTTTGTGGATAATTTGTTACACAGCACTAGATAACTGACATTCAGCTTTGGATTTGGGTGTGGACTAATGGTTTTGAGTGATTATAACCATTCACTGTTCTCTCCCAGCTCAGCCCTGCGTGGACTGATGTCTAAGTTCCATGGACAGCAATGAAACCCAGAGAAATCTGTTTATATCGAAAGCTCTAAAGTGACACTGTACTAAGAAACCCACCAACACACTGTAACAAAGAAGAGCCGAGAAGCGGTTTCCTTCCCTTTCCCTCGTCTTGCCTTCACATCGATCATCTCCCTGGCACCATTTTCGTTGATTTCCCCCACCCCCGTCTGCGACATTCCGGAGAGTTTCCCTATCTCGTCCTTCATTCCGTGAGTTGAGACTTGCAGTATCAATTTGGTTCTTTTTTGCATAAAATCTGGATGTATGTCCTGCTATTCCACTCCTTTCTCTTCCCCAAAACATCAATGAATCTTTACCGCAGGGGAAGTTTCTAGATGCTCTTGTGAGCGGCTTTCTGCTCACCACTCCCGAGCGCGTCCCGCCATGTCAATTCCCCATGGCTTTATCCGTGCCGTTCCCTCCGCCCACAATGCCTCTCTCTCTTTTGCCCGTCACGTGGTCTGCTTAAGTGTCATTTCGACTTCGCTCCCATGTTCTCATTCCTGACCTGTACACCCACGGCCCTTGCACGGGGTTTATAGAGCTCATTACATTGTCCATTTTAGCCCCCTTTTAGTTGTCATCTATCTCTCTGAAAGGTGGCAAGTTCTTCAAAGACAAAGGGTTGGCCTGATTCACTCTTGTGCCCCCACCCCTGGCAAGGCGCAGATACAGAGCAGGCCACATAAATATCTGTTGAAAGGGTTGGTGTCGCTCTGGTTGAATTGGTATGAGATTGAACTGCTGTAGCTCAATGATCACCGACCGTGGTGTCAGGAGCACATCTCAGGCCACGAGTTTCCAGATGTCATAAGATCAGGCCTTGGTGCCCCTGGGGGTGGTTTGCTGATGTGAGGGTGGTGCCAGCCCACTCATGAAACGAGGGGGCTACCTCTTTCTTTGAGAGACTCCTCTGGTGTGTTCCGTTTGGTCGCATCAGCGGCGTGTCTGGGGGGAGAATCTGGCGAATCACGGAAAGCCTCAGAAGCTGCACGGTGTTTGTGCAGGCTGAGAACACACCACTCACTGGTTGTCTGCTCATCCACTGGGCTGTTCCCCAGTCTCCTCATCTGTAACATGGGGGTAATAATAACGGTACTTACTTTGTAGGGTTATTGAGGAGATTAAATGAGTTACTACACGTTAAACGCTAAGTACATGGCCAGCTCATCGTACTCGCTAGATGAATGATGCAATTATTGTTATCCTTATCAATAAAGACTGATTGCTCTTATCTACCTGTGTGAGGGAGGATTCCGAGGCCATGTCTGGGCCCAGCTAGAAAAAACATGCTGTCCAGTGCACAAGACGAAGCGGTGACTCATATGCCAAATATTTGCTGGCCTGGCTATAGGCACTGGGGAACGGAAAGGTTTTTATTTTCGTAGGGTGCTGTGGGAATATGGTGTAGATCTGGCAGCTTCTAGACAATTTCCGGAGTTTAGTTCCAAGGAGAGTTCAAAAGAGTTTCTAATCCCTTTGAAACGATTGCGCAAGCATGTACAAACGCACCGCGCATACATCACGCACGTGGGCAGCACACAACAGGACGAACGCACCACCTCCGATTTGTGACCCACGTCTTCTTTCCTCTCTGTGCCCTTTGCCAACGTCCTCCGTGGTGAAGCAAAGGGTTAAGAGTCTGGAGAGGCTCCTAAGCCCATTTTGCATATGAGCATTTCCATGTTAATAGGACATTTAAGAGAAAATGCTCTCTGTCAATTGATTGTATAAATATTTTATCTGGAGTAAGTGGCAGCAATGAAGGTCTGTGGACAGAGCCGCATGAAGGATAAAATCAGGGCGTTATTGTGGAAGAAATAAGACACAACGGGGAGTCACAAACACTTGATCCAAGGTGTAAAAAATGGTCCCCTCGCCTCTATTCAGCCTGGAGCCTGGGCCGATTAAATCCATAATGGAATGAGTAAGTTTGGGCCGCATAAATTTGTCTCCCTTCTCCAGGAACCCTTCCTCGCCGCCCGGCTAGATTAATGGCCAGGAACCTTGCACATAATGAAGTGCGCTACCCTGGCACCCGCTCATGAATTTATTATGGTGTCCACAATTGGGCTGGATGGCGGAGACATCTTTATAAATCCTGCATTTAGCGCTGCGGAGATGAGCACTTCGCTCCTAATGGCAAGCCTGATTTATCACCAGGGCCCCTGCTCCTCAGCCAGGCCCCTCCCCGGCACTTCTCGAAGGAAATACAGGTCAGCTTGCTGATGGAAATGAAATGTGAAGGTAATTAGGGAGTGCCAAATGGAGATGGGAGAGGGGGCACGGTGGACATTTTAAATATGTTGGTCATCTTTTTCCTTGGAGCAATTATATCAGGCTGATTTATCTTTACAGTTTATAATCACTTAACTACCTGTGGCTGGGGACTTTTTTCTTTCACCTCAAGCTTTGGAACAAGAGACAGGCTTTTGATTTCTCCTTCTTAAGAGGGTATGAGGGGAATCCATTTCGAGCTCCTCAGACTTCAAGTTCCTCTGCAGCTTTGTAGCGAGAGCAGCTGGCTGCTGAAAGAGTTCGGCCGGTCTCTTTCTGGGGTACGCTAGCTGTGTGGAGCCCTCCGTGAGGCTTGGGGACCCATCTCCAGGTGAGGATGCAAAAATATCTACTTTTCTCAGGTCACTGGGCCTGGCCACAGACTGCAGTGTTGGCACTTGTGCCCCTAACTGGCTGACTAGATGTCTTATGTCACTTCTCTAAGCCTCAGTTTCTCCATTCATGACGTGGCTATAATAATAGTGTCTCTCTTAGGTCGCTGTGAAATTAAAAGAGAAAATGTTTGCAAACTCTTAGCATCGTGCCTGGCACATAGTAACCACCCAGAATACTAAATAATTGTAAGCTATTTGGGACCGGCACACTATAACTAGGTCAGCTCATTTAATTTGAGAACCAGCTATGTTTTGGACACTGAATATAGACTTAAGGCTCTACCCTGCCACCAGGACCTCTTAGTGGAGAAACTAGTGCAGTAGAGATAGTTTCAGTATGGAGCCACAGGAATGGGAAGAACAGGCATCATGGGAGCACCATGGAGGAGTCTTAAATCCCAAGAGCAGTTTTGGAGGTGCTGTATCACGGAGGGCTTCCTGGAGAAGAGGGACTTTACCTTTAAAGCATGGGTTGCAGTATACGCAGCGCTTTTATATGTAATATCTTATTTAATCTTCATAACAGTTGTGTGGGGTGAGCAATTCATAGGTGGGGAGATAGGAAACAGAGAGGCAAAGTGGCCTGCAGGAGGCAGCACAGGGCAAGTGCTGGACTCAGGGTCCACTGACCCGGATTTGAGTAGTGACAGGTCATGGTCTTCATGCTGCTTAGTGGTGCCTTTGCCCCATAATATAAAACATATTAAAGGATATACACGTTTCCCATTTAATGTGAGTTAAATATAACTGTT
>NW_011888832.1:1897548-1899495 GCF_000151845.1 Pteropus vampyrus
GCCATTAACCCACTTTATAGATGAGTTCTGAGCAGAGTATGGCAGCTAGCCTCCAAGATGGCCCCAAATGCTCCCTGCTTCCTGGCCGTCACACTGTTGCACAGTCTCCTCTCACATTGTACCAAGCTCCATCTGTATGACCAATAAATGATGGCAGAGATGATGGTATGTCACCACCGATATTACGTTTTAAAAGCACTATGGCTTCTGTCTTGATTGCTTGCTCAGACCCCCTATCTCTCACATATCACTCATTCTTTCTCTTGGACCCCTTGCTTTGGGAAAAGCCATCTACCATATCTCAAGTAGTCCTACTTTATGGAGAGGCTCACACAGCAAGGAAATGAGTGAGGCCTTTTGCCAACAATCAAGGGCAGGAGCTCAGAAGCCCCAGTCAAGCCTTCAGATTACAGCAGCCTCCCCCGACAGCATAAATGCAAGCTCAGAAGGGAGTCTTAGCCGGCACCACGCAGCTAAGCCACTGCTGGGTTCCTGGCTCTTAGGATGGTACATGTTGGCCATCTTCAGCTACTAAGTTTCAGGGCGATTCATTATGTAACAATGGATCATTCATCCTGAGAGGTTTTAGAAAGTTCACACACATGGTATGTGGCTAAGTGGGCATGTACCATATTGGCCAAATCGAGCAAACTCTGTCGAGCAAAGCCTGAACATTGAATTTTAAACATTTAAAATTTAAAGACAAGATTCCGTTGTATAAGAGGACTGAATGATGGGAAGCAGGAAGAGAGCTGGGGAGTTCCTCACCCCGCAGTTCCTAGCGCATCGGACTTTTTCTTATGAGAATACAACCTAAGGCCTCACGAGAACAGCCTTGGGCTGGCGGTCAATAGGAAAACAGAAACATCCTATGACTGCACAGAACCAACACCTGCAACCAACCTGAACGAATTTGGAAGAAGACCCTAAACGAAACTGTGGCCAACACCTTGATTTCAGCCCGATGAGACTCTGAGCCTAGAACCCACTTTGGAGACATGGAAATCGTAAGATTTTAAATATATGTTGTTTTAAACCACAATGCGTTGTGGTAAGTGCTAGCAGCAATCGAAAACTAATACAAAGTTAAAATGCGCCACTTAATTTTTAAAAGTCATCCAAGGAGTATAATAAGGTTCTTTTGATGAACTCCTTTCCCTTCTGAAATTAGAAATGGGTGACGATGACACGTTTTATTTCAGTCTCGCACCCAGTTTTGTCCTGAATATTCTTGAGTATCAAGAATACCCAAATTCCCTGGTAAGTAGTCATTAATAGCTCACTTTGCAGATTTAATTGTACAGAGCTGGCAAGAGCATCTCAACTCTGGGGTCTGTCCCAGAGCGATTTTGTCGGGCGGTACAAGTTAATAGTTTGGCGGTCCGGGGATATTAAATTCGGTATCTAACATCTTGAGAGTTGCAGACATTTTTTTTTTTTAAATTACAGTTTTAAAAATAGCTAAAACTATGTTTTAAAGAGAATTTTAAGCGAAATGTTTGAGAAATCTCCGGAGGGCTGCTTCTCTCAGATCCAGGCCTCCAGAAGACACAGGCAAAATTCTCAGAATTGGCAATTTATTGAAGGACCTTCTAGCAAGTATTTATACACACGCATAGAATTATTTGAGAATATATACACGATTATTCAAGAATTGAATAGTTACTATATTTAAGTTACACTTTAGTCCTCTGCTGAATTTTCACGTTTTATTTGGTGAAAGAATGAAAACCGAGAGGGCTGAAGAGGTTGGGGATCCCTTGCGGCGGCCCCGGAAATCCTTTCAATTGTGCAAATTGCTTGTGCACATTTCAATCGTGCACGTGTTTTTCGAGCTCAGCAGTACTGACACTTACGGTCAGATGCTTTCCGTGTGGCGGGCGGTCCTGGGTATCGTAGCACGATGAGCAGCATTTCTGGTCTGTACCCCGAAGATTCCAGTGGCAT
>NW_011888832.1:1900215-1907792 GCF_000151845.1 Pteropus vampyrus
CCATGATGCTAATAGAAATGTTATTGCAGCCAATGTGCGCTATAATGACGTCTAAAGATTATTAATGAGAGCAATAAGAAGGTGTCTTCATAATAAGTCAGCATTAACGGAGTAATTCATTTTACCTGATGTAATTGGATTGTAGGGTCTCGATAGCCTGGGACTTCCTCCTAATTGGGATTAGCTGCAGCTTCCTCCTGTTAGGAGAACATTTAACTCTTCCTCTTCTACTTTCCAGTTTTTTTATGAGGTAATTAAAGGTGAACTGTCAGGCACTTGCGGAAAGGCAGCCAAGATCTGAGTAGATGCCGGGGGGAGCGGGGGAGCGGGGAGCTGAGGGGACGGCCTCGGGCTGAGGAACTCAGGGCGCCTCCTCCGTTCTGCTTTCTTTTCTTCCTCCCTCCCTTCCCCACGCCTCCTCTCCATCTTTTTCCTCTCCCTCCTCCCCTCCTCCCTCTTTTCCTCCTTCCCAAACTCAGCTTCCTCAGCTCCTCCTCTTCCTGCTCATCAGAACTTTTTCTTTCTCCGTGAATAATCCCAGATCTCGGGACAGAGGAGTGGCGCTAGAACCACACTGTGAGAGACGAGGTTGGGCCGGCAGTCACCTGGAAAGGTGTCGCCGGTGAGGATGGAAACATCTCGAGGCCCCGCTGGGCACCCTTCGCCTGGCCATCCCTATCTTGTCCCTGGTGCTAACTCCAAGGTCTTAGCCACACCCTCCATCTTGCCCTGGATTTATGCTGCTCACTCTGCGGCCTCCGCAGTGAGGTCACTGTCTTTTTACCTGGCAGCCTCATCGCGTGGGTACGTAGTAGTCAGCTTGGGCTGCCGCACAAAATACCGCAGGCTGGGTGGCTTAAACAACAGACACTTATCTTCTCACAGTGGAGGCCGGAAGTCCAAGATCGAGGTGTTGGCAGGTTTGATTTCTTCTGAGGTCTCTCTCCTTAGCTCGCAGGTGGCCACCTTCTTGCTTCTTCCTCACGTGGCCATTATCTGTACGCACAAAGCCCTGATGTCTCTCTCTGTGTGTCCAAATGTCTTCTTAAGGTTACCAGTCAGATTGGATTATGGCTCACTGTTGACCTCGTGTTAATTTAATCACCTCTTTAAAGACCTTATCTGCAAATACTGTCATATTCTAAGGTACAGGGTGCTTAGGACTTCGACATACGCATTTTGGGAGGACGCAATTCAGCCCATAATAACTTGGTCCATGGGTCAATTCCACACTCTCCCTGGAAACTCTGGGTCCCTACAGTGGCCAGTGGGAGGTAGGAGACCCAGTATGCTAACCCAGGCCCCTCTCTCCAGCTGACTATGTCACTCCTCCATTTTAATTCTACGACATTATCCCACGTTGAAACAGGGAAACTACTGTTTGGTGATCTCTGATTCCAACCCTCTCAATTTCAACTTCTCCTCAACTCAACACCCTCACCTTTGGGATTTTGGTCCAGAGGGAGAAATCCAGACATATCCTATTGTCTACTATTCCAAAATGGCGTTGCGGATAACAATATTTGGAATCAGCGGGCCTAGCTTCAAATCCAGCAAGGTCTCTAAGCTTCTAGTGCTTCAATGTCCTCACCTGTAAAACGGGATAACAGCTGTGACTATCTCAAAGTTTATCAGAAGAATTTAATTAATTGTATTACGTAGAACTTAAATACGTATTAACTAATTCTCATAAATATATGTACATACATTTGATTAATACATGTGAAGCGTGGTGCAGAGTTAGCCCTCGATACGTGTGGCCATTAGCAGCCTGACCTCCATCCTCCTCCTGCGTCCTGCACCGCGCCGGGTGGGAAAGGCTGCCATTATTCCCCCGTGTGTGTGCAGTACTCCTCCTCCTTCCTATCTGTCCCCTCCCAGAGGGAACGTTGCTTCTCCTAATCCCCTGCAGACAGAACGGTGTCTTCAATGGTGACTTCAGGGGGCCATGTTTAATGGGGAAGGAAGTATATAAAAATATGTTGATTTAATATTTTAAAAAGTCATTCCCATCTTATATAATAAGTATGCCAGGTACTAAGCTAGTCATGACCCGAGAGAACTTGACAAAAGGACATGGTTTCTACCTTTCTAGAGTTTCTTTCTCAGTGCTGCAGACATGCCAGAGAGGCCAAGTTCAAATCCTGGCTCTTGACCTGTACTACCTATGCGTCTCGAACACACTGCGTTCCCTCTCTGAGCCTCAGTTTACTCAGCTGTGTATTGGAATAATTCCAGAAGCTACCATGAGAGTTGAATAAGACAATGCATACAAAATGCCTGGCGGAGAGGTCACGCACAATAGATATTAAATAATAGCATAAGTAAGTTTAACGGTCTGATGATAAACCTGATCACATGGATAAAGAGATGGCTACAGGGCCCGCCTTGTACATAATAAGCTCAACTTCTAAAATGCGTCCCCGCCAGACAGGATTATAAGGCTCGGAACCGGTACCGGCCCTTCCGTCAAAGCGGGAGAAAGGGGAACAGCCCAAGCGTCAGATCCAGGCCTGGGACGGAGGTCACTGCCCCAGAGAGATTAAATTCCGGCCCGGGAAGCAGGGGGAGATGGGACAGCGTCTCTCGGTTGCGGAGCATACAGAGGACAGAGGCAGCCTGTCTGTCTCTTGGCCGTGCATTTAGGAAGAAAAACAGGAATTAGTGTTTGGGGCCATCAATCTGCCAAGCAGGATCCACTGCCAGACCAAAGCTGGGTTCTGTCCAAAAGCCACTTGCAAGGACAGCGGGGAAAATGTGGCGGTCACAAGCCAGGCCTTGTGATGATGGGGACTTTGCCTTCCTCCGTTTTGCATTCACTGGGGTGCCAACGGTGGCCTCTGTCTGGAGTCTGGCTGTTGGGGGGCGGTGGAGCTTGGGTGGCGGGCAGTCTCTGGGTCTCGGGTTACGGCAGGAGTCAGTGGGGTCTGGGCTGGAAGCACATATGAGGACGTGGTGCTCCCTGCCCCAAATCCCCCCCGCCCCAGTCCCCCTGGCCGCCATAGCCATGATGCTGAGCCTCAGATGGTCTCACTATTGATCCCCCCTCCCGCGCCAAACTGTAACAACAACCCCATTACTCTGCGCTCGCCCATTGGCTCAGGGTAATATAAAATTAGCCGGCATGCACCCGGCCTCTCAGGATCGATTTCCCTACTCAGATTACTTGTTACGAAAGAATAGAGCTGTCTCCACCGTAATTGAACAAGTTAACTCCTTGTCTCATAAAATGTAAGCCGGTATTGATTGGCTGTTGTGGTGTACAAAGGGGGGCTGGGAGGGAGTTGGGAGCACCAAGCCTGGGGATGCATGTCCCCTTCCCCACCTTCCCTTGGGCCCCTGCCCAGCCCCACCCCACCCCCAGCTTTAGAGCTTCAGGCACCAAGTCTGGGTCCTCAGTCTGAGTAGTTATGGGGAGGGGGGTCCCTGAACCCCAGTTTAATATCACAGACCCTCCCTGCCTTTCCAAGCCAATGGCATTAATGCCTGTCAGAACACCTGGGGCTGTTGCTTCACCTGGGTTCAAATCCTGACTCTGCCGAGTGGTAGCCGAGTGACCTTCGACCAGATCCCCAGCCCTGCAAACCTCTGTTTACATGGACAGTGGCGATAACCACCTTAGAGGTTATCGACAGGACCACATGAGCCATCCCACGCACAGGCCAGGCACACAGGGCAGAGGTTCCCATAAATGGGAATGGCTCCTGGAGTTCGCGCTTGTTTTCATTTTTGTTAGTAATAGAAACCCATCGAGGTACCACAAGAAATTAAGATGCGTACACGGTTTTCTTCTGGGTGGACGAGCGGAGACTTTAAGAAGTCCGTTTTACATACTTCTGACCATCTCTCGTGTGTGGTCAGAAGCCACAGGCGTCGTGATGAGCAGGATAACTCCCGCATGTTCTCAGACCAGAGAGAGATGGCTTTGCCGCTGTGGAAAGGAAGGGGCTCACCTCGCTGACCACATCAGCTCGCCAGCCCCACCTGCCCCCCGTCCTCTCCCCAGCTGTGGCAACCTCGTCATCGTACACAGCCTCAGCAGACGTGGCCAGGGAGACCACCTGCCGTCAGGAGAGAGCTCGTGTTCATGGGATTTGGAGCGATTTCCCAAGGCTGGCACGTCAATCGGCAGCGGGCAATGTGTGCCCGGGAAAGTCCAGTTTTCAAGGCTATCATGTCCTACTGACTTTGGCTGAAATGTTGAAAGGAAGAGGCGGGGCAGGCGGCAGTGAAGAAAAGTCAACAGCCTAGAACCCAGGTCTGGGTCCATAATTTGTGGTCGTGGAAAAGAGTCGCCATCAATAACGTGATAGACAGAGCTTGCCCTTACCTAGGGGTGAAGTATAAGGCTCATGCTATACAGCTGGAAAGAACGGTAAACCCACTAAGGAATTACATCTTTACCAAGCATACAATTTGAGAATTTTTGTTCTAATAATAATAAAAATAATAACATCAGCTCTTACCGTGTGGGCTCGCTAAATGCCAGGCTCTGTGCTAAACAGTTGGCTAAGTGTGCCCTCCATGTAGGTGACACATATTATTATAATAGGCATCACTTTGTGGAGACCTGCTCCGTGCACGAGCTAACGGAAGATGTTCTGTAGGGTCGTCTTAGTGATCCTCATCACGTGAGCGACATCTCTGCTTTCTAGCGAGCAAACAGATTAAGCAGCTAGTAAGAAGAACGGAATTTTAAACTCAAGAATGCCAGCCTCAGAAGCCCATGCTTGAAGCCGCTTCACCTCACCGCATCTCCCTGGTGTGAAAATTAAGACAGATGAAAGTGACATTTTAGGCTATAACCAGCAGTAGGCCCTTAACCGTAAGTTTCTGGATTGTATTGGTGGTGGTGTTTGGACAGGCTTATGTTTTATAAGCTAAGGAGTTCATTTGTTCAGTTGTAGAAGAAGCAGCCTCCTCTGACGAAGCAGCATGGGATTCCTGATAAGAAGATTTAAATTTGATTGCTAGCTCTGCCATTTACCAGCTGTGTGATTTGGGGCAAGTCACTTAACTTCTCTGAGCTTGAGTTTCCTTACCTGCAAAATGGAATAAGGCTAATCTCATCTCAGGGGTGATGGAGACTCAAATGAAATAATGTACCTAGAGAAAAGCTGTGAAGGGTTACAGAAACGCTCATGCCGTTGGCATAATAATATACTCATTCCTAATAAAGACAGTAAGATGGGACCAGCCACGCACTAGCGGGTTTCTGAAAGAGTATTGAAATGGTAGAAATGTCGTCGGGTGCTTCATATTCAAGACAGCCCTTACTATGCTTGCTTTTCTTACTGGGTTCTTCAATGTCAAAGGCACCTGCAATGCATGCTGGAGAGAAGACAGCAGGAAATCGGACTCTTGCTGGCCCCTTCCCCTAATTAACTTCGTGACCCGGCACCGAGTCGTTCCTCATTCTCAGTTGCCCTAATTGTGAGAAGACTGGGTTGGAGAGGGGCTCCTGGCTGTGTCACCTGACCCTGACCTTCTTTGGCTGCTTTTCGTGCAGAAAATGTCAGCAGGCACCCTTCCCCGACGCCCTCTAGTTCTGCCATCGTCTCAACACACCTACGCTCTGGGGTATGGCCCTCTCCTGTCTTCCTGTCTCAGGAAGTGAGATTGTCATCCAGGCCAATAACCGTGGGGCCACTCTGACCCTCTGTCTCTCATACTCCTCATCCAGATACCACCAAGCCCTGTTTATCTGCACAACGTTTCCCGACTCCATCCGTAGCTCGCCATCTCCCTGGAAATTTTTAAGTAACCATAAACTTACGGAAAAGTTGCAAAAAATGATACAAAGAGTTTCATACACCTTTCATCCAGCTTTTTTTGTCCTAACGGTAAGACCTTGCAAGACCGTGGCACGAATCACCACATTTCCGTTCTGGACACCTGCTCCAGACGGCTCTCTGTGACCCTATGATGCCCTCTTCTCCCTACGATCCACTGTCTATGTGACAACCAAAAGCATCCTCTCTTTTTTTTAAACTCCAAAACTTCATTTTACACTTTTCATCCTATATTTTTAGTAACGACATTCTATGCAAAAAATTCAAGCAGTGGAAGAGGGAATACAACGAAAAGTAAACCTCCCTCTCATTCCAGACCTTTCTCCGGAGGCCGCCGGTCTTAGATTTTATGTGACATTTCCTGACATTCTCTAAACATATGCAAGCACATGTGAGTGTACAGTTTTTAAAATATGGAGTACGTGATACGTGTCTTGTAACTTCATTTTTTAAACTATTTTAAAATAGTTCTAGACTTAGAGAAAAGATGCAAAAATAGTACAAGAAATAGTACAAAAAATAGTACAAAATAATACAAAAATAGTACAAAAAAGATGCAAAAAAGATGCAAAAATAAGATGCAAAAAAAAAGAGTTCGCATATACCTTTCACCTGGCTTCCTCTAATGTTAACAGCTAACGGAACCAAAGTATAATGATCAGAAGTAGATAATAACATGAATACAAAACTATGAATCAAACTACAGACTTAGTCAGATTTGCCCAGTTTCCCCCATAATGTCCTGTTCTCCATTCCAGGATTGAACTCAGAATTCCACGTGGCATTCAGGTTTAGAGTTTTCTTAGTGTCCTATCTGTGACAATTCCTCAGTCTTTTATGACTTTTGACGAGCACCGATCCGGCCTCATGGGAAATGTCTATTAATTTGGATTTGTCTAATGTTTTCTGTTGATTGGATTGAGGTTATACAATTTATGGTACAAACACCACAAAACTGATGTTGTGTCCTTGGTGTATCATTTCAGGGGTACATGATGCCGATGTAGTGTTTGCTGGTGATATTAATCAAAAGTGTCATCTTAGGACAGCATGCTGGTCCCCTCCAGTGGATTCCCATTGCACTTAGGACAAAGTCACAAGTCTTCAGCAAGACCCACCAGGGTCCGCATGACATGCTTGTTGCCCTCATCCTGAGCCCCTGCACGCAGCCTTGTTCATACTGAAGATGTGCCGGCCTCCTCGTGGTTCTGGAATCCACTAAGACCTTCCTTCTCTAAGGTTCTTGGACTTGCTAGCGCCTTTGCAAAGTGTTCTTCCTCAGGGCTGACTTATTTTCTTCATTCAGTATTTGGTTCCAAATGTCACCTCTTCCAAGAAGTCCTCCCTGATCCTCAAGCACTAACGTAGCCACCCAGTTTTCTCTGTCACGGTACTCCATTTTATTATTTCACAGATTTACCACAGCTCACAACACTTACTTGTTTACGTTTTTGTTGTCTCTAGCTCTAGAACATGAGGTTCCCATGGGCAGCGACTTGGTCCGCCTTATTCGTTCACATCTACATTCTGAAGAGCCCTGGGTTTAATGCACAGGAGGGGGAGCCAGATGCTGAACCTGGAGGGCATGAGAATTGCAGGAGAGCAGGTGCTCAGGGCTCCAGAAGGAAGAGAGAGGGCAACATCGCAGAACACTGATCGGGACCAGCAAATGGTGACTTTGTGATGGCTTGCATCGGTCGCTTAGCTAGTTCATCTGGACTCATGGGTAGTGGTGCTTGGCAGATGTCCCAGACTGAATTGGGACTAGGGAACCTTTGGAAGTTC
>NW_011888832.1:1908972-1917709 GCF_000151845.1 Pteropus vampyrus
GATATGCTTCCAACAGTATTTATTAGAATCTAACCCATCCCTTGTTCTTGAACGTTTCTGGAGCTTGTACATTGAATTTGACACATTAGTCTAATCACTTCCTTAGGATTTCTAATGGAACTGGAATGGGTCCTAAGGGTGCGTCTATTTTTGATGTCTTCCAATTTCGAGATCATTGTAGGTTCACATGCAGTTGTAAGGAACAATACAAAGGCATCCCATCTCCCCTTCATCTCGTGCCCCGCAGTGGCAACATCCTTCCCTATCGCAACCAGGATATTGACCCCGATGCTATCAATACGCCAACCGCGACCATCATCGTGAGGATCCCTCACGTTGCCCTCAGTACCTGCTTCCCTCCCACCCCACCCCGCCCTTTCTTTACCCCTGGCAACCACGGATCTATCTCTTTTTCATTTCGATAATTTCGTCCCTTCAAGAAGGCTAAATAAATGTTATCAGATAGTGCATACATACATTTGTGAATCTCCCTCTTTTATTTTTACAGGATTCTTCAGGAATGAGAGCTAAACTCATAGATAATATTTCTAAATTGACACGGTGACACCTATCTGTGTCACATTGGTCTGATTTTTTAAATCATCAAATCACCTTTTAAATCGTCAACGTTTTAAAGTGTAGAAGCTGGACCTAGGTATCTCTGTTCTAATTCCTTTGATTCTTCATATACATTCTAGAATCAGCTGGTCGATTTCTACAAAAAAATCTTTCTGGGATAGGGATTTGAATTGCGTCGAATCTATAAACGTATTTGATAAGAATTGGCACATCGAGGATATTGAATTTTTGATCGTTAAACATGGTCTATCTGTATTTGCTTAGGTCTTGTTTGCTTTTTCATCAGCGTTTTATAATTCTCAGCACACAGATCTTCTTCACCTTTGCCATATTCTATTAGTTGGAAGCGAAGTGGAAATCCCTCCCACTCTCCAGGGGAGGGGATCGCACCAAGCTGTGACTATCAGGATACTATGGGAGGCCAAGGTAGAGTGCGCCCCCTATAGGTCTGCGAGTGGTGGTGACCCTCATAACTTCCCGACTAAGCATAAATTCCCAGTGTTCATGGGCCACGGTGCTCCGGGCATCGCTCTCTGGGTGGTCCAGAAGGAGACGAGATGACTTAGTCTGGTCCTCACCTCCCCGCCACCTCGTCGGTCCCAGAGTGTGTCCCTTCATGCTCCTCTTCATACACACTCCATGCTCTCCTGCTGATGTCCTGACACCCTTCAGAGCCCAGGCTGGAAGACCACCTCCTCCAGGAAGGATCCCTTGAGTCCCTGGCAGAATCAAGTTCTCCTCTAGACTTCTACAACATGCTGATCATACCTGACGTGTGACAGGTATTTCATTGTCTTCTTTTGTAATTATTCATGTATGAATTGGTTACATTCTTTCCGTTATGTCACTGGACTGGTTCAAGCAAAAATGCTAATTTAGTGGCTCATACCATGGAAAGGTCCAGGGGTAGACTGACTTCAGGCACAGTCGGATTCGAGGCCTCAAACGGTATTATCGAGACCCTGTCTTCCGCATCATTCTGGTCCACTCTCCTCTTTGGAGCCTTTTTCACAGGCTCCCAGAGGCCCGTGGTTCCATACCTGAGCCAATTAGCTCTAACTCCACCTAAAAGAGAGACTGTCCCTTTTTCTCCACAGAGGGTCTCGACTTGTGACTCATGGGCTCTGAATGGACCATACATTCATCTTTGAATTGACCTGGAGGCCTGGTGACAAGTCATGGGTCAAGGTGAGGCCGGTTCCCCCAAGGATATCGAGGATGCAGTTACCAGAAGAGGCAGGAAGATGGAGGCTCAGATGTGCTGAAGCCCCCACTGCGTCCAATTCTATTTCCCGCACAGACCGTGAGAACGTGGAGAGCAGGAATTTTGCCTTTTCTTTCTTTTTTTTTTTAAATATACATATATATTCCTAGCACCTGGCCCTGGACCTAGCACAGTCAGTGTTTGTTGAATGAATAGGTAAATAAATGGCTGAATGAATGAATGATGAATGAATGGCCAAATGGAGTAGGAGTTCCTACACATTTTCCATTAAGGGCGGGATAGAAAATATTCTCCGCTATTGTAGCAGAAAACAGCCACGGACAATACAAATGGATGAATGTGGCTGCGATCTAAAAAAAAAAAACTTTCTTTAGACGCGCCGAAATCTGAATTTCGTGTAATTTTCACGTGTCACGAAATATACCATGCTCGCTCACGGGTGTACAAAACCGGGCAGTGGAAGCTTTCGTCTGCTGCCCCCAAGGACGGCAGCGCAGGCCGGCAGACTGAAAAATCGCCCCCCACAGGTGCCGCACCCCCCTCCAGTCTCCCACTCTACCGAGCCGCCTCTGTGTCGTGCCATAAACACGTGAAGAGGTAACATTTAATTTAGGTCGCGCATCTGGAGCACGTGAGGGGACTTCATCAGGCTGTATTTAAATTTCGGCGTTCCACGCCAGCGCCCCTAAAATTGTTAAAATGCATCGCCCTGGCAGATTTAGTAAACTGGGTCCGTTGCAGCCAAGCCTGACGAGCAAACGAGCACCTTTCTCCGAGAAGATTTGCCAGGTGGGATCCCACTCCCGGAGAGCCCAGGCCATCCTAGCCCCTGGCCCTTTGTGCCCGCGCCCAGCGCCTGGCAATTGTATCTCTAATCAACTGCCTCGAAGCAGGTGAGCATTTATCTCAGTCAGTTACCCCTTATAATTACTGTATTGAACCTAGTTGTCTATAAAATGAATGGTTTGTTCAGACACTTTACCCAAAGAGTTCATTAGGGGTTAAACAAAATGCAATCCCATTTGCAAAGAGTATAATAAATTGTTTCATCTGTGAATTTAGCTGTTCTCCCTAATGCAGACATGGGTGTTACAGAGGCTTTCCCTTGATAGGGTTATGGGTTAATGAAATGCCTTTTCTGTTGCTTATTTTCCTCTCTTCTGTGCTGAGTGATAAGTAGCTAACCAACGAAGCTTGTAATTACAATCTTACAGAAACCGGGCCGATCTGTATATAAATCTCACCATCCAATTACAAGATGTAATAATTTTGCACTCAAGCTGGTAATGAGGTCTAATACTCGTGCATGCGATAATCCCCTCTGGATGCTGGCTTGATCAGATGTTGGCTTTGTAATTAGACGGGCAGAAAATCATTATTTCATGTTCAGGAAAAAATTAGGTTGGTGGGAAGTTAATTTTCTCACCGCTCTCTGAAGCGTAGACAAGAATTTAATGATTTAATCATGATTGTTAGCTCTTTTGCAATCAATTTGTAATGATTGTGTAGCAAGTCTCTTCAAGGGAAGCTGCTTTGGAGAGGAGTTTGCAAACAGCCGTCCGGGGGGCTGGCCTTCGAGGGACACGTGATGCCAAGCCCATTAAAGCTGTCTTCGGTGTGACTGTGATGTGGAGAGCCCCGGCCTTCCTGCCTGCAGAAGTACTCCCATTCCAGCTGGATCTGAGGAGCACCTTAGCTCTTTAGAAAGCCAGGGACTCCGCACTCAAGGCATGAGATGCGGGCTTCTCGGCTGCCTGAGCCTGGGGACTACTTTTGCTGATGTCGTGAGGTGTAGATCTCAGTTTAAAAACTCAGCTGTGCGAGAAAGAGCATCTTCGTCCACTTTCTTTACATATCTTTAATTCTTACTTGGAGACTCATGCAGCCTGGTGAGTGGGATCCATCATTTCAGATAAATGGAGTTCTCCACCCCACCTCCAGGACCTTGCCCAGCGCAGAGGCCCTCCTGTGTCAGCTCACATGGTCCCTGCAGGCTCCCAGGCCCTAGAGCACCCCCTTCCATGCATAGACACAAGAACCTTGGGGTGGCTGAGAACTATGGGGCCAGGGTCCAGCCCCCGGAGCTGGGCCAGGTAGGCAGCCAGCCCTGCTGGGGTTTTCCATCCATGGGGAGCAGGACCCGATTTCTAGCCGTCTTTAAAAAATTCTCTCCCCAGCTTCCTGGCAGCCTCCCTGCTTCAGAGGTTAAGGCTCCTCTGAGACAGGATCAGCCCACCCTGCCCCATCTTGTCAATAGCTCTACCTTTCCCAAAAGATCAGAAGAGACTTTAAATAACTTCGGGCGGCTTCTGTTTGCAACCCTGCTCAAATTCCTGAGGCCAAGAATCACAAAGCCCGCCTACCTGCTCGAAGGGAGAGATAGAGGAAGAACAAACTCTAATTAATATTTCAATAAATTATCCTCCTGTATTGACTCAGCCTTCCTCTTGTGTGTTCACTTGATGATTTATTTTCCGAGTGCCCAAAACACATTTCCCACCAGATATTGGATAGTGTGATTATCACTTGGAGGTGTCTGGCTGTTCATCCAAGTCAATTCTAGAAGTTTTTATTAAGCCCTAGCTAGATGCTTAAAACTGAACAGAGGATATCTTGTGTGTTTGGGGTGGGGGTTGGGGAGCAGGAGGTGATAAACAGTGTTAACATTTATTACTTCATTTTATTGAATTTTATTGACTCCATCAATCGTGAAAGGCATCATTATTTTATGTACTAAGAAAGTAAAAAGCCGTTGCCAACTAAAGTAAGTACAGTGCTTCTTTAATCACTTAGAATTTTTATTTCCTACTTAATGAAAGTGCTCTGTCATACTTATATAAACATAGATTTTTATCATGGCAAAGGTATTCCTGAACCTTCTTCGTATTCAGAGACCAAAGCTTCTGAGCCCAGAGTCACTGACATCTGTGATTTCTCGGGATGCTCTAAGCAATGACACTCTCGTGGAAATTCTGATGCCCTCGCGCAAGTAGCACCATCGATGTCATGATTGCTCTCGACCAACATCGATTCCCAACTTCAGTGAGGTTAAAATGTGACAACAAGGTCGTCTCCACACGGATGACGTATAGTAAGTCCTCACTTAACATCGCCAACAGGCTCTGCGACTTTAAGCAGAATGATGTACAACAAAACCAGTGTCATCATAGGCTAACCGATGTCAACAGGAATTAAGTTACTACAGCATCTCGGCGACATTGTAACAAAACGAAATGGACCATTTTCGACTTCCAATATTGCCAGTCTAAATTCAAGCCGTCAGGCGCAGCATGGACCGACACGACGTTATGCGAGGACCTGCCGTGCAGGGAGTACCTGACCTTGGACAAAAGCAGAGTTTTTCAACCAGGACATGTGGAGTGAAGACGGGAAACTGGAGGGAGCTGTGTTGAGAGCGAAAGAGGAAGCCCAAGTCTGAACGAGCGAGTTCTCAGTAAAATAAGAGCTGAGCTCGGCCATGCAGCTGGGTGGGGAGGGCTGAGCTCTGAGTTCCAGAAGCTTAGAGTCTCTCTAAGTCCCTCCTCAAGGATGGGGAAGTTAGCGCAGGCTCTAAAGTGGCCCTGGCTAGTTCTCACGACACCGGAAGCCCAGGAGGAAACTCTCTCCCCATTAACCGTTAACCATTAACTCCCCACTCCCTATTCCCCCGCCCCCAGCCTCTGGCAATCACCATTATATTTTCTGTCTCTATGAATTTGACTACTCCAGGTACCTTCTGTAAGTGGAATCATACAGTATTCGTATTTTTGTGACTGGCTTATTGCACTTAGCATAACGTCCGCAAGGACCATCCACGGGGAAGCATGAGTCAGAATGTCCTCCCTTTCGCAGGCTGAATAATATTCCATTGAACGTATAGACCACATTTTGTTGATCCATTCATTCATCAGTGGACACTTGGGTGGCCTCCACCTTTTGGAAATCCGGCCACTTCCCCTCTGTGGCTATCTTTTCACCACTCTGAGCCTCAGTCCCGTCATCTATAACAAAGAAATGACAAAAATAGGGTCCACTTCACAGGATCATTGTAAAGATTAACTTATTCAATGTATGTAGAAAGATCAACATACTGGCATGCTCTCATTCTTTTTCTTGTTCTAAATTATTTTTATTTGCTGCACAGAAGAGGCATAGCGAGACAGATTTCCCCTTTACTACAAGGAACTAACCTTAAGTACCCAGTCCCCCGATGCCCTGTGCCAGGGTCCTGCCTAGCCTGGAAAGATGGGACCCAGATGTCCTCAGGGCTCCCTCTGGATGATTAGTGCATAGATTTCCTCTTTATACTTTCCCTTCTGCTTTACAAGCTTGGAAAAGAGAGCATGATTCTTTTATAATCATAGTTAAATGTTATAATAATAATGATGACATTTTAAATGAACACGGACTTCTAGCTGGAGATAATAAAGTCATTTTTCTCTGCTCATCTCCCTTAAAATCTACATACAACACCACGACTAAGTCAAACTATAGATAAGCTTGGGTCTCGATGGAACAAGGACGTGTCTCTTTCTCTTGTATCTGAACAAAGCATGGCAGGTGGCGAGAGCAGGCACAACCCTCCTTATATTTCACGTAGGACCTGCTTGCTTTGAAAAGAAGGCCAACGCTTCCGAATTAGAGGAGGGTATTTCAGGGGACCAGAAGTGAAAATGGGGTGTCCAGAGAAACGCGGAAGCGTCGCTGTGCAGGTCCTGTTTGATTAGAACGGAAAGGGAGGTGGACATGGCGGGGAAGTCAAGAAATGAATTTTTCTTGTCTGGGATCTGACCTCCCCTCTGAGGGAGACTGTGGGAGATACGGGAGGGTGACGTGTGAATAAGCAGCGACCCCTGAGCTCAGCACACGAAGCCTGGTACAGAGTCACGTTGGCCCGGCCGGCATGGAAAACTGAGGTGCCACATGCCTCCGAGCAGCTAAAATAGCCTTGGTGACAGAATCCCTGAGGCCACAGTTCTGCCCTAGCGTGTGGGCGTCTCCAGCTCGGTTTCCGACCTCCACCTCATGCAACCCACACTATTCTCAGCAAATAACTACCCCCCCCCATTTAAAGAGGAGAAATAGCTTGAGAAGAGTCAGCATGTTCCCTAGGCAAATGCACTGAAAAACTAAAAAAATAAAAATAAATAATAATAATAATAATAATAATAATAATAATAATAATAATAAACATCAAGAGCTGGGAAAGACACATAAGCAAAGCTACTAAAGAGCATGAGCCATGGGAAGAATCCATCAGCATCTCAGAGTGGGAGCTGGGCAGGTGGTTATCCATCGACTCAAAGAAATAATGTGCAATGCAGTCTTTCTACAAAAGAAACTCAGGTGGTTGAGGAAACACAAATTAGCAGAGCTCAGGAGAGAAACGGAGAAAAAGTAGAAGCTTTAGAGTCGAATACCACATTGAAAGCAACGACAACCCAAAAGAACAAACGTGACCCAAAATTCAGCCAAGGAGGGTGGAGCACAGGTCAGAGAAAACCAAAACAGTGAAAAGGAAGAGAATACAAAATATAAATCTAAAAATGATGCAGGTTGCTAGACATGGAAGACAGAGAAGGTCAAACATACACGTAAGTGGTGGACTTGAAGAAGAGAACAGACTAGCAAAGGGATACTCAAGGGCATGAGAGAGAAAGGATCGTGTCAGCATCTGGTACAGAAATTACTAGGAAAAGAAAGTCAAGTACAAGAGGAATAAAACTGGGTGGGCATCCCACTTCTCCACAGTGATTTGCAGTTCATAAGACAATGGGGCAATGTTTATGATGCTCTGATATGAAAAAAAATTTATGCCTGACCAAACTACTACTCAAGTATAAAAACAACAGACATCCTCCAGTATGTGAGAACTTAGTTATATAAAACCTATGGACCTTTCTTGAAAATAAAAGGTAAGAACAGAGAGAGAGAGAGAGAGAGAGAGAGAGAGGTGCTGACTGAAATCCTGCCAACTTAGAGATAAATCAAAGGAAAGAAGAATTCTGGAATGAGAAGCGGTAGGGCTACGTACCTCATTTTGAAACATAAAATCTCTGCTTTGGTCTTTGCGTGGGGCTCTCCCTGTGTGCGTACGTCTCTATGTCCACATTTCTCCTTTTTACAAGGACACCAGTCACATTGGATTAAAGCCCATTCTACTGACCTCATTGTAACTTGATTTCCACGGTAAAGGCCTTATTTCCAAATAAAATCACATTCGGAAGTTACTGGGGTTAGAACTGCGACAGAGAGATTTTGGAGAACATAATCCGACCCGTAACAAGTAAAGAAGAAGAGAACTGGGAAGAAGGGTGAAGGCGCGGGCGGTTAATAGGTACTAGATGAAGCCGAAATTTGTAGCTTAAGAAACGAAACGACTCCACACTCTTAATGCTTTTATAATCTCTTTTTTTTTTCCCCTCCCCTTAACTTTAAATAGGTCTCGGAACCAACAGATCTTGTAGCAAATGATCATTTATCTGGAAGTTTAGCAACTCCTTTAGACGTGCTTCCTTTTTTTCTGTTAAATTCAATTAAAACGGGTTTCTTTTCATTAAAAAAAAGTCATAATTTAAAAAATTATTTTACCTGGAAAACAAGGAAGCAGATGTACAACAGAGCATCCCAACACACTCTGAGCGGTGCTGATGCTGGTTTGAGAGCAAGGACCATCGACCGGGGGAGTTCCCACAACCCGGGGCGGGGGGTGGGGGGTGGCGTTGGCCAGTGTCTGGACACACCCCTTTGATTGTCATGACCTGGGACGGGGGGTGCTCCTCGTACCTCCTCGGTCGAGACCAGGGATGCTGTAAACATCTTACGATGCATAGGACAGCTTCTCCCTTCCCCCAGCAAAGAATTATCCAGTCCAAATGTCAACAGAGCCAAAGCTGAGAGATCCTTCATCAGGGAGAAGGCCACCAAGCTGTG
>NW_011888832.1:1919119-1942053 GCF_000151845.1 Pteropus vampyrus
CAGCTCGAAAAGGTTAACACCTCTTTTCCTAGGTCTTAGAACTTATACAAACCGGGACTCGAAGCCAAGTCTTTTAAAACCCTAGTAGACTAGGTCAGTCTTCCAAGGTCAACGAGCGCACATCGCTCACTGCCAGGTGCTCAGTACTGCGTTAGGCCCAGGAATAAAGAGCATCACAGTGGCTTCCCTCCATCATGACATCTGTGTCACCACAGGACGTCCTCAGCCTGCAAACTTCTCTTCAGCAGGACTGGGTCTCAGGCTCCGAATCTGGTGGTTCATCCTGGGGCAACTTGTCGAAGTGATTCTGACCTCAGTTTCCATTCGTGGTAAATGAGAATGTTTACACTTGGCTCACTGGGTTCTTCTGGGATGGTGGCTGTAAAGAGCTGAGCCCAGTTAGTTCCTCAGATGTCTAGTCACGCTGGGTGTCCCCTGAGCTCCTCTACATCAGGGGTCCGGGGCCTCAAGGCCCACATGGGCCTATCTGGAGGGCGGGGTGGCCTCACACAGGGATTCCACATCCTTGTGATCGAGGCACTGAAAAGAAATTAATTCTCTCCATTCGGGGCTCTTCTCTCTATTACCTATTCATCAAAAATTGCCCAGCGTTTGTGCATTTTTCATTACAAGAGTCAACATTTGCCACGTTAATAAAGCAAGGGGCTGATTTTCTCCTCTCAGAAATAGAATATGTAACGACACGGTCCCTTTGATGTTTCTCAGCCAATACAATATGTATCTGAATGAAATGAGGGCTGGCCTGGTAGGGCCAGGCCGTGGAGGCTCAGGGAGTGGACGGGGGAGGGGCGCGGTGGTGTCTCTGGAAGAGGCACAGCCAGGCGGGGAGTGGGCCCTGCTCTCTGTGGCCTCCTCCTCATCCCCAAGGGCTGGCGGGAGGTTGGTCCCAGGGTCAGTCACAGTGTCTTGGCAGGAGGGTGCTCGCGGGAGGAAAAGACGTCCCTTCCTCTCAGGGCTGTTTGCGTGTGTCGCCTGGAACCGTGCACATGCGTGAGCTCTGGGATGGGGGTGCGCGTCTGGTGGGACAGAATTATTTTTGTCATTAAAAGCAGCCGCATGACCTAAACCCCTATGATGCCAGCGCTGTGAGTGATGAACTGTGGGACTCTCCCCATCCTTGTCCCCGCCAGGCTGACCGTCTTCTCAGGGAGAGGACCCCATCATCAGATGTGAATATCTGAGGTTCCACTCCCAGTCTACACGGTCCAGGAGCCAGGCCACGGGGCTGGGTGAACAGAAGCGCCAGAGGACCCAGCAGCCAGGTCCTCGCCCTTGGTGGCGAGACAATGACAGACAGGTTCTCGACAAGCCCCGGAACGAGTGATCTGGGCAGTAAGCAGTGAGGAGCTCTCCCATCCCCTCACGTGCCCTGTATTTGCCATACCCTGTCTGTAGGGGACCATCAAGCGCCCAGTGCCATTCCCGCCACCAGCATCCACCTCTGCTCTGAGGGGACCCCCACTGTGTGGGCAGAAAGACAATGAACAAATATATGCAGGGCTGTTTGGGACAAAGTGACCACGCGTCTTCTGATTACATCTGCTGTCCAGACACGTTCGCTAAATAGCTCCCCGCTCCCACTCAAAAGTCATCCAGTTGGGAAGATAAAGTCTGTGTTCACCTTCACTGTGAAGAAAGCAGAGGAGAGCAATGGCTGAAGGTTTGACCTACAGGGCCACGGTTAGATGGATCAGAAAGACTTGAATGAAAGGAAGAAGCCAGCCACGCGATGATCAGGTAAGTGAGCTTCCTGGCAGAGGGAAGAGCAAGGGCAAAGGCCCTGGGCTTTGGCCGTTGGAGGAACAGGAAGGCTAATAATGTAGATGAACAGAGAGAGGGATGCAAAAGGTGAGCCTGGGGGTAGGCAGGGCCGGGTCACCGAGGTCTGCTGGGCCTGGGGAAGGGAATGTCAATATCATTCTCAAGGTTAAAGGTCAGCAAGCTTTTTCTCTCAAAGGCCATACAGTAAATAATTCAGACCTCACAGACCATAAGCTCTCTGTCACAACTACTCAACAACTCAGCTCTGCTGTTGTAGCAGAGGCCGTGTTCGAATAAAACTTTATTTATGAGAACAGGGAACGGATTTGACCCCAGACAATAATTTGCTGACCCTGCTCTAAATAACAGGAGATGACGAATGGATTTTAAGCAATAGCCTGACCATGGCCTGACCTGATCTGATTTATACAGTTAGAGGGGCTTCTCGCATTGCTAAGAGGATAGGGGATGGGAGTGGATCGAAACAGATACCTGTTTATAAAACTCCTTCAGAAGTCAGGTAATTGCTGATGGTGCCTTGGCCTCAGGAACTAGCAGAGGAGATGGAGAGAAGTAAGGGATTTAGGGACCGTTTTGAAGGGATGCAGCCCGGAAGGGTTACCACTGAGCTCTGGAACTGTGAAGTGTGGGTCAAACACAGGGTGTGACCATCAGCACTGTCACCTACACCTTTTTGCTTGTCAGAGGGGCTGGCTGGCCTGGCAGCCACCACGCTCACGCAATAAGCTTTGCAGAAATTGCCTCCTTAGTTCGAGTCACTTACAAAAGCCCAGGCTGCAATTATAAAGCTTCATAGCTGTACAGCATCCATAAAAAGAGGTAATTTTAATATTTGGTTCAACTTCAAAGCAGTAACTTAGAATTATATATACCCCATTAAAATATAATGTTTTTCCCCCAAACTAATCAAATGGCTAAATCAATTGTTGGTGGATTGCCAGTGGCCTGAGGATCAATGGGAATAGAAAATGTATTCTATATTTTCCTTGTTACATAGAGTTAGAGCGCATATTTTATTAATGTTCATCCTTTAGAGACCAGATTTGTGCATTCGCTAAAATAAACACTACAATCTTTAGGGCTTGGTTGGATGGAGAGAGCAGAAGGGTGAGGGCAACGAATGCCTCACAAGAAAGCAGCCTCTCCAGAGCCCTCGTGGGGTGATGGGAAGCGCCCGGGGCTGGCATCCGGGGACCTGAGTCTTGCTTGCATCTACCACGATGCGCTGGATGACTTTGGAATAGGTCCCTTCTCTTCTTAGTCTCTCCATTTGTCAAATGAGGAGTTTAGACACAATCAGTGAAGAAAATAGGTTTTTTTTTGCTAGTTTAGCTCAATTAGTAGGCACCGCATGGAGTCTCGCATGGGGAAGGATTCTGAAACCGCGGCTGGGTTCAGAGGGAGGGAGTGCAGCAATCGATTAGTAATGTCTGCCACGAGCGCGGGTAAGGCATCCTACAAGCCAGACGTCTGTATTCCCTGGACAAAATGAATTCTAAGATCCCTTCTATTTCTAACAGGTTTAGTAAGGGTCTGTTAGTCTGTGCGAACAGTCTTTTCTGTGACCTGCAGGATCTTCTTCAGCTCTCCAAGAATGGCCTCTCGCCCTTCCCTGTGGCCGGCTTTGGCTGGACCGTGATCTTCCTGAGGATAATGGTCCATAAGCCATGTGAGCAGGGACTGTGGAGAGGGGTATTCAACTGAAAGAAGAACCGAAAACTAACAGCACTAAGGAGGACTGTGCCTCCCTGAATTTTCCATCCGCGCCATGGAGAAGCTGACCAAAAGGGTGTGCCACTCCCCTCGTCTCCAGAACCTCTTTTTCCCCTTGCTGAGCTGTTCCTTCCCCCTGGGCAGCTGCATTGTCTGGTTGCAAGCAGCAGTGACTGACCCCGGCGAGAAAGAAACCGATCAGAAAGGCAGAAGTACGAACTCGCTGGGTTGATGGGAAGACTGGAGATAGGACTCAGAAAATGGTAGCGCTAGGGGTCCAGGGTGCTGAAACTGAACAGTCGTGTGGGGCGCTGCTCTTGAAATGCTTTCCGCTCCAGATTCTGCGATGATGTGGCAGAGAGAGTCCGGTCGGCCAGCCTTGGACTACATGCTCTCTTCTTGGTAGGGTACAAGAGGCTTCGATTTGCAGATCCACACAACAGAGGAGGGAGAATATCTCAGAAGAAGATGTACAGACACAGGAGCCGGGGGAGATGGACGTATCTGGCTTGGCAGCCCTGCACATTCATCCGCCAACATGAGCCTCTTCCAGCTTGAATTAAGGGTTTGCTGAGGCTGCCGATTTTTGATGGCAGAAGCGGGGTCTCTGGCCACACCCACGGTATTAGTTTCTTGTGGCTGCTATAACAAATGACCACGAACCGGGTGGTTTAAAACAATAGTTTATCCTCTCATTGTTCCGGAAGCTGGAAGTTTCAAATTCAGGTTTTGACAGAGCAGCATGTTCTCCGGAGGCGCTAGAGGAGAATTGTTTCTTTGCCTCGCCCACCTTCTGGTGACTGCTGACATTTTTTGACTTGTGGCTGTGTCACCTCTGTGGTCACGTTGCTTTCTTCTCTTCTGTCTGTCTCAAATTCCAGTCTGCCTTTCTCTTATAAAGATACTCGTGATTGGATTGAGGGCCCACTTGGAAGATCCAGGAGGATGTCTTTTCTTTCAAGAGCCTTCACTTAATTATTGGTCCAAAGACTCTTTTCCGAATAAGGTTGCATTCTCAGGTTCTGGAGGTGAAGGCGTGGAAATATCATTTGGAGGGCCATCATTCAGCCCACTACACCCTCACTGTTGTTCTTCACCGTAATCTGTCTAGTTCTCCATGATGCCAGGGGCAGAGGGCAAGCTTTCCCTGTTTCTAAATTCTTTTTATGAGTTTCCTATTCAGTGTCGACACATTTTGTTAGAGTTTAAAAAATGCCCAGACTTTCTATTTTGTGCCAGGCATTTTTGCATGGTACATTTATTTTGATTCTTACGGTGACTCTTCGAGGATGGAAGAGCTCCATTTTTCTATTCCCTGTGGACCCAGATGGTACATGGCTCACGTGGGCGGAAAAGTGGCGGAGCTGGGATTTGCATCCAGGCCTCTCTGGCCGCCACGCCTGCACACTTTCCACTGCAACCATCTCCTATTTGACTTGGCCCTTTCTGTTTCTTTTGCCCATTTCTCTAAGAAACTTGAAAGAAGTCCCCTGAAGACTGGGTAAGAGGACATTTAAGTGGCACCCCTTGATGTCACACCTAAAATCGTCCCTCAGCTGCCAAAAAACTGGTTGTGCAGGCTGATCAGGTTGACCTCCTTTTTCACGGTGAGGCCAAGGGCATCCTTTGGGGGCTGCCTGCCCTTCTAAACATCATCCCAGGGTTTCCCAAGAGGTCCTTGGGACTTACAAATGCATTTCCTGGTAGTCCCCCAGCGTTCATCTATAGGAGCGATACTCTGGGGCATCTATTGAAGGCTGACTTTCCTCCCAGTCCCGAGGGCTGACCACTACCCTCTCAGCGCAGAAGAATTAAGTTACAGGCCTCTGTTTCCCCATGTAGTGCTGCAATCGGCATCAACTATTAAAACTGTGCGTGGATTTCTGGCCCTGGGCTGTGCATTCACTCCATAGTGGAGCTGTCTTACAGTTATCACAGTCTGAGGATTTGGGGTTCTGTGGGCCTCTGAGCCCCAATGATGATGGAAATGAAAAACATTGAGCAGCGCAAAGCCGAAAGGCCTTCTCAGAATAGAAAACTGCCCAACTTTGAGCCAGCGACTTCCTTTAGAACTTGAAGTCCTACTAGCAAACCTCTAGTCAAAGCTTTTCATTTTCCAGATAGGAAAACTGAGGCCCAGGGAAGGGCAGAGACTTTACCAAAGCCTCACAAACCTCAAGTCTCCCGGCTTCCTTCCCGGGTGCTTCCCCGGACCCCCCAAGTGGGCCACATTGAAGGGTGGATGGGGGTGGGTGAGGGCCTGTGCAGAGTGCCAGAGAAAGGAGACCACCAATTAGTCTTGGAAAGTGACGAACACATGAAAAATGACCGAGAAAAGAAACCTAGACATTTCACAAGGAAAATTACACTTCCTCACAACCTCAATGTGGTCCCCATGAAGAAACCTGGCAAAATATCTCCACGAACACCAACGTGTTGGGATTCTGCCGCTGGCTACGTTTAAGTGTTTTCACCTGGGGCAAAGTTTTGTTTTTTTTTTTCGCTTAAAAAATAGGAAGGATCACGTTACTGACTTACAGGGAATGCTTTCTCAGAAGAATGCTTGTTTGCAGAGAAGCATTTATTCACTCATTCATTCTCTCATTTATTCATTTAATAAGCATTTTCTGAGTCTTATAATGTGCTAAGCAGTAAGGATACGATAGTGAATAAGAAAGACATTGTCCTAGCCCTAAGGATGATGCTGATGAAGATGGCAGTGGTGGTGGCGATGATGGTGATGATGGTGGTGGAGGTGATCATGATGGTAATAATATTTAACTTCTAGTAAGAATGCATCGGGCCCTGTGCCATGCTCTTTCATTGATTATTTCATCGTTTCTTTGCAACAAGCCTGTGAGGCAGGGGACTGTGCTCGCCCCTTCTTACAGATGAGGAAACTGAGGCACAGAGGTGTTAAGGAACATTCCAATGATACTCACTTAGAAATGATGGAGCCAGGTTTTGACTCAGTCAGTTGGGTCTGATGAGGGAGACAGATAACAACTTATCGCTTAAATGAAATATATCATCGCAGACTGCGATGACTTTGATAAAGACGACTATTTTAAGAGAATGTAAAGTAACGATCACTTGGTGCAGGGGTTTGGGGTAAACCTGAAGGGCAAGTAGAAATGAGATCAGCAAAAAAGAAGGGGAGAGGGGAATTTGTGTGTGTGCGTGTGTGTGTGTATGTATGTTTTAAAACGAACACTGATCATTTCTTTCCAGTGGAATCCCACATAGCACTCCATGTAATAAAACAGGATGTGAGCAGAGTCTGCAGAGGGGAGCCTGGAAGCCCCTCCACTGCCCTCTCTCACTGACCCACGGGAACCCCACAAAAACAGGCTGGGACCCACCGACCTAGAGGTTGAGATTTCAGCCAGTGCTGCGTCCAAACCTGGGGCCAATGAACAGTCTGAGTGGTGAAGAGTGGCCATGGTCGTCTCCACAAGCCTGACGTTGACCTTGGCTGCGGCCGGCACAGTATTTGGTGGTTTCTCAGAGGAAGGTGAAGGGTCACAGGGAACAGCAAGACACACTTTTCAGCGTGAAAGCCGCGTCCGTCTTGCTCCCCACCAGTGTCCTAATCGAGCCCCAAATGGGCCCCGACATACCTGCTAGACTGTTACTGGCCATCAGTACATACTCCTGGTTTTCTCCGACTTCTCAGTCTTTGCTTTGAGCATCCGTTTCTCCTGGATAACGTTCCTTTTTTTTCTTCCCGGCATCATTCCCGCTCACCTCCACCTTTCTCAAGCTGATACATCATACAAGACTCGGCCCGCCTCCCTTGACCCTGCCCTGAAGTCCTCTGGAAGGACGTGTTGCTGCAGCTCATCTGAGACACGAGCGGGGTATCCAGTCCAGAGGCTGAAGACCCGCATGTGTCAACATGCCTCCGTCGAAGGCTGGTTCTGTGACCCTGGCCAAGCCCCGTACCCTCTCAGAGCTGCTCTTTCCCCGTCTACAAAAGAGGGCTGATGACCTCTACTTCACAGGTACCTTTGCTAGTGGTTCTTGGATGCGTGTTTGATCTCTGCTGTGGACAGTTTGGGCCCTGCTGGGCAGGGATTATATCTGAAATACCCACCCAGTGGGTACCGGGTATGTCCACTGTGGCCAATGTCCTGTCTTTAAGGAATCTGTTTCTCCCCCAGCCAACTTTCTAAAAACAGATCCCCTCACCTCTGTCCCAAGGGCAGCCCGGCTATAGGCTGGCTTCAAAAGATGGATGGATCCAATTCCTGCACCTGGAAATGACCATGAAGAAAAATGAACAGAACCCCACCTGGAGATCTGTCATTGAGAAGTGATGAGGGACATTCGGGGTCAGAGTGACTACCAGGGTGGATACAGCGTGAGACTTGGAGGGCACCGGTGGGGAAGAGAGGGACATGCACAGAGACCCCTGGAAACTCCTGAGAGGAAGTTCACGTGCACCGAAGGAGCCTGAGAGCGCTGCAGAGCGAGGCTTCCTTCCAGTTCCTGGCTTTCCTACCGCAGGGCCACTCACAGTTTCCTAGGTAGAGCCCTCTGGCCAGGGTTTGCCACTTCCCCGTCACTCACTCACTGCCATGTCACCAAGAAAGGTCCAGGGGGCAGCAAGGACCCCGTTTAGGACACGACAATGGCTAACACGAAACGTGTGCCAGACACCCTTCTATGTGTCCATTCTCAGGACAGCCCGAGGCAGATGCCGTCGGTGGCACAGCTGAGGAAGCTGAGGCACAGGGTGGCTGCACGACTCGCCTTGTCTGGCACAGCTAAATGAGTGAGTCATCCAGCATCCGAACCTGTTCTCCAGCAGCTCCAAACTTAACCTCTAGGCTATCCGTAAGCCAAAAAGGGCAATGAAAAAGAGGTAAAAGATTCTGTTCATAAGAGACTCAAAAAAAAAGTAAATAACCCAACAAGAAATGGGCAGGAGCATCAGCCCAGTGAAGAAGAACACACGACTTTTCTGAAACACAGGAAGCTTGAAATACTGAACCTACAATACTTCTATATGAAAAGATCTAGTATTAAAAAGTTGTCAGTCCTGTCCGTTATGATTTAGAAGTTTGACGACTTCAATCACAAAGGTGCTTTTTAAGGAACTTGATAACATGACTCTAAAGTGTACCTGGAAGACTTAATAGGGGAAAAGAACCAGGAAGTTTTTGAGAAAAAAAGAGCAGAATTAGGGAGAATTTCCTCATTGCCATGTTTGGGGGCATATTAAGAAGCCATGGTAATTAAAACAGTGTGCCACTGGCTTTTGCATAGCAGAAAGATAAGATATATGCAATTAAGTATTTGCTATATGATAAAGGAGGTGTTTCATATAAGTGAGGAAAAATATATATCATTTATGCCAAAATTAATTCCAAATGGATTCAAGATTTTCATGTTAAAAAGTGGAGCTACGATTTCTTCTCAAAAATACATAACCTGAGTTCAATCAAAGGGAAACATCAAACGAACCTGGATGAGAGACTTTCTACAAAATGGTTGGCCTGGAATCTTCTAGCTGTCAGCATGAAGCAGGCAGAGGGAGGGGGATGAGCTCACAGAGCTGGAGAGGGCCCGCTGGGGGCAGAGCAGCGGGGCATCCACTGCAGACGGAGGGGTGGGCGTTGTAGGAGCTGGCGATGCCACATGAGGGAAAATGGACCCTCAAGGGAAGGATCTGGGAGCAGCCTGTGTCACCAACAAGGGGCTCATCCCGTGCCTCTCTGGTTTTCTGAGCTCTTCTCCAGTGATTGCTGATACATCCCTGAATGGAATCAAGCTCAGAAAAATCTGCTTGTGAAGAATGTTTAATTCTGTCAAAAAAAGACGTGAAATATAATGTTAAGCAAAAACACTGTATAGTGTTGACTACGTGCCCGGCACGATTCTAAGTCCTTCTAGATTTTTTCCTCACATCTAACCTATGAGGTAGGTACTATTATTATCATCATTTAAATTTGAGGAAACTGAGGCAGGCGACAAAAGTTCAAGGGACCAAAATCACATAGCCATATATGCTGAGGCCACCACCTGACTATAGGTGGTCAAACTCCAGAAGCTCATAGCAACCATGCTCTGTTGCCCCTGTACAAAACCAATAATGTGCCCAGGAAGAAGTCTGTAAGGATGTTCAGAGATTGCCCAAACTTTACTCGAAGGTGGGACTATGGGTATTTGTTTTCTGGATGCATTTGTTCTTTGCCCAACTTTTAGAATAGTCTATGAGAGGTCTGCATCTTTTCATAACTGGAAAACATGGACAACTAGATGAAAAAACTTCTTCCTACCCTTCTAGTTTGTTCTATGAGAATGAGCTTTTGGCCACTCCAAGCCCAGGCTGACCTCGGTCCACTCTGAAATCCCACACTACTTATGTCTTCCCCTGTATTGTTAGGCCTTCGTCGTTGGTCAAGGGGTTTGCGAGTTAGAGTCATCGCTACGACATTGTGAGTTCGAGACAGTCTATACTTGATTCTCTGGGGAAAATGCAGGTGCCCACATCTCAAGCCTTTCTTGCTTGTTCACCCTCTGTAAAATAATAAATTTGCATTGGTGTAAGCCACTGAGTTTCGTGTTGATTTCTTGTTGCTTGTTACAGTAGCAATAGGAAACTAACACTACACCTAGCGAAGGAGAGAGTCAGGATATGACTTACGTTGTCTGGTTCCAGAGCTTACACTCTTAACCATGGTATTAGATAGACTGCCTCTATCAGTGTCCCCTGGAAGAGGGTTCAGCAGAGCAACTATCCGGAGTCCTCTCTCCTAGGAATTCAGAAGGAATTCAGAAGACATCTAGGGTATGGTGAGTGAGCTTTCAGATGGACCCCAGTGAAGGCAAGGGTTTGCACTAGTCGGGGTGAGAGGAAGCAGAGCAAATAGTCTAGGTCACAGAGACTACATGCAAAGTCTCTGAGGTAGCAGACAGGAAGACAGGTGGCTGAGATGAGGGGCCGGATGAGGTTGGGGGCAGCAGGAGACCCGCAAAGCCTGGTAGAGAATGTGCCTGGAAGCTATGGGGCTGATCCCAGCACGCTGGTCCAAGCCTATCTGTCAGGGTAGCCATCTGGCTCACTCAGTTTCCCCACCTGTGGAACCATGCCCTTCCCAGGGCTGCCGAGGGACCCAGGAGCTGGCCGGGTCTTGCTCCTAGCTAGGGCTTGGGGTCTCGCTGGCAGGCACGAGGCTGCTCTATCTTATGTGGCATCTAGCACCATGATTTGGTGAAGACGTTTTACCCGAGGTCAGGTCCAGCTCAGGCTGAGTCTGCTAGGCCCTGGAACACCAGACCTGTGGGGAGCAGGACAGCTGGCGGGACCCAGCCCCTGAAACCTTCTCTGCCCAGGGAAGGTGCTGGAGAAGGATCTTATTCCCAATTCCTCTGATCTCACGATTCAATGCTTATTTTCATTCAAGCTGGGCTGTCGGCAGAATTTGTCTCTGGGATCCCTGCTGTAAGCTTTGAGATCATTCTGGACTGAATATAATTCATTTATTCTTTCATTCATTCATCCATCACATATTTATCAAGCCCTTGCTATGTATGTTGATGAGAATTTGATGATCACTGTCCAGCCCACGGGGAGCTCACATCTAGCCAGAGTGACATGAAAGTTGGGGCTGGATGGGACATGATGAATCTTCCAGTCTGGTTGACAGCCAACAGAAGCATTTTGTTTGAACTGAACGGTTACTTTTTTTTCTTATTTATTAGTTTATCAATTTGTACAGATTAAAATATTTTAATAGACACCTGGATTTTCAGTTTCCCTTGAAAAACTACAAGTCTGGCAATCCAGGCTCACATTTCTACACAGCCAGGGTGGAGGCTGAGTAGCAGCTCCCCATTTGGGTCCACTACAATTGCCCCTGTGTCTCTCCAGCCCTGAGGACAAGTGTTGGGAGCCACCGTAATGGTCATGCTATTGTCTGCCTTGTAGAAGAGTTCAGAGTTCAGTGAAATGTGACTCATTCTCTCGTTTCCATCAAAAGAAGGAAAAGCTAAAAACAGAGGGTCGTGCATTTTAATAAAGTTCTATTGCTTGACCCATGGGATTTGTTTCTACTCCCTGCAGTAACCATCAGGGTACACTGAGTTACGCTGTGACAATAATCCCCAAATCTCGTTGGCTTAAAAAGCAAAGGTGTATTTCTCACTCATGCTACAAGTCATGACCTGGGGCCTGCTCCACGACTGTTCACTCTGGGAAGCAGACTATCTATGCGTATTTAAGACTACCTTACATATGGCAGAGGAAGAGGGAGCTCTGAGAGTTTCCCACTGGCAATTAGTCTCTCCAGCCCATACGTGGCACGTGGCACTTCTGCTCATAACTCAATTGGCCGGAAGAGTCACATGTTGCCACCCAATCAAAGGGAACTAAGAAATACAATCCTACCATGTGCCCAAAACAGGGTGACTAGAGCTATTTGGTGAGCAGCATTCATGACCCCATATTGCCCGGTCCCTTCACCATCTGAGCTTGTAGGCCATGCCCTAGTCTGACCTACCCATTTTATAGATGGGAAGATCGAGGCCTGGGAGGGGAAGAGGCTTAATAACAACCCTATGCTGACCCTATACTAAGTACTTTCCACATGTAAATCAGTGTCTGGATTCTGAAGATGGTCAGATCCAGGAGTAAAGTCTGGCTCTCCCACTTGCTATGTGTGGTCTCAGATAAAATGCAACTCTTCCTGATCCCTCGTGAGTCAAATAACACTAGAACCTGCCTTGTAAGCTTGTTTCCAGGTTAAACGAAGTGATACAGATCTAGAATTCCCACAGTGTGGTAAGGCTTTCGTGCATGTTGGCCACTCCAAGACCTAGGATACTTTATGGATGGAAGTATGAGGGTTCAGAGAAGTTAAGGGACTTACCAAAATTCATGGCGCAGAACTGGGTTCTGAGCCCAGGTTTTCTGAGCCCAGGCAAGTGCTCACAGCTCTACACTGACCTGCGTTTCCATCTTCACAGAGTTTCCAAAGTCTGTGGCCCTTCTGATCTCCTCTCCAGTCTCAATGCTTACCTGTCGTGAGTCCCAGGAAATACCACATGCTGCTCTGGGAAGCTCAGGAGTCAGGTGAATATACCCACACGCCTGTAACTGCACCTGGTGCAGACAGGAGAGCTCCATGCTGGCACTCAGACCCCTCCGATGTTTCTTACACAGCCTTGCTGCGTGACCCCGAGCAAGTCGAGTCATTTCACGCAGGCCCTGGTGTCCTCACCCGCACTATAGGGAAGTTAAAAATTCTCCAAGCCCTCCCAGCTCTAAGGCTTCCTCCATAATGGTACTTCCTTCCTCCTCTGCGACGCTGGGACAATACACTCAGATAACAGAGGTAGAAGTATCTGGAAAATTCAAGAATTCCACAGTGGCTGAGAGTATAGGCTTCGGAGGCCAACAATCCACGGCTTTAAATCCCAGCCCTGCCCCTACTCATTGGACGCGCGGCAACTTTCTTAAGCTCTCTCCATCTCAGTTTCCTCATATGTCAAAAGGGTATAATAAAAGTACCTCCCTCATATTGTTGTGAATATTAAACAAGTTATTGTAGAGAAAGTGCTTAAAGCAATGCCTGGCGCCAAGAAGTGCTTAATAAATATTAGCTGTGTGCCAGGAGCCACTGTTATTATAAAACCCTCTGTTCGTGAAGAATGTCTAAACTCGCGGGGAGACAAGAGGTGCCTCTAAAGTACAGTCTGGGGACAACAAGACCGTATGGTATTCAGTGTGAATTCAGATTGCATAGTGCAGGCCGTCAGAGCGGTAGCAACAGAGACTGGTGGCTTGGAAGAGCTGGGAAGGCTTCTCCAAGGAGGGCGCTGATGGAGAGGATTTGGCTGGGAAAGAGTGGATATCGATGGCAGGGTGTCTCGTGGGGGACCCTCACCCAGTTGAGAGAAGGAATGGACCAGGCATTGCTTCACTTGGTCATTCCCATCTTTAATGATGCCTCCTTCAATGGGTGGGTCTCTGTGTTTGGTGCCAAAGATACAAGATGAATAAGTCAATGGTGTCACAGCTAATACTATGGGCACTGAGTTAGACATGTTTGGGTGAAGTCTCAGCGCTGTTCCTCTCGAACTGTGTGATCTACGCCAACCTATTTAACCTCTCCGAGTTTTACTTTTCCATTCTGTAGAATAGGAATAATAATGGCATGTCATTATGAGGATTAAATAAATTAATACCTAAAAACGGAAGTCGACCCCTGGTAAGTGATGGTCATTGCTGCTCTCCTTATTATGTATGTCTTTTGCATTGGAAAGTTGTGGGGAACAGGACCTGTGCGAGAAATACACCTTCTATCCGGGAGTTGTACATAACCCAAAGAATAAATGATCTACACCACATCCAGACTCCCTGGACCATGGGATGATCTGCCATGTGAATACTAAGGATCCCAGAACAGGGCTACTCAAAGTGTGATCTGGGCTCGCACACCAGCCTGCAAACTCTTTCTAGGAGATCTGTGATGACGAGACCACTACAGAGGTTGAGGGTAAATGTTCAGAAGCTTTTATAGCGATGTCACAGCAATGTGACATCCGAATGCATGCTTGGTAGACTCGTCTCATTGAACACAGAGTAGACCAGCTCAATAATTGTGGAATTTGCACGGTTAATTGCATGTGGCTCAAGCTGCAGATCAGTCAAGTGCAGAAGGACAATGTGTCAGTCTGTGATGGATTGGAAATATTTAAAAATGGTCCTTCGCAAAAGATAGTTTGAGAAACACTGTTTTGTGGGCAGGCAAAAAACTTTAATTTTGAGTGGGTAGGTATATCATCAGGGTTCATCAGGAAAACAAAAGCGGCTCTGGGTGATTCAGACATAGAGAATGTAAAGGAGGGGATTGATCACACAGGTAATAGAAGATCTGGGAAACCAAACAAGGGACAATGACACAACCCAAAGACTGGCTACAGCAGGAAGCTGATACAATCACGAGGGCTGGAGGGACAGCAGGAGAAGGTGGTGCAACCAAATCTCAGGGTTCAGGGTCATTCAGAGGGAGCTGGACCCATGCTGGGGCTTCCCAGCAGGAGCTAGAGCCATGGAAGTGACCTAGTCACTGCCATAGGTGCCACTGGAAACAGAGAGATGGACTTTCTCCTTCTCCCGTTCTCATTTTCTGCCAATGCCTTCTATTGGTTGAACCTACCTGAAAAAAGCCACTTAGAAAGGGAGCTTGGGGAGAGAGAGCAGGGAACAGACAGTGAATGGATCTGAGAGCAAGCAAGCCAATAACGCCCACAGGGATTGAGAGAGAGCTAGAAACTAGCCAGATGGAAATGACCTCCCATCAGCTTCTTCTGACCACGGTTGTAGTGGTGGTGGTGAATTAGAGCTTCTCACTAGTCCTCTGTCTCTGGTCTTCATAAAGACCAGGTAAGATGGAGCCCACTTGAGGCTCCTAAAGTCTGACATTGTGGGCAAGGAGAAGGTGGAGTTTCTGTACCTCCAGCCTCAAGGGGGAAACAGGATTAAGGTCTTTTTCTCTAGATTATTTTCCCTCCAACCTCCCTCTTGTAAATTCCAAGTAGAAAAAAAAAATCCATCATGTCTGTGATGTCTTCCATTTTTAAAATGAAGCTGTTACGCGTCAAAAGATGTGTGCATTATGGAGAAGATTTAGGAGGACTTCATAGGAAATGGAGAAAGAATTCCAGGAAAAAGTTAAAAAAGAAACACAAACCAAGAGGTTGGGGAAATAGAACACTTGTAAAAAGAACCTGCCAGGCTGGGATGCAGGGAAGAAAATTGATATTAATGAAACATCATGAGTGAATTAAGACAGCCAAAGTGCTCTCAGATGTCTGTGGGGACTGCTCCTCTCACTGGCTTTTGGAAAAAGTTAACATGTTAAACTTCCTCATAAACAAAAGTATTTTAAGAATTTCTACTCGGAGACATTCCTGGCTAGCATCGCTCATGCAGTTGGGAATACCTTTGATTAATTCCTGCTGGTAATTAGGTTGGAGAGTGTTTGTACCAAGCGCTCCCAAGAGATGCATGAAGGGTGAGGGAAGGCAGGGCACCCCCGGGAGAGCCCTCGCCTCCCGTCTTCCTGCCCTGAGGTGAGCTGATGGCGATGCCCGGTTTTAGGTGGGAGACCAGGACACTCTCACTCTAGCTCAGGTCATCTGTAAGACCATCACCAAAATTACCCTGTGTGTGACTATAGAAAACACCAACTGGTGTGTCTCTCCAGCTCACATCTCCTTTCTCTAAGAACAGCCTCTCCTTACCCTACAGCTATCTTTAAATCACAAGAGCCCAGCCCTGAACATGACCAATTGGACCAGAAGTGGTCACCTGACTAAAGCTGAGCCAATCAGACTCTCCCTCTCCCCAGCATTTGGAACTGCCATTCGCGGACGTTAGCCAGTTTCTACTTGTTGCTTGAACTGTGGAGGTATGAGCTCGGGAAATGCGGGTGGCTGCCTTTCACAGAGAAGCCAGGATGCAGAGAAAGAGGGATGAAGATGATACGGAGCAAAAAAGCGATGCAAGGCAATGAGTCTCGAGAGAGAATCTGGTTCTGGAGCTCTGGTTCCTGTCTCCCACGAGGTCCAGTTTCATGGTCTCTCCTTGGGTTTTGAGAGATACATCCTGTAAATGGTCCCTTCCTATTTCTTGTGCAAATTTGGTTTTCTGCTCTTTGCCAGGAAGAAACCAACAGTTTGATAAAATGGTGGCCCTGGTGTCTGCAGGTGAGACTAGCCAACGGTACATTCTTACTATTCACTTCGATCTAGGAAACATCTATGCAACGCCTCCTAATTCTCTCTCCCAGGTGGGGATGCCGGTGAAGAGAGAAGCGGATGGAAATGCTGTGCAATTTGATGGTTCCCCAAAAGCTTCCCTGACCAAAAGCAGCCCCTGCCCACCTGTCTGATGTTCCACTCTGTGTAGGTCAACACAGGATGCCACACGGGGAAGGAGAAAGCCCATTCTGCAGATGACATGACAGAGGCCCAGTGCTTAAATGACGACCCCTTGCAGCATCTAGCAAAGTTCCGGGCACGAGGTTTGTATTTGATGATACTATCTTAGCATCAGCACCAAGCCGAGGCCTGTGACCCAGCTTCAGGCTCACGAGCTGGTGTCATCCCATCACCAGGCTGCGGCCCTCAGAGGAATCTGGCAGCTCGCTTGAGCAAACAACTATCAGTGCCTCCTGATGCTAGCTGCATCTTCTTGTTACTTGGGAAGTCTTTGTGAAAAAAAAAACAAAAAAAACAAAAAACTGATGCCTGAATCACACTCCAGACCAACTGAATCACAGTCTCTGGATTTGGGACCTGGGCATCACTGCTTTTGTAAGTTCTCAAGATGATTCTAGATGTAAGCACGGTTGAGAACTGCTGAGCTGGGTGAAAATCGCAGAGATGAATTGAGCTGGTGAGAGCTGGATCTTCGTTGCTGAGCGCTGGACCTGATGAAGCCCCCGAGTGCCTTCCTGGGGCTGGGTGCGAGAAAGCGGGAAGAATAAGGTAGGCTGGGACAGAACGAAGTTCAGGTGTTTCCTGTCACTGTTGAGGTCAAACCTGCTTGCTGTGTCTGAAGTTCATCAGTCATTATTAATTTGGGCTCAAGGTGGAAATTTATGTGTTCTCAAACTATGAGGAAATAGCTTTGTTCAACAGAAAAAAGATGTAAATAAGACAGCCAGGGAGCGCTCTTTTGGCTTGCTTACAGGAACCAGCCACACACACACACACACACACACACACACACACACACACACACACACACACGCACGCACACACACACGCACACACACACGCAGAGCAATGGTGGGCTTGCTAATAATACAGTGGATTTTAGTTAGTCATTAAATTAGGTCCTAGGGGACCACTATTTGCCAAACACCATTCTTGGCATATGGTAGAGACTCAATAAATATTTGTTGAACTAATGAATAAATGAACATATTGTCACTGTAGAAGTCACCACATGCTCTTTGGATTATAGAGGGTTTTGAAAGAAATGTAATATTTTGAGGTCCAAACAAAAATAAGCTGACCTGCCTCTGCCCACAACCTGGGGGATCAGAGGCCAGAAATCCCAGATTTTAACAGGGCAGTTTCCACCGGTTTTGCTTTCAAGGTTCCCAAGCTCTAAACTGTCCCTTCTGTATACTCCAAGGATGGCTCCAGCCTGGCTCAATTTGGGCCAATAATAAAAGGAGTGGGTGGGGAGGGGCGGAGCATCTCCAACTTCTATATGGCCTTGTACAAGGCAGGCAACTGGACCCCACCTCCGAGCATCGCCCTGTCAGGAGACGCACTGAGAGCCCAGGGCTTCTCAGACTTGCCAACCGAAAGTCCGTTTAGGGCAGAGGACTATGAACTCACGATTCCATGATTTAGGGGCATTCACAGAAGCAACTAGTGCCAGCGTGACTTCTAGGGACTAAGTCGAATTGTGCTCCCCTCAGATTTCTTTGTGGAAGCCTTAACCCCTGGGGTGACTGTATTTGGAGACGTGACCTGTAAGGAGGTAATTCAGGGTAACTGAGGTCAGAAGGATGGGGTCCTGATCTTTTAGGATTAGTGTCCTTATGAGAAGAGACACAGAGAGTGCCCTCTCACACGCAGAGGAAAGGCCACGTCAGGACAAAGCGAGGAAGAGAGTTTCTTGAACTGTTAAAAATTTATTCTGATGTTGCAATCTGCTCGACTGTAGAGTCCTTCTTTGCTTTCATATTTAAAATACTTGTTGTTTAAAGCAATATTTTTCTTGCACTTTCACCTAATCTCTACCTCGCCTCCAATTACCTTCCCGGGTGCACATGCCCAGTTTGAAAAAGTTCATGATGACCTCGTGGAGAAGAGACTCAAAGGAAGTGACCAGAACAGGGAAGGAGTCATAAGAAGTGTTTATGACTGGGAGTGACTGCCCCAAAGAGGAAGGGGCTCAGGGCCAGGTGTGACAGACAGCTGCCTTCAGATGTCAGGAGAGGGACTGAAACATGGAACACACCAGGGTCCTCAGTCTTGATAAACGCTGCCTCCCTTTGGGAGAAACATCACCATCTTGCCCATTCCGAGTTCCAGCTCCCAGAAGGGCACAACTGGCTCTACCCGCCAGATATCCTATCGGCTGAGTTTTCATGAAGATTTGTATTTATTTCTCATTTTTCAGCTTGAAATATTGTAACTTGGATTGTGTGTCTTCAACCCACTTGCATCTCTAACCCCACATCCACTCTGGAGATTCTGATGCATCCACGATTACCTCCCTCCTGCATTTCTCCTTTTCCGATAGGCAGCTCCACAAAGCAGAATCCAGCCGATGGGGGTGAGTTAGCTGGAGGTAGATTTCAGCCTGGAAACAAAGACATTCGAAAAGTTAGAGCCATCCAGCATGCAGTGGCTTGATGTGGAAGGTAGCGAGCCCTTCTACAGTGTCGCTGGAGGTATGCGAGGAGAGGCCCAGAGATTATCTGTGGCCAGAGCAGTGACTGGATGCTGAGATTTCCAACTCTGATTTTGTGCTTCAAGAAACGAGACTCCTGGTGTGGAAACTCCATGCCTCTAGCCAAATAGCCACTCCTTGTAATTTTGACACTTCAGTGGTTCAAAGACCGTTCTCATACTTTCAGAGAGGGTCCATTCGCTTCCACTCCCTTGAGACTCCGAATTCTTTCTTCCAGTTTGGGGAACTGAACCCAAGTTGTCTGAGGACTGGAGGGCCCCAGGGGAGAGACACCAGAGGTGAGGAGTCTCCAAAGCTGCACGCGGAGAACGTGGCATAGGGGTGCCACGTGAAAAGGCCACAGGGAGTCCTCTCTGTCACTTTGACCTTTCTGAGCCAAAAGAACCAGCGTCCATTCATTACACACCTGGAGGACTCAGTGCCCCACCCTGGCAAATTAGACGGGTCCTACGATCTCTCCCCGGCTGCCCCGCCACGTACGAACTGTTATTCTGCAAAGCACCATTTCATCCATCATCCTCGCTTCTTGCCTTAGGCCAAGGTCGCCCACAGGCTGATCTCAAGGCATTAGTTTGACCAGGGTTGGGGGGCGGGGGTTGTTGCTATTTTTATTGTATGACCCTTCCATTACCAAAAACAAAAAAACAAAACAAAACAAAACAAAAACAAACAAACAAACAAAAAAACCAAGAGATTTCACGGAAAGAATCCAGATTTCCAGCTTCTCCATAAAACTCAGATATGGGAACCTGGGCCTGCATCCCAATGGGGCACGGTTCGCTGCCTGTGCCACCCCCGATCCCTCACCAGCTATCCCATCTCAGTGTGGCTTCCCCCAAAAGCAAGTCCTGACACAGGGACCGGAGGGCAGGTCGTTCAGTGGGAGGCGGGCCTGGGACACAGGCAGAGGGTGGGGCGCGGGACGGAGGGGAGACAGCAAACGAAGTGACTGCTGTGCGCAGCCAGTCTAATCCCGCTGGGGTCACTCTGAGAGTCCATGCGGAACGTGCCTCAGTTTCCCTCCCAAGAGGAGAGGGGCCTGGGGAGTTCACACACCAACTCTTGCCAGTCATTGGTGGAGCTGCTCAAAGAGAGAGAGAGCCAGAGGTCAGAGAGAGCCCCGGTCCAGGGAGAGGCAGGTCCTGGCAACCGGGAAGCCACAGCGCATTGAGAGTACACTCAAGGGCTGGGGGCTTCTGTGACCCCCGTGTAAGACGCTGGACTCCGCTGCCTCGACTTTAAACCAGTTCGTGCAGCCCTGACAAAACAAGAAAGCACCTCCCATCCCAGTCCTGGTCTCGACTCCACGCCTCCTCGGTGTCGCGTTGGCGTGACGGGGCCTGCCCTGGGCTGGGAGGTGGCGGCGGGTGCAGGCAGGCTGCTTGCTCACTGGCCTTGAGTAGGGAAGTCACGCTCCTTGCAAAATCTCGTCCTCCCAAATGCCTGGATGGAGCCGACCTTCTTTATAGGGCAAGTAGCACGAACTTCCTGGCCTTCCCTCTCCTCCCGTGCCCCACCCCCACCCAGTCTCACGCTCTCCTTCCGGAACATTTACATTCCTCCAGCCCTCTGCTCTCGGGTTCATTCTAAGATTAACCAGCTCACCTGTCCGAACGGTGAGCCGTGGGAGAATAATTGGAGGGGCGGGATTAACAACGCTTCTCGAAGTCAGATCTCCAGATCGGGGCCATGAAAATCGATGCCTGTAAGGGCTTCTGCCTCTCCTGGCATCCCGTTGCTAAGCAAAGGAAGAACAGCGGACACCAGACAGTGGGCCCGACCTGCCCTCGTGGCCACGACGTTTCCTGGATCCAAAAGCCTGGTAATCTGCGAAAACGAGAGGGGCAAGTTCTCTGCCAGGCCCTCCCCAGAGGAGAGTTGATCTCCACCGTAGACAGGCTTTGTTCTGAGGACCTGTCTTGTAAACTCACACAGATGGCTGTTGTTTTCAGATGGGAGAGACTGTTGACAGTCTCTCTTTCAACAGATCTATGGTTTGGAGCTTTTAAACTTTAGGAATCGTGGCCCCCTGGCCCTGCTGGATTCATCTTGCCATAAGTGCTAACCACCCCCTCCCCCAACAAAAAGAGGCTTCTCCGCTCCCCACTGTCTTGGCACACCAGGGCCTGGGGTCAGGACTGACTGCAGCCTCTTCTGGATCAAGTGAACTTTTCTTGGCCTTTCTGATGCTATGTACTGAGAGCGAGTGAGGCCACAGCCCATCGGATGCATCTGGGGTGGGGGGGTGGTCTTGCCTTCCAGAGCGTGTCCTTACACTGAGCTGCGGTGGGTGGCAGGTACCCGGCAAGTACACCAAGACACAAAGCCACATGTGTGGCCCTTGAAACACATTGCTTAGAGCACAAGGCCCCACCGTTTGCCAGCCGCGTGTCCTTGGCCGAGCCGCTTAATTTCTCTCTGTTCCTGTTTCCTCATCTGCACAAGGGAACTAATGGTAGCACCTACCTTAGGCAGCTATCAAGAAGATGAAACGAGAGAAGCATGAAAGCTTCTTGCTTGGGACACAGTAAGAGCTTGAGAAATGAGAGTTGTTGCCTTTCTTCTCCTCCCCCCACCCCATCATCATCATCATCATCATCGTCGTCGTCGTCATCATCACTATCTGGACTTCCAGAAATACCAACATTGAGCAATGCACGTTCAGAAGAAAACCGGGCCCCGTCGACTGAGAAGGGGCAGAGGTAGCTTCTTAAATAATGAAGGTGGGAGCTGTGCCTTGAAGAACGGGGAGAATTTGAACGGCGGCAATGACATGGGGGGAGACGGCGGTCAGAGGAGAGAAGAGGGGGGCCTTCCAGATGGAGGGAGCCAGTGAGGAGCGAACGGAGAGAGGCCCACGTGTGTTCTCAAGTACCACGGGGCTGGGGTGGGGGTAAGAGATGCAGACGGGACAACGAGACTGAAGTGGGGGGCTAGGCCCGGCCTTAGCACCAGGCTTGGGGCTGGTGGGTGGCGCTCATGATTTTAAACTAGGGGACCTATTTCATCAAAGCAGGGACTGCAAAAGCTCAGGAAGGAGAGGCCGAACCTCTCAGATAAGAGAATTCTCCTTGACTCTTAATAATGGGCAACGCGACCACATGCTCGGATGTTCCATTTGTCAAATGACATCCTTTGCTTTGACAACAAAGCTGAGGCCCTGTGTGAGGTGCCCGGAGTGGGAAGGGTGGGACATTTTATTGGACGGTATTGAATTTGTTCAGACCCCTGTAATTCCCCTGGAAGGGGTCATGGGCACTGGGTCAATTTACCCTCCAACCTCGAGCCACAAAGTTGATAATCAGCTGCCATAGTCTGTGGTGGAGATGAACTCCATTGTGGGGACGTTCAATAACTCCGCTATTAGCAGAGAAAGTGCTTACATGCACTTAAAAGAAAAACTAAACAACGAAATAAGAGCGGTTGATTGACAAGGCATCAATAAAGTTGTGCGTGTGCCCTTTGACCTCCCCTTACCCCCAGCTGCCAATCTGTGTTTATTAGAAATCGGTTCCTATAAATAGCTTGTGGCAGAGAAAACAATGAGCTGCTTCTCAAACGTGTGATAGTGAAATGCGAACTGTTTACTACGTGGCACTTGGTTTGGTTTAGTTGGTCATTTACTGCAACTGAAATGTGGGGTGTCGTCAGTAGTGGGGGGTTGTTGTCAGGAGGCAGTTTAATAACTTTTTATCCTCACCTTTGAAGCAGAATTGCTAGTTCCCCACCCCAGGTCTGTTCTTCCTTTTCATTGACCAATTGAACCCCAATCCGTTTTCTGGTTGGCGATGTGCTGGGCTTAAAGAATTGGCTTTCCCACACTTCTCTGAATCTTGGATTGGCCAATACACGCCTTATCTCTTTCTCTTTCTTCTTTCCATTTTCCTCCTGCCCAGAATGTGGACATAAGTCTGAAGGTACAGCAGCCACTTTGGGACTATGAGGTTATAAGCTTGAAGATGAAGGC
>NW_011888832.1:1943038-1950556 GCF_000151845.1 Pteropus vampyrus
CAATCTGTGTTTATTAGAAATCGGTTCCTATAAATAGCTTGTGGCAGAGAAAACAATGAGCTGCTTCTCAAACGTGTGATAGTGAAATGCGAACTGTTTACTACGTGGCACTTGGTTTGGTTTAGTTGGTCATTTACTGCAGCTGAAATGTGGAGTGTCGTCAGTAGTGGGGGGTTGTTGTCAGGAGGCGGTTTAATAACTTATTATCCTCACCTTTGAAGCAGAATTGCTAGTTCCCCACCCCAGGTCTGTTCTTCCTTTTCACTGACCAATGGAACCCCAATCCGTTTTCTGGTTGGCGATGTGCTGTGCTTAAAGAATTGGCTTTCCCACACTTCTCTGAATCTTGGGTTGGCCAATACACACCTTATCTCTTTCTCTTTCTTCTTTCCATTTTCCTCCTGCCTGGAATGTGGACATAAGTCTGAAGGTACAGCAGCCACTTTGGGACTATGAGGTTATAAGCTTGAAGATGAAGGCCACAGTGCTGAGGATGGTATCGCAGAAAGATGAACGTGGCTAAAGTCCCCAGTGCTGTTGTTAAGTCACGTACAGCTCTAGGCCGACTATTCCCAGACTCTTTACTGTGTGACAGAAATGAACTCCCACCCATTGAAGCCGCTGTCGAAGGGTTGTCTGTTCATTGCAGCTGAATACAACTCTAACTGATGAAACCTTATTCCAGAATCTCATCTCAAATTTATGCTGCAGGTAGGAGATTATGTGCCCGGCAGTGGCCAAGATTTAACGTGGACAAAGGGGAGCAACTTAGTGAGTGATTAAGAATACAGCATGGTGGCTCTCGACCAGCTAGGCTGGGTTCAAGTCCTGGAGCCAGCTGCCGCTTCCCAGCTGTGTGACTTCGGTCAAGTCTCTTTATAGGTCTTTGCCTTATCTGTAGAGTGGAATAACAATAGTACTTACCCTGTAGATTATTATAAGTATTCCATGATGAATAACCAAGCTCCATCTTGAAGGACAGAAGAAGCCCTTGCCCAGGAAAGGATGAGCCGCTTTACCCGGGATCGTATGTACACACCTGTGCGTGATCTGAGGGGGGATGCCCAGGTGCGAATCCCGCCGCGGATTACCTTCCTGGCATTGCCGTGGCCTCATCGCACCTTCCTCCCACATCGCAGGTACCAGGCCTGTGCTGAGCACGTCACGTTCCTGTCTCATTTCTTTCCACCGCTCCTCCGAGCGAGTGTCGTTAGCCCCACTTCACAAGGGAAGAAACCGAGGCTCATAGAGCGTATCCATTCCCCACCCTCATTTACTCAGTTCAGCAAATGTTCCCTGTGGGCCTCCCGTCTACCAGGCATGCGCTAATGGTAAGCCTTCTCTTATTTAATCCTCGAAAGGACGTTATAAAATCGGTGCTATGATCTTTAATTTTCAGAGGAGGAAACTGAGGCTCGGAGAACTTTTTGGTTTCATTCCTTCCTTCCACGAATTCTGAAGTTGGCCAGCTGGGTCTTCTACCAAGGGGCAGAGCACAGGCGGGGCCAGCTGTCTCCCTGGATGACTGACCGTGTGTGCCCTTCCTTCCTGGAGGTGGGTCCTGAAAGTGGTAGGTTAGGGGGGTGAGCCTTCGGGTGCCTTCCCAGACCCCTGCTCTCTGGCTTGGCTCTCAGCTTTACGGCAATGGCGGCCGTACACTGGTTCCAAGGGAGGCGGCTGGGACCCTTCTTCCCGTTTCGCTGATGGAGATTGAGGCAAGTCCCTCCGCCTGTGTGGTCTGAGGTCTCAGACGAAAGTTTAGCGGATCCCGTGGTGTTCTACCCACATTCCTTTATGAGGCTGGTGCACTCAACCCTCAGTGATGCGAGTATTGACAGATAGTGGCTCATAGGTGTCCATAGAATTGTCCAGACGATTTTCCTTGGCCAGTCAGAAGCCCCTTTGCCTGGGAGGTTAAACTCCCCAATTCCTGAGAGCAACCTGCAGCCAACGATTAACTGACAGGAGAGGACAAAAGCCTGGACACCTTGCCTCAGGGCGGAACCCCCTCTGAGCTGTAACTCATGCCCCAGGCTTCCCTGAGGCTAGACTCCAGCTAAGGCCAGGTTCATGCTTAGCAACTTCCTTCACTCTCTCCTACTTCCCTCGTTCTCTTTCTCCTGAGGAAAATGAATCACACGAGTTCTGGGCTCTTCTTATTGGAGACCTGACATAGGGCATCTGGGTAAAACCTTTCATCTAGTCTAACTACCCCTTTTTGTAGAGTCCTATCTACCCAGGTCCCAAGTAAGGAAGGGTCATTGTCTCCATTAAAACTCTTACCATACTGTCTTGTAATTGTCTGCTTTTGTGTCTGACTCTCTTGACTGACTAGCTGATACTCAAGGACAGGACTGAAGCTGAGTCGACTTCCTGTTTTCTTGCTCAGTAACGCCGTGATGAGCACTCGGTGAGAAGAACAACATCAATAATGTTGAATATAGCTAACCTCGAGCATTCACTATGTGCCAAGCACCGTTCTAATAACTTTACATACATCGATCCGTTTACATCTCGCTACAATCCTCTTAAGTAGGAAATATCATTATTCCCATTTTGCAGATGAAGAAACCGAGGCCTGAGGAGAACCATGAAGGAGAAGAATCGGGACTGGAATATTGCACCCCTGACTCCTCATTGGGACCCTCTCTGTCCTTTTGCTCAAGAGGTGATGTCACCCTATTACAAAGTCAGGTGAGAATTTATTCAAAAGGTTCCCACACGGTGGTTCTCATCTCACCCTCTAGGTGTAAGGAGGTCGCGGTAATGCTTGACAAAAGCAAACCATAACAAGGCTGAGCATCCTGGTCTCCTAGCATGAATCATGCAAGCACGGGGAGGAGAGATTGATTACAGAATGTCAGACCTCAGCTCCAATCAATATTTCATCAGCTTAATATGAAGGCACTACAGAAGCCCACCCTGCGCGAGGCAGAGAATGCCTCACACTTCAGCTACCCCTCCCCTCACCGGGGTAGCTGGAGACATAGCATCTCTTTGCTCTTTCCACTCCGAATCTGAGCCACCTAGAGAATCTTGGCATCTCAAGGCTACAAAGGATTTTAGGGGTCATCTAACCCACTCCCAATTCAGGAATGATAATAATAGTAATAAGATTAGTTCACATGCAATGAGCACTTACTATGCAATGGGCACTCTGCTAAGTTCTTTACGTATTTATTTCTCTCAGTCATCCTAGGAGGTATGTACCGTGGATATCTCCAATTTGCGGAAGAAGAAATCAGGTCCAGAGAGTTTAAGTAACTTGCTTAAAATCATACAGAAAATAAGTGTATTAGTTAGAATAGCATTAGCCCTGTAACAAATAACCCCCAAAATGTTAGTGCTTAACACAATAGAGATTCACCTCCAGATCCTCCCCAACATTCCAATGCAGGTGTTTCTGATCACTAGTGGTGCCCTCTACCTGGTGCTTTGAGACCTGGCTCCTTCCATCGTATAGCTGTGTTATTCCCTAGGGCCTCATCTCTGTCAACCATGCCCACCCAGTGAAAGAAGAGAGAGAGACTGGAGAAGGCATCCACTGTTTAGAATCTCGCCGCCCCCCCCAAAAAAAAGTGACATGTGCCACTCTTTTTCATATTCCATTGAGGAGAATCAATGACGTAGTCAATTTCAGATGTAAGAAGGGAGGGCAGATGCTTCTCAGGGGCCGCTCTGCAGTGTGGAATGAAAGGGATGAATTTGGGTAACTAGCTACCTCCCAGAAGGTAGGAAGAAGGAGGAGGGAAAGAAGCAGGCACTGCAACCTCACCATTCTCCTTTGACCGAGAATGCCAAAGCTTTCCCAGAACCCCTCCAGCAGACTACTACTTCGGTCTTTTTGGCCACAACTGAATCACATGCCCATCCCTAGCTGCAAGGGAAGCTGGGAAAACAGAATACGATAGTCATGATTAACTTATGTCTGTCATGTTTTATCCCTTGGGACCGGGTCCTTTGCCTTCTGGAACTAAAACAAGATTCCAATAGCAAGGGAGAAGGAGAGAAAATGGCTATTGAGTAATCAGCTCCTTGAGTAGACCACATATTCCTTTATTCAAAATCGATCCCATGAAAGTTACTTGAGCATCTGCTCTGTGCCAGGCACTTTGCCAGCTGCTGGGAGAGGTGTCCGTTCTATGGTTCAGGACCACCCTGACTCCCACCCAGCACTGCACTGAAACTGCCCTCATCACAGGTACCAGGAGCCTCAAGGTGGATGAATTCAGACACATCTTCCAAGCATCTTCCCCGACCCTTGTGTCTCATTAGATACTTCTGACAAATCAAGGTCATCTCTCTTTTTCAGGGTGGCCAGAAACAAATCCCAGGGCCGCAGGGTCAGACATGGACATGGTATACTCACAGGTGGAGGTGCCCTCCCCTGCAACTCCATTAGCAGAAGGGACAGCGAAGAGCCAGGAGCCCTGCCCACCAACGACCCTTCTGCTTGGCCCCCTGGAGGGAAACTGGGAGGGGTCTTTCCCATCATTTCTGATGATTGAACCAAGTTCATGTTCAGAATGTATATATATAAAGTTATTTGGGCCAAATTCCCATGTTAACTGTTCAGATCAGAAATGCTCAATGTCAGTTAAATTTGGTTGGATTATAAGACAACACAGTCAAGATCAAGAACATGTGGGCTGATTTGATTTAACCCAGAGAAGAAACGCCTTTTCCCTTCTGCTCAGCTATAACATTATACATATAAAGATACATACGTGCTCGCTCTCTGCCAGAAATGTCAACTGCTTTTGATCTCTCCCTTTAGATATTAAAGTTTCCCCTGCTCGCCCCTTCACTTGGCGGGCCCCTTAAGGGCTTTCAGACCAATAAACAAGCCTGGAGCTGCTGAGAGGGTGGAAGCTGTTGCCTTTTTGAGCTGGAGCCCCGTGGCCCGAAGGTCGTGTTTAATCAGCCTCAAGGTTTTGGTTAACATTGACTTAGAGTTTAAAATAGCATTTCAATAACCTCAGCCCCTTCCTGCTCCCCCCATCAGCCATGGGAGTGGGGGGAGACAGAGGCCCATGGGTTGGGGGGATTGCGTGTTTGTTGTTAAGATTCTGAAGCAAATGAGCTGTGCTTGGCTGGTGGCCATGGCAAAGAGCTGCCCTCCTCGGCTCGGGGAGGGGCCTGGCTGGGACCACGTCCTGAGTGTCCCCTGGTTGTAGCACTTATGATAGCAGAATGCCAGTCGGAGATTAGAGTTGCACTGACTTCCTCTCGTGCTCTCAGACTCTGAGGATGGATAATGATCTTTGGGAAAGGGCGCAGCCCCAGCCTTGTGTGTTTCTTAGTTATGCTCACAGTATCAGGTGGAGGATGAGGGCAGAAGCATTGCAGTCTTACCTACAAGCGGATTACAAACCCACCTCAGATCGAAGACGGCCTGAGGCCCTCCGTGGCGTTCCTTTCCCGGGAAAGGTCCTCCACGCCACACGGAGTCTCCCGAGACGGGGGTTTGGAAGCTTCTGCTCTCTGTTCTCTTTTCTTTTTCCTACCTCTCGACCCTCCCCCCGAATGATCTTTGCCTGTCCCTGGTGGCATCATCCCTCACCCCATCCTTGGAACCTGGTGGTAGACAGACTCTGTCTAAGACACATTTGGCTCTTAATAGAGTTTGCCTGCTAACACATTCTGTCCACGCATTGTGATACTTAGAAATACCCTCCTCATCTGGCCAACCAATGAGTTTATGGATGAGTCACCAGTATGGTATCAAACAGTTCAGCCGCCCTGTATCAGTCAGGCTAGGCTAGGCTAGGCTGCAATAACAAAATAACCTTAACATCTCCATGCCTCGACCCAACAGAAGTTCATCTGTCACCCGTGAAAAGTCTCCTTCTGCAAATGGAGCAGCGCAGCGGGGCGTCTGCTCCCCGTGCAGTGACAGGGGTCCAGAGAGTTTTCACCATCTCAGCACGCGGGCTCCGTGATGACTGAACAGACACCTGGAGTCTGCTTTTAAATGCTTTGGCCCTGAAGGAACACTTGCCGTTTTGGCTCCCAGCCCATTGACCAGCACTAATCACATGGCTCTACTTACTGCGAGAGATCTGGGAAATGGGAGTCGACACGTAAATATTAGGGGAGCAGGAACTTCCGCTGCCACCCACCCTCATCTCGGAACCCTCGTCGTCCTTAAGAGGCGCGTGAACTCTTCCCAGGGTAGGAGGAGTTCACTTCTGAACCCGGTCTGGACCGGGATATGCCAGACCCTGCAGCAAAGGATAGAAGGTTCGTCCCTATAATGATCACAGTTATATTGATTTGGTGTTTTCTATATGTCAGCATGCGCTTAATTTAACTTTTTCACGCATTGTCTTATTTTATCCTCTCAGTGGCCCTATGAGGAAGTTACTTTTACAAATTCCCTGTTTCCTGCCAAGTCATGTGAGACTCGGAGAAATTAAGTGATTTGCCCAAGTCTCTCGGTCAACATCTGGTAGGATCCAGGCTGTCAGATCCCCAAAGGCACTATGCTACACTCAGATCACTGGTCCCCAGTGTCCTGGACTGTGCAGGTGTCTGCTCCAAGAGGTCATCATGCCGCCACAGAGGATTGTTTACAGCTTCTCTTGCAGAAGCTGTTGGTGGCCAGCCTCAACCATCCCCAGACCACTCCTCACCTTGAGACCCTGCCCCTTAGAGGACCTAGGGCCTCAGCAGCCAGCCTTCTCAATGGGTCAGCATATTCGGAGGTACATGCTTATAGACTGACTGCTCTAATCCGGCTCAAATGCCCAAACAATTTGGCTGAGCATGTCACCAGGGCCTGCAAACCTCAGGCGAGCAGTCCTGGTATACAGGGAGGGAAGGTGGGCCAACCCCAAGGCCCCTCTCCCAACAGGGGACCATGGATTCCCAGGCCCTAGTCTAAAGCAGGTCATCAAAGCTTGGGACAGTTAAGACACATGATTGGTATTATCTCCACTGTTTACAGAGGTAAAACCTGAGTCCCAGATACACTAAGAGTTTTGCAGAGGCTCAAAGTTGATAAGGACGTAGGGAAACTTGTTTTCTATTTGCTCACTCAAGTCCTGTACCTCTCCCATTTCAAATGTCTGTGCCTCTTCCTTTGCCTCCTTCCAGAAACTCTGGGGTACAAGGCTTTTTATGCAGAAAAGAGACCCCAAACTCACTCTCCAGTGAGTACCTGGGGGCTTGATATGCTGCTCTGGCAAGGCAGGCTCGGGGCAATTCTTAACCCAGGGAAGTGCTCAACTCCAAGCAAGGAATCGAAAAGCCCACATATTGGCCGAAGGTCAAGGTGAGGGAGAGAACTCTCAGAGGAGAGCAGGGTGTCTTGCTGGTGCTCCAAACCCACAGCTCATCTCTCTTGGCCTCCCCTCGACCCCCCACTTAAACGGGGGCTCAAAACTCTTCCCTTTGCTTCTGAACCTGCACTCTCTCCCCACTCCCGGTCGATTCTGAAATACTTTCTTGATTATTTCAGTGACTCCATATTAGATGAAGGATAAACCTCTGCTGCTTAATACCCTAAATTGCCAT
>NW_011888832.1:1953741-1960493 GCF_000151845.1 Pteropus vampyrus
CTGTGCAGGTGTCTGCTCCAAGAGGTCATCATGCCGCCACAGAGGATTGTTTACAGCTTCTCTTGCAGAAGCTGTTGGTGGCCAGCCTCAACCATCCCCAGACCACTCCTCACCTTGAGACCCTGCCCCTTAGAGGACCTAGGGCCTCAGCAGCCAGCCTTCTCAATGGGTCAGCATATTCGGAGGTACATGCTTATAGACTGACTGCTCTAATCCGGCTCAAATGCCCAAACAATTTGGCTGAGCATGTCACCAGGGCCTGCAAACCTCAGGCGAGCAGTCCTGGTATACAGGGAGGGAAGGTGGGCCAACCCCAAGGCCCCTCTCCCAACAGGGGACCATGGATTCCCAGGCCCTAGTCTAAAGCAGGTCATCAAAGCTTGGGACAGTTAAGACACATGATTGGTATTATCTCCACTGTTTACAGAGGTAAAACCTGAGTCCCAGATACACTAAGAGTTTTGCAGAGGCTCAAAGTTGATAAGGACGTAGGGAAACTTGTTTTCTATTTGCTCACTCAAGTCCTGTACCTCTCCCATTTCAAATGTCTGTGCCTCTTCCTTTGCCTCCTTCCAGAAACTCTGGGGTACAAGGCTTTTTATGCAGAAAAGAGACCCCAAACTCACTCTCCAGTGAGTACCTGGGGGCTTGATATGCTGCTCTGGCAAGGCGGGCTCGGGGCAATTCTTAACCCAGGGAAGTGCTCAACTCCAAGCAAGGAATCGAAAAGCCCACATATTGGCCGAAGGTCAAGGTGAGGGAGAGAACTCTCAGAGGAGAGCAGGGTGTCTTGCTGGTGCTCCAAACCCACAGCTCATCTCTCTTGGCCTCCCCTCGACCCCCCACTTAAACGGGGGCTCAAAACTCTTCCCTTTGCTTCTGAACCTGCACTCTCTCCCCACTCCCGGTCGATTCTGAAATACTTTCTTGATTATTTCAGTGACTCCATATTAGATGAAGGATAAACCTCTGCTGCTTAATACCCTAAATTGCCATATCGTTTGAGGCTGCACTTTGGGCTTCGCAAAGGGTCTGTGTCAGAGGCATTCACTAGAACACCCCCCACGGACACAGTCTGGAAAAGGAAGCCCCGCTCCTGGCCCTCACTTGCTGAGCGACCCCCATCGTAATCCAGACAGGCATGAGCTTGGTGCCCAGGTGGAGGGGAGCTAGTCATCTCCCCTCAGAGCACATGGAAACAGATGCCACCAAAAGCCTTTGGATTACTTGCCTGGCACACTTGGCCTGCTAATTAAGTTTTACTATTTACCTCCGGAAAGAGGAGTTTCCTGGGCTCTGAAGAGGGGAGGGCCTGACCCCTCGCCTCTCTCTTTTTCATCCTCCATCCTAGTCAGGCCTGGAAAGCCTTCTGGCTGCAGGAGGGAGGGTGAGTAAATCTCTGAGGTCTGGAGAAGGGGAGAAATTCCATAAGCCCATGCACACCCTCCGGGGCCGCCACTGCAGGTGAAGAGCAAGGCTAAGGGGGAGGGGGCAAGAGAATGAAGTAGTTCAGCCAAAGCTAATTAGCTCCCTCTAGCCACTTGACCTTGATCTCTCTAAAGGTCATTTTCCTCACTTATAAAGTCGGGGAAATAATCACATCTACCTCTGAGGATTGTTGAGGGGATTAGAGGGATGTGTTTGTGTGGGAGAATCTGCTACATGCCCACCCAATGTTCATTTCGCCCTTCTTCATTATTTATGGGCCCGTGATTATTTGGGCAGCAAATATAAGCAGATAAAAGACTATATTTTTTGGCCTCCCTTGCAGCTAGGGATGACCCATGAGATATGAGTAGGAGTTACTGGTGGTGTTGGTGGAGATTCTAGGAACATTACAGGAGTTTGCTTCCACTGAGAGACAAGCCAACCTATTGCTCTTCCCTTTCTGATTCATTCTCCTTCTTGCCTGGAATACAGAAATGATGGCTGGAACTCCAGCAGCCATCTGGGAACGTGAAATGATCTTGAGAATGGATCCATGTGCTGAAGATGGTGGAACCAAAAACGTGGACATGTCACACTGGCCCCAACTGTCTGTTTCTGAATTTCTTCTAAGGGATGGGGAATTGACCTTTATTTTTGTTTAAGTCAGTGGTTCTCAAACACTAGCACGCATTCTCATTACTTGGAGGTCTGGTTAAAACAAAGATAGCTGGGCTTCAGTCCCAAGAGTCTCTGATTCAATAGGCCTTGGGGGAGGCCTCAGAATTTTATTTCTAACCTGTTCCCAGCTGATACTGATGGTGCAGGTATGGGTATCACATGTGGAGAACCACTGAGTCAAGGCACCATATATAAAATTTTCTATTTTATGAAGCAGAAGCTAATCCTAACTTACATAGCAGTGTAAGGGCTTCCAACTCAACAAATGCAATTAATATTTTTGTACAAGGAAATGAGAGGGGACTGTGTCTTCCCTTCCTGGGACCCAGCCCCGGGAATAAATCAGAAGTTCAAGGGTCTGGAAGGGAGAGTAAAGCTTCCATGATGGCCGACCCGCCCACCCCCAATAAAGGGCGGCCTTGACCTCAAGGACCCCAAAGAAGACGGGGTTGTCTCAAGGCCTTTTTGTGTGGAGAGGTTGAGTCTCTACCTTGCACAGGCTCATCATAGAGCATCTCCTGTTTTTTCCCGGAAACTTAACAAGTATGCTACATAATGAGAAAGACTGCTAAAAGCGGGACCACGTGTGGAGCCAAGTGCTCTGCATGTATTATCTCATTTCATTCCCACCGTTGGGAAAACTGAAGCTAACGAAAGGTAATAAATAACCTGTCCACAGTCACAAAACACTAGTGAGGGACAAAGCCTAGATTCGAACTGTCAATACTGTACTCCAAACAACTCTTTAAAGCTGGAGTCTCCCCGCCCCGGCATTGGGCTGTGCTCCACTGTGTTCCCAGACACGAGAAAGCGAGAGGGTTTGGGGGCAGCTTTGGGAGAGAGTGGGCAAGAGAATGGGGCCACCCTGCCACCCCTGCCTTTATGGGTGTTCACTGAGGGCTGGGCACCCAGCTCTGTAGAGGCCGAGGGGAGGTGGCCCTTTCACTGGCCAGGTGGGCTATGCTGACAGATCGGAAGCCATGCCTCTCCCAAGGTGAGGGGTCAGCAGCCCTGTGCTGCCAGCTGTCCCAATAAAACACGAAGTTCAGAAACTCCAGGAGATCCTCTCCCTCCTCTGAGTGATGACCTTGTAATGGGCTCTAAAGCAAGTTTGATTTATCAACTCCAACCTGGGCGGCCAGAAAAGGATGAATTAGCTCCCAGGGCCTGCAGATGGGAGCAGGGTGCCTGGAGCAGCCATGCCATGGGCGTGGGGGCCGTTTGTCACCACTAGATCCTGCTTCCTTGTGGGAAGGTGAAGCGAGGAGGTGTCAGATTGCACCGTGTAAATCACGGTCTCTTGTAATACAACCTGGGCCCCTCGGCCGGGAGGATGCTCTTGTTTGGAGGGAGACCCTGGACACGGACCCGCTCCTCTGCCCCCCACCCCTGCAGCGTTGGCACGGGCCTTGAAGAGGCCCTTTCGGGAGGGGCTGAGTGGAGTTACAGCCTCAGGGCGACCTGGCGCAATGTCGCAGTCATTGACCTATGTTCAGGTCCTAGTTCTGCCATTTGCTGCCTAAGGGACAGTGACCAAGTCCCATACTGTCTCCCTGCTGGGCATCGTGGCTATGGGCACTGACTCTGGACTTGAATCCGGACTCTGCCTCTTAGCAGCTGTGCGGCCTTGGGCAAGTTCCTTGATCTCTCCGTGCCCCAGTTTCCACATCTGTAAAATGGAATTGATAACAGTAGTTCGTTTCTAGGGCCGTGGTAGTTCTCTAGGGCTGCCATCAAGATTACCACAAACTGGGGGGCTGACGACAACAGAAACTGATGCTCTCACAGTTGCGGAGGCCAGAAGTTTGAAATCGGGGTGTTCTCAGGGCCGTGCTCCCTCCGAAGACCCCGAGAAGGGAGTCTTTTCTCGCCTCTTGCCCCTCCGTTGGCCCTAGGATTCCTCGGCTGGTGGCCACATCACTCCAGCCTCTGCCTCTGCCTTCGCACAGCCTTCCCCAATCTGTTCTCTTCTTCTGTCTCTCATAAGGACACTTGTCATTGGATTTAAGGTCCCCCCAGATAATCCGGGATGATCTCATCTTAAGTTCCTTAACCTAACGACATTTGCTGAGACCTTTTTTCCGAATAGGGTCACGTTCACAGGTTCTGGACTTTAGGTCCTGGGGGGGTCACCACTCCATCCACTACCAGGGCTGTCGTGAGAATTAAGCTCGACTTACCTGCTCTACGCGCTGGGGCTTCTGGTAAGACAGCACTTGATACACACCTACTAGAATAAATGGGGGAATAACAGAGCGGACGGCTGGCGAGGACGCGGAGCAGCTGCTCCTGTGCGTGCGTGTGTAAGGGTAAGTAGACACGGTTGTGTGGGTTGTGGCATATGTGTGATATTGCGGGTGTGAACGGAGGTGCGTGTCCATGTATGCCTTCGCCCGTGGTCTGTGGATATGTGCGTGACGTCACGGCCTGTGTGCACCTCTGTGTTTCTGTGTGTGCAAATCACCTGACTCTGTGTGCATGGCTGCCCGAGCTCACGTGTATAAGGTACATGCTATGTGTCTGTGTGTATCTGTGAGGGGATGTGTGCTATGCACTGGTGAATCTATGAGAGAGGGAGAGAGAGAGAGAGAGAGAGAGAGAGAGAGAGAGAGAGAGAGAGAGAGAGAGAGAGGCTTACCAGGACCCATGTCCCCTCTCAAATTCCCAGGACCCTGTCTGAGGAAGGGGCTGCTGTCGAGGCTGAGAGCCCAGGCAAGTACACAGCTGCCCTCTGCTGGGGGGCAAAGCCGCAGCCTCCCCAGGTGACAGCAGCCACCCCGGCAGGGCCGGGCGGGGCTGGGCACTGATGAGCTCCCTTCATGTGGTGGCTCAGGCCTATTTCTGTCTCGTTTGGCTCATCCCGGGCGGGTGTTCCCATCCAACAATGCCCTGTTTCTCCACCCGGCTATTTCGGCTGAGGAATGTGCTGTTTGTGTCTCAAGCAGAAAACCGAAAACCTCCATTATGGTTAGCTGTCCTGCGGCTTCGAGCAGCCACTCATTTATTGAGGTTTCTCCTGGTCTATATTTGTCGATGGATGACATGTTGAACTTGGAGGGCATGGGTTGAGGGGGGACCGGGGCCTCTTTGGGGAGGCTGGGGCGTCATCTCCACCGTCCAGGGCAGCATGTAGCGAGGGCGAGCTGGCCTTTTTGCTCTCCTTGCTCCACCCGGGGCCGCCTGGCAGCCCCTGTGCAAGGCTCCCGCGGACCTTCAGCTGTGTGAGAGGTCGTTCAGGCCAGCGACCCTCGCCTCTCTCCACCGGCCCCCGCAGCACGATTCTAGAGCCCTGCTCACACACCGGAGCAGCAGGGCGGTGGTTGGGTTAGGGTGCAGGTTCAAGAACAAAACCTTGGCCCAGCCATCTCCTGTCTGGGTTACTCAAGCGAGCTGCCTCCTTTGAAATACTCTACTCCTAGGACTATAGCAGATGGCACGTTCCAATGGAGATAATACGAGACCTCAAGAAGGGGCTACCTGAACCCTGAAGGAGAAAGCTGGGGCGGAGGACCATTGCGAACAGCGATTTTCAGTGTGGGGACACAGCTAGACTGAGGCAGGCTACTGGCTCTGCCGTCTATTAGCTATGTGACTTTGGGAAAGTTATTTATCTGTGCTTCAGTTTATTCATTTGAAAACGGGCATAATATTGGTTCCTACCTCATGGGATTGTTGTCAGGTTTAAATAAATAAAGACATATCACGTGTTTAGAGTGCCTCAATAAAGACTGCCTATTATTAGCCTCCTCATCCCAGTAATGGCACCCAGAGCATTTCTTTCTGCCTTGGGGTTCCGAGCTACCCTGCTTCCCATCCTAGCCCCAAAACCGATGCTCCGCCTTCCCGTTTGTACCTCAAACCATTTGGTAACCCTGTGATAAGTTCCTAGTTTGCTTAACTTAGCTCAAGTTGATTTCTGTTGCTTGTCACCAGAAAACCCTAACCCTAGGGTAACACAGTAGGGGGATAGGTTCAGGTCAAGGTCACCTCCCCAGCAGACACCAGCGATGAGACAGTCACTGCTTACTGCTGAATGCCAGCCCCCTACCCCATCTCGCCCCACCCACCCCTAGAGCACAGGTGGCAAGCTTCCATGGAGACCGTGTGATTGATGTGGGCGTGGAAGGTCGAAAGCCTCGTTCCTTCCCCTTTTCCCTCCTCTCTTCCTCTTACTTCAACCCCCCAGTACCTCAGTCCTAGAATCTTCTAGAACCCTGTCTCCCCAACAATTGCATCAATAGCCCCCTTAGGCCAAACCGAAGCCCCCAGACCACCCATCTCTCCCGACTCCCTGCCGGAAGGTAGGAGAAGGCGGTGGCCACAGGCAAGACCCCCGTGGGAGCCCTCGAGGGAGCCATATGTTACATCCTCCACAGAAATGAGGGCACGGGCTGATTCATAACCAAACTGCGACACCTACATGTTTAGGAGTCTGGTACTTATTGGAAAATGACAGGCCCCGTACTCCGCTGGTGCAAATATGCATCTCTACATGCTGTGGGGTTAACCAACAACCCGCCACAAGTGGCACTGATGACGAGGGACCCAAACCGACAGCGATTCATAATTAAAACGTAAGAAGAGCAGCAACTGAAAACCGGGCCCAGCCCAAGGCAGCCCCGACGGTGCCTGGCCATCTCGCGTAC
>NW_011888832.1:1960543-1973038 GCF_000151845.1 Pteropus vampyrus
CTGTCTCCCCAACAATTGCATCAATAGCCCCCTTAGGCCAAACCGAAGCCCCCAGACCACCCATCTCTCCCGACTCCCTGCCGGAAGGTAGGAGAAGGCGGTGGCCACAGGCAAGACCCCCGTGGGAGCCCTCGAGGGAGCCATATGTTACATCCTCCACAGAAATGAGGGCACGGGCTGATTCATAACCAAACTGCGACACCTACATGTTTAGGAGTCTGGTACTTATTGGAAAATGACAGGCCCCGTACTCCGCTGGTGCAAATATGCATCTCTACATGCTGTGGGGTTAACCAACAACCCGCCACAAGTGGCACTGATGACGAGGGACCCAAACCGACAGCGATTCATAATTAAAACGTAAGAAGAGCAGCAACTGAAAACCGGGCCCAGCCCAAGGCAGCCCCGACGGTGCCTGGCCATCTCGCGTACCTCGCTCGCGGCCTGCGGGGACATGTGGTAGCGTTTTGCAGGGCTGCCAAGGGTTGCATGGCAGCCTGACTTCTTGGCCACGTGCTGAATCGAGTCTTCAGGAAACTCTCCTAAAGTGCTCATTTTTTGTTTATAAGTACCAAATTTGAGTCGCTCTCGCCGACTCGCTGCATCTATTCACGAGTGGCTATTTGTCTACGGGATGGTGTATCATTTGCTGTGGCGAATTTGAAAGCGACCAAGACATGCTCACCTCTAGAGTGACGAGAATTCTGCAGGATGCCACGTGCTGACTGGCTCAGAGGAGCCGGAGTCCCTTTCGGGAGCTGGAACGGGATGGAAGTGGCCTGCGCAGGACCTGTGCTGTCGGGAGGGAGGACGGGGCAATGACGCCGGCCGGCAAGGCCCCCTGTGCGGTTCACTACAGAAGGGACCGAAGAAAGAACTAAACCCCTTCTTCTTACAGACGGGGACGCAGAGGTCTCCGGTGAAGATGGAAGAGACGTGTCCATGGTGTCTCTGTGGATTAGGGCAGAAGCAGGACTGGGACCCATGTCAGACATGTCAGACCCCTCCTGGAGCAGGTCACACAGCAGCCTGTCTTGGGAGCCTCGGAGTGCCCGGGCCTGAGCCAAGGGATCTGGGCCCTGCTCCTTCCTGAGCTGGCCCGGCATCTGCCCTCCCTTCTCAGAGTTCTCGGCTCGGCTAGCCATTTAGGCCACTGGGGGTCTGGCTGCCTCTCCCTGGAACGCTGGGTCGGCACCCAGGAGTGAACTCTCAGGCAGTCTCGGCGAGGTATTTTTAGAGCGATTAAATGCAGCAATAACTCCTCACTTTCTCTTAAGGCTCATTTCCTATTTCTCTATTAAAAGGAATAAAGGCCCATCCTGGAAGGCTGCCCAACACCCTCTTTGGGGAAGAAGGTGGGACCGGAAACCGGGCCACGCTGGTCAAGGTCAGATGGAGTTTGCCCGTGAATCCTCCGTGAGGTTTGTCAGCCAGCTCTCTAGAAGCGACGTCTGAGTTCCTTCCACTGTGACCTGGGCGCCAGAGATTGTTCAACAGATGGAGGCCGGACAGCCGACCTTCCTGCTGTGCCTCAGCGGGCAGCATTATGTCCACCTCATACGCTAAGTCACCTGGAGCCCTGCCAGCAAGTCTACACTTCGGCGTTTCTCTTGGTGGGTAAACGGAGGGTTAATTTCACCCTTAGACATTTGTCCTTAGAGATCGTCTCTCTGCAAGCCACCTGCCTTCAAACCGAAAACCCCCTAGGAAAGGAGATCTGTTTCAACGTGACTGAGTTGGAAGAGAGTGTTGTTGGACCCAGGCTGGGAGGCCTGCGTTTGACTCCTGCATCTGCCATCTATAAACCGAGCGATCTTGAGCAAATGGTCACTGCTCTCTGAGTCTCAGAGTCCTCATGTACCCTCTGGGAACAAAGATCTTTATAAGACGGCTCTCCTGGGGTGCTTATGGAGAGCAGACTAAATGAAGGTTTTAAAAAGTGCTCTGGAAGCTGGGAAGTTGTCTTAGGTTAGGGTAGGCTGTGCTGTAGTGACCCACAAACCCTGAATTCTCAGTGGCTAAACACACGATCACTTCTCTCTCATATCAGGTTCTCTGGTTCCACCTTTTGGCTTGACCATCTCAATTCGTGGCTTCCCAAGTCACCGTGACGGGGGCATAAGATCTGGAGAGACGCTGGTCACTTCCACTTATAGCCCATTGGTGAGAATTAGCATATGGCTCTGCCCGATGGCAGTGAGGCTGGGGAATGCCGGGGGTCACACGAATATTTGGTGAGCAGTCACTGTCTCTGCCACAAAGGCCTCCACAATGAAGAAGAAGAGTCATTATTATTATTTGCAATGATAACAGCAAGAACAACTTTTTTGAGTCTGGCTTGTTTTGATCGGGTACAGGAGCAGGGAGGGTAGAGCAGGGAAATTACATCTGGGACAGGATGACGGTCCCGAATGCCCAGGGCAAGAGGGAAGGAACCAAAGAAAATCTTGTCGCGTGTGCAAATGTGGAGTGATGAGCAGCAGCCCACCTGGAATGCACTCTCTCTCAGGTGTCAGCCGGCTCTGGGCCCCGAGGCGTCGCTGCCTCCTGCTCAGCCCCAGGTTGTCACCGCCCACGGTCACCCACCCAAGGTCTCACTAACACACTCTGGGTTCCACCAAGTCCAGCCAGGATCCCTTAGTTCTCAAACTGTCTGTGGCCAGAAGCTACTTTTGTTTTTAATCTCCAACAGGTTATGGATTTTTTGTAAGATATGATAAAAGCGAATGACAGTAGTTAAGTGATCTAGAAATGAACCCAGAAAGTGATAATAATAGCTTAGCTGAAATACTCTAGAAAATAATCCAGAAAGCAATAAAAGAATTTTGAGAATATTCTAGAAAATAATAAAGTAATCTGGAGACTAATGAAATGAAATAATTTTTTGTGGACATTTGCAAAGCGCAATACAAAAGTATTACTAAGAAAATGAAATGAAGAACACCCCAACTTGTCTGAATCCTGTTCAATGAGACAATTCCTTTGATCAATCACTCGGATGCCATGGCAACGCTGCGTTGCTATAGAAGTTAAGCGTACCTCTTGACTTTCTGTACTTATCTCGTGGTGGACCAGTTACAAATGTTCCTTAACACACTGGTCCCTTCACACATTTCAGTGGCCCTGCTTTAGGTGCAAGCTCTTGGCGGGCAGAGTCCGTGTTGCTCTAACATGTAATATGTGAGAATTTCCAGCTCAGCAGCCTTCAGTGTAAGAGATAGAAGACCCCGGAGAAGGCTGGCTGATAAGGAATATGGTCCCTTGGCCAGGGACCATACCCAGAACCACCTCTCCAAGACATTAACGGAATGCCTACCCCCAAGTCAGAGCTTCTCCTCTAAAGAGGTATGTTTTGAATTGTCCTCTCTCTGGATTCCATGTGTCCCCCTCTGCCACTCCACACTCACGCTTCAGAGCTATTCCCGTGCATTTATGGCTTTTACCTACTCAAGTCCATATTAATTAAAAAGCGAACTCAGGACAGGAGAGCCCAGTGTCTTATTCCATAAAGTAGATAATGTTAGGGATTTTAATTGACAAGGAGCGCAGAGACCAAGGGTCCGTCTGCTGCAGAAAGAGTAGCAGAAAGCTTCTTAGTTTCTGAATCTGATCTCTCAAGACTCTCCGAGTTGCCATAAATTCTGATAAAATGTCTTCCCAGCGGCAAAAGGTAATTTTTATAAGCTTTGGAAGGGACTAATAAAGCAGTAATCTACCCTCTTCCATTATTTAAAACCTGGCTCGGGGGATGTGATTTGTAAGGGTTTTTATATATAAATATATAGACATATATTAATTAGATGTCTCAATCCATCATCCTCTCTGGGCAGAAGTTGTGGCAGAGTTTTAGTTCCTCCAGGACTGGCCTCTTGCCTCGGCCGGAGCTGGAAAGATCCGTCTTCAGCGAGCTCCACCCTTGCAGACCTCCATGCCTCCAGGAGGACCAATCGGGGGCGACCGTGCAAACGCTCGTCATCTCTCCCCTGCCCTGTGCGATAACCCTAGGGTTACAATTCATGTCTGACAAACGCGATTCCTCTGTGACAAGGCCTGGTGGCGATGAGGGCAGCTTAGTCATCCTCTGACAACACGCTCATGTGGGGCATGTTCCCATCGCCCCTTTCTCGAGTATTCTGGTTCTGGGGTTATCGTGCAGGCACCGGCCTGTGCGTCCAATAATAACAAGCTTAAGCCCCCAGCCAGAGGAGGCAGCCCTTGCAGCTTCTCCAGGAGTCCGAACCCCTGCTGGGTGAGGCAGAGCGAATTTTCAAGGCTGTGGGATTCGTGTAGCTTGTTTCGTGAGAGTGCGTCATGCCCCCATTGAGCGTCTGAGATGCTACTGGACAAGTATTTTGTCCAGTCCTGGCCCATCAGCCTCCCTGCCTCACTCAGACCAAGAGACGTTTGGATAATGGCAGAGAGCTGGGTGAAGATGCTCCTCAGAGGGCCAAGGGTTGTCTGCTCCATTTGTGCCATGTTTCCCCGGGGTCCTCGCTCACTCTGCGCACACAAGGGGACCCAACACGAGCGGCCGCCAGTGAGAAGGGTGGCGTTTCATCCTCAGTCTTTTATCCTTTCAACCTTCTGGTCTATGATTTCCAGAGAGCGGGCGAGGACACTGAAGCTCAGATGAGCGAGGGCCAAGGTCAGACCCAGGATTCAAATCAGGTCTGGCTGACCCCCGTGGGCTTGTGTAGTTTCTACTACAAATGTCGACTTATAGATGAGGAGAATAGAGAGAGAGAGAGAGAGAGAGAGAGAGAGAGAGAGAGAGAGAGAGGGAGGGGGAGAGAGAGAAAGAGAGAGGGAGAGAGAGAGGGAGAGAGAGGGAGGAATGGAGGGGAGGGAGGGTTGGCACCATGGTGATCCGCCGCCTGGGGTAGCCGTGGAAAGCTGTCGCCAGAGGAAGAGGTAGTTGTGTGAGAAAACAGCCCACACAAGCAGAGGGCGGGAGCAGAGACCCTCGGAGGACCCTGCGAAAACGCTACGAGAGACCCTCGTGTGGCAGCGGGCTGGGGAGCCCCAGTCCGAGAGCTGGGAGAGTCATTTGGAGAGACGACTGACTGTCTGGCAGCAGCTTCCAAAGCGAGAGGCGTCCTGGGCTCCACGAGGGAGGGGCTGCCTGCCGGCTTCTCCTCGCCGATGCTGGACCAAGAAGCAGCCGTGATCCTGGGTCCGGCCATCTGGCTGGACCTGGGGCCTGGACCACTCTCGGGGCCTGGCACTGGATCTGCAGCTGCTGTTCAAGGGCCATGTGAAAGCTCGTGGGCTCAGGTACAAAGAGAGACCTTGAGGGACATGACGGCCCACGGAGTGAGAGGAGAGGGGACGGAAGACTCTCCCGGTTGTGAAGGACAGCGGCGACTGGCTTCCGCGACGTCCGGGCCCCCAGCTCCCACACGGGGGCCACACGCAGCTGAGGTCGCTGGCAGCAGCTTCCTCGCAAATCGTAGCCTCCGGATTTCCTGAAGGTCGTCAGTAGCCTTCCCAGGCCTTGCTTCCACCCCACCTCTTACCACCTTCAAGGATTGCACAATCTCCCAATTCCCTGAAACAAAATTCTCCCAACTGGAAATTCCCAGAGCAGCTCCCATCCGCCTGGCCAAACCCCGAGTGAGATCGTGTGGGGAGGCGGGGGCTGTGCGCCAACCCAAACTGCCTGACGGCTTCCGCCACCCTAAAAAATGCAAACCTAGTTCAGTTTTGGAAAATTAAGGCCGGTCTCTTGGTCCATCTCGGTACACAGACCGATAGTCATACCTGCTTCATACTTATGAGGTAGCTGGAGCCCTCAGCGATTGTCACCTGATCAGGGGTCTCGACATTTACAAGGGACTTTCACGGCTTCCACTGATCCTATCAGAAAGGCTTCAAAGTGGATATGACCCCCACTCAGGGGGTTGGAAATGGGGGTCTCCAGGACACAAGCGACTGGAACCAAGTGCCTGGACCCGGCATTAGTTGTTTGTTGGCCTGGGCTGCTGAAAAAAAAAATAAAAATAGCACAGGCGCCTTAAACAGCAGCTCTGTTTTCTCAGTTCTGGGGTCTGGAGGTCCCCGATCAGGGTCTGGCATGGCTGGTTTCTGGTGAGAGCTCTCCTCCTGGCTTGCAGAGGGCATTTTGGCTCTGTGTCCTCACATGGCCTTTCCTCTGTGTGTGCTCAGGGACAGAGACAGTGAGTTCTCTTGTGTCTCTTCCTGTAAGCTTGCTGATCCTGTTGATCAGGGCCCCACCCTTAGGACCTTATTTAAACTTCATCACTGCCTTAGAGGCCCCATCTTCATATACAGCCACACTGGGGGTTCGGGCTTCGACATCTGAATTTGGGAGGGAGACACAAGCGTTTAGTCCATATCATACCTCTAGCTGGTGCTCACACTCTCCCCCCGGGAAGCTGCGTGCAGCAGGGGGAGGCGTCCGAGGAGGTGGAAAGGGAAGAGAAAAGGGTGGAGTAAAGGTCTTTGCTTAATTTCAGCCTAAGCTGAGAAGTGACAGTGCTTTCCAACGAGGCAGACGCCCCCACCCCTGCCCCGACATATCGAACCCGCAGAGGTTGTACAAAGGCAATCTGCCAAAGCCTTTTCTTTAAAAATCTGATTTTGTCACCAGTATTTAAAGATTGGAAGACTTTCGATAAAAACCTGGGTTTCTGGCTTCTCTTGAAAAATCGGAAGGTCTCCTCTCACTGGGGCGCATGTCAGCATAGCTAACCCATCAGTCCGAGTGTGCAGTGGCCCATTCTGATGGGGCATCTGACGTATTCCCGAGCTCACCCTGGACCCCGCCATTGGCCGTGACCTTCATGGCACACGTTTTCCCCATGGGCCTGAGGAAGACGGGTCGCCACGGAGCAGCCCAGCCTCCGTGAGCCTCTTTGCAATGGCGACAGCACAGCGTGGGTCCTCTTTGATTCCAGGGCTGCCCATCCAACAACGTCCAGCTGCTCCTTCCCCCACGCCAATATTGCATAATTCACATGAAAGCGGATTAATATACAGTCAGGAAATTCAGACACTCGATATGACTTCTAAGGGCCTCTTTATTTGTATGAAAAAAGGGATCATCCCAAAATATTCACTTCTCCTCCCCTCTGGGGTTTGAAGATCATCCCCCAAGACCCTGTCCCACCAAGCATTTGGACGATAACCAGAGAACTCTGTGGGCCAAGGGCGGGCGGCTTCCTGGGTACCCCATGCTGGCTGCAGGCACCCCAAGGCCTCCATGTGAAGGGCCCGATCTTGGCGTTTATTTATTATTAAAAACTCAGTCTCTAGCTCTGAATCCTTTGCTGTTTTTTTGGCTCTCACCCGAAGCCTCTCCCATAAGCCAGCTCCTCTGATCATTTGCGTTAGAATGTTTCCTCTCTTGGCCCAGGAGGCAGTGGGCCTGTTACCCCACAGTGCGGCTCAGCCCTGCAAAAATCCAGCCGAGGAAACGGGAAGGCATTGCACATCTGCCCACGTAGGCCCCGCTCTCTGGCTGCGTGACCTTGGGCAAAGCGCGTTACCTCTCTGAGCTTGTGAGTCTTCATCCAGTGGGGGTTCGCCCACTGGATGGGATGGATAACACAGATGGAGCAGAACATAAAGCTCAGAGGCTGATGAAATCTGGGGAGTGGGGACACAGCCAGCCCCAGAGGACCCCGAGTTTTCCCTCATGCGGACAGAGTGGGGAGGCAGGGCGGCAGAGATAAGTGCTCTTTTTGAGGTGCCTACAGAACACACAGCGGGACATGTGCAGCTGGCCGCCGGACTCTATGAGGCTTTGAACAAGTAATTCCACTTCTATTTCCCAAGGAACCAAAAAGCGGGGCTGCCTTCTCTTCCTTTGGCCACCTATGGATTAATACAGAGGACAGCAAGGCCCTCTGGACTAGGGAGGGTAGAGCAAAAACACGGAAAGACCTAATCACCACGGAGAAGTCATGTGCATACCACACATTCCTGCCTTAGACGAACAACGTGAGTGAGCAAGTAAACCTATCGTGTCAAGCCACGGTCATTCTAGGGCTTCTTTGTCACAATAGAGAGAATAACTCACCAACGCAAGGAGCTTGTGTGTGGATCAGATCCTGCACATGGAAAGACTGGGCAGGATGGGAGCTCGGAGTTGCCTCCAGAGGGACATGTGGCTTCTAAGAGTGTCCCCAGGAGGCAAGACAGAAGCACACCTTCCCCTTAGGGAGCTGGCTGCGGCCAGAGTGGGGAGAGCCCGGGCTGAGGTGGCACTCTTCCTGCAGAGCTGGGGCGCCCAGGAGCTGGCTTCTCTGAAGGGACCGTGCAGTCGGGTCGTCCATTCTCCAGAGACACACAAGTGGCTGGGGCTCTGGGGCTGCACGTATATCTGTTCTGCTTGGACAACAGGCTTCGGAGCGCATTGAGAGTCTGTAGAACTCAGCCAGCAAGAGATTTATGTCTGTGCCCCGCTGTTCTTACTGCGTATTGATCGAAGCTGCTCTTATTCAGCTGAAAGTCTCCAGTGGCGGTTTTTTTTTGTTTTGTTTTGTTTTGTTTCGTTTTCCAAAATGGAGCCATTTCCTGTTGTGTCGTTGAGACCCATCTCGCTTCCTCTCCCGTCCCTGGCGTCCCCACCATCGCTCTCCCAGGACAAAGTCGCAGAGAGACCAGCGGGGCGGCAGCCAGAGCTTCTCAAACCACGGCCCCATTCAGTGCTATTTGATACCCCTGCAAACCCAGGACCCGCATGACGAGCCGGGACAGTGTTTGTTTGGAGAACACGTTTCCGCCTCCTTTACTGCAAGCCTGGGACTAAATGACATGCGTGTCTTTTCTGCAGATCTGAAGTCGCGAGGGCTGGAGGGAGGACAGCTTCAAACCGCACAGACCCACTACAGTTTTCCTCTCCACGATACGGCTGTGCTCCTGCGTGGCTTGGCCACTTCAAAGCGTAGTTGAGAAATAGCGTGGAAAACGTCTTTGTCAGTCAGGAATGCCCCCAGCTTCAAGGAGCAGAAAAGTCTGCTACTCTGATCTAAATTAGTGCGAATTTCTTTTTCTCCCGTAACGAGCTATCTGGAGAGTAGTCGTTTGGGGTTCTGGTTCAGCGGCTCAATGATGTGATCAAGACCCAAGGTCTATTTCGTCTTTAAGTTCCATCATCCTTAGCATGTTGACTTTGGACCGCACGTGTTTGCTTCCTGGTCCCAAAATGGCTGGTGACTCGCCAGACCTCACACCTGTAGCCAAAGAAGGAGATCAAGTTTAAGGCTTTCTCTTAATGAGACTTTATCTTTGTATTTGGGAAGGGAGGCCATCCCCTGAAGACTGTCCTGTCACCCCCCATTGGCTGGAACTGGATTAGCAGGAAGGAAGGGAGCGTGAATGATGGCTGCTGGGCAGGCAACGGACAGCGTCTGCGCCGGAACCACAGACTAAAGGCAAGACGTGCTGAGTTCTAGCCCCGTTTCTGCCCTGAAGAGACATCGTGTGTCTTGGGTTCTGTCCCTGCCTTCTCTGGACCTCAATTTCCCTCCTGTCTTAGCAAGGAGTTGAGCTCAGTAATCTTGAGGACACTTCTTGTGTCTGTGGTGACGGGACCGTGGCACCCTCAGCAGAGGTGACCCCTCGTGTGCCAGCGGAGAAGGTCAGGCCACACCTTCTGCCTATGTTCCCTACTACGTAGCAATGGCAGATTCATCTGCCCTGAGGTTCTGCCTCCAGGATGACGTTAATTTGGAATTATCACAAAGTGTTGAGCCTGAGAGCATGCAGGGGCAGCCTGGGACAGAGGCGGTGGCACAAGTTTGGGCTTCAGAAGTGCTGGATTTTAGTCTCAGGGAAGTTTCTGGCTGGCTAGAGACTTCGGGCCAGTCTTTGGCTCTCTCTGGGCCTCGGTGCCCCTCTTGTTCAGGGAGAGAGCCGGATAAGGTGATCTGTGTTGGGCTTTCTAACTCTTTTTAAGTGTAAGGGATCAAGGAGGAAGATGGAGGAGAAAGCCGAGGATTCCTGGATCTGTAGGAAGCCCCAGAGGTAGGGAGGACTCCCACAGAGAGACAGGAGGCCGCCTTCGTGAGGAGCCAGAGCTTCCTCTGGGCTAACGTCCTAGTTCCAGCCAAGACAAGTCGCTCAAGGTTCTCAGAGCCTCTGGCTCAGTTCCTGTTTCACAGCATGGCCTGGAGGTGACTCTGCCCTCCCAGACTCAGGGCTTATGGATTCCTTCTAAGACTACTTGGTAATGATCCATCTCTCTATACGTCTCCATCCTTTTTTCCCCTTCCCTCCTTGCTCTTTCTCTCCCTCTCTCTTTTCCTTCCCGAAGCATTTATTTATCGAACAACTGCTATGTGCCAGCTACTAAAGATATAATAATGAACAAGGCAGACGCAGCCCCTGCCTTCCTGGAGCTGACACTGATGGGGAGACAGGCATTGAATAAGGATTTACTATCTGCATGTTGAGGGTTGAAGCTATGAGAGTATAGATAAGAACCAACCGACAGAGCCAGAGAGAAAGGAGACAGGGCAGGCTTCTAAGAGGAGGTGGCGTTCAAGTTGAACCTGAAGGATAGGAGTTAGCCAAGGGCAGGAAATGCTGGTGCACCCACGCGGGCTGCGGAAAGCAGCCCACAACGGCCGCTTCTCCAGAGAATCATCAGCTGGGGGAGCTACTTTTCCCAGAAATGCCTCAGAGGTGCTGTGTTCTCACAATCTCCCTGAGGGTGAAGACTCCAGTCGATGACTGATGAGCGAGCACAAAAACCCAGACCCTTGGCCTTAAGGTGGAACAACTTTGCTGTCATTCCCACTCCAGAGCTTCCTGTCGAATCAGGCAGGAGTCTGACTCTTGAGAAACCCATGGCTTTGCTCATCTTCATCCCCTGCCCTCGCCTGCTTCCATCACTCTTACGGGGTTCTCCCGGGAACGACGTCTCAAAAAGCCACTTGCATAAGAATCCCCACGTCAATCTGTTTCTGGGGAATGTATCCTGAGTCATCAGGGGACCGAAGGCAGAAAGAACAACTTATATAAAGCCCCTTGGAGACGAGAGACTAGGGGAAGTTCAGGAGGCTCTAAGCCATGATTCAGGGTGTCTAGACCGTAGAGTCAAGGTGCAGAGTGCAAGGTGGATCTGGGCCTGCAAAGCCCAGAGTTTCTACCCCAGCTGCAATCCTGACCCAGTTGACCTGCTCCCTCTGTACTGTCTTGATTTCCAGAGGTACAAGCCAGCCCAGCTTTGAGAGAGAGAGAGAGAGAGAGAGAGAGAGAGAGAGAGAGAGAGAGAGAGAGAAAGGTATTCAGAGGAAACCAGAGGTATGCCTTGCTGACAATAATGGACCAAGTGTTTTGCAGGCCCTGTGGATCGATAACGATGCATAATTGAGAGGCTCAGAGCTGGTGGGTTACTCAGCCGTGTGCCTGAGAGATACAGCACTTTGCCAACATCCGAGTCCATCTGAGGCCTGCTGTCCGGCCCCGAGATGCCTCTCTCAGCTTCTAGTCCTCTCTTCTCTCAGGAAAAGCAGCTTCCAACTAGCAGAAGAGAAGCACACATCAGACTCGAGCATGTGGAGTGGTGGTTAACAGTGCAGGCTTTGGAGTCAGACTGTATCAGTTAGCTATTGCCATAATAATGCTGTGTAACGAAAAGACAAAATCTTGGTGGCCTATAACAATAAAAATTAACTTAGCTAATGCCTCTGGGGGTAGTCTGAAACAGCTTCCCTGACTCTTAGCTGGGCTTGCAGATATATCTGTGGTTCAATTGAGAATTATCTGGTCTAGGACGTGGGCCTGGAGGAGCTCTGCTTTGCCCCAACATCTGTGCAGTCTGTGCCAGAGAATGTCCTCACAAGTAAAGAAAATGGAAGCATAAAACCATAAGGCCTAGACTCAAAACTGGCACACTGTCACTTTTGTCTCCTGATCGTGACCTAAGGAAGTCACATGACTGAACCCAAAGGAGGGAGAAATGCACTCCACCCTTTCACTGAGCGGTACTATAAAGTCACATGACCAGGGGTGAAAAATTGGGGCCAATAATGCAATCTGTCCCAAACTACTGCTTTAGAATCTGGCTCTGCCACTTGCTAGCTGTGTGACATCGACTAAGTCACTTAACCTCTCTGAGCCTCAGTTTTCTCATCTATAAAAGAGAGATACTACTGGTAGCTTCCTTTTAGGTGATTGTATAGATCCAATTAAAGGAGGGGAGGTAGGTAAGTAGTCATTATGGAAGGTTAGTTATCCCAGCACCAAGAAGTCCTGTAGCCAAGAGAGAACAATTGTTGGTGCAGAGCCAGCTCTGGGGTAGCAGAGAACAGAGGGGAAAGAACCTAATCCTTGAAATCACTGAATCGCCTGACTGAGCGACCAGAGCCCCAAACACTAGATTTCTGTAAATGTATAAATTCCTTTACTGTTTAAGCCAGCACGGGCCACTTTTGCATGACTTGCAGCCAAAAGTTTTCCTTCTGATGTAGATGTCTTAGTCCGTTTGGGCTGCTCTAACGGAAGACCACAGACTGGAGGGCTTAT
>NW_011888832.1:1974143-1976239 GCF_000151845.1 Pteropus vampyrus
TAATATTAATTTTACAGAAATAAAATCTAATTGAATTCCTCCTGGCTTTTCCCATTAACTTAATGTTATGGACTTTTAACGGATGTTTTAATTAGACACTCCTAGTAATGGGAATATGGCTCAATTTTCAAATGAGGGCCTAAGCTGCCAATATTCCCATTTGGACTTTTAATTAAGGTAAGAAAATATTAACCAATTATACTGGGTTACTGCCTGGACTCTGTGGGATGGTGAGGTCACAACAGACCAGGAATTCAAAGGCCTGGCAGGTAAAGGGAGGCTAGAAGTTAGGGTTGGAATAGTGGAGTAAGGCAAGTCAGGACCCCAGGCATTTGGAGAAGGGGTTCCTATATCGGCTGTTTCTTCATATGAAGATGGGAATGTGGAAACTGGTTTGAAATACTTATATACAGTTCTCTCTGACTTTTCCGGGTTTGTGAAATGCTCGTGGCAAACGTATCAATTTGTTTTTGCTGTGTAACGAAACATCCCCAAATTTAATGACTTTAAAAATGTTTTATTATTTCACATGACAGCGATTCCAGCTGAACTTCGTTGGGCATTTCTTCTGGTCTAGGCTGGATCTGGATCATCTCGGCTGGGCTTGTTTGTGCATCTTTGGTCAACTAGTGGACCAGCTTGGGCTGGCTGGATGACGATGGTCTCAGCTGAGACATCAAGGGTAACTGGGACTTCTCACCCTCCGGGCACCATCCTCCAGCAGGCTAGCCCAGGTTACAAGATTTCAAGAACTGCAAGAGGGCAAGCCTCTCTGCTCAAATGCTTTTCAAGTCTGCTTGCGTCACATTCCCCACTGTCCCATTGACCAAAGCAAATCGCGTGGAGGGCACTAGCAGAGGGTGAAGATATAGGAGGCAGGAACAAACTGGGCCATTTCTGCTATTAACCCACCACAGCAGCTGGGGTGAAAAGCAAGGGAAGCCTAGAGATGGGATGGCTGACCCAGCCCTGAGGCACTAAACCAGAGCCCCTAAGTACAAATGCCCGTAGGGTGTGGCACATGAATGAATGAATCAATTCTGGCAGTAGGCACTAAGGAACACCAAGGACCCACATCTTGACTAAAAGGACTCTCCGCCACTCAGTCCCAGTTACTTGTTGCTCTGAGGGATGCCGCCCTAGGGTGATCGAAGAGTTCATTTTCTCTGTCATAGCCAGATACCCGTATTTCAGTACAGAGTCTCTCAATTTTTAAAGCTTGGAAACGATTTAAAATTTTAAATGTTATACAGCTAGTAGAGAAATAAGAGGAAAGTTTGAACAGGCACTTCATAGAAGAAGTAATTCAAATGGCCAATATATATATGAAGTAGCGACTGACCTCATGAGTCATTAGAGAGGTACACATTCAACCCAGGATGAGGTACGGTCCACATCATAATCTCAGGCCCTGCTGGTGGGAGTAAAAGCTGGAGGAAGACATTATCTAGAAGAGTCGAAGGTGTGAACAGGCTGTATGTAGAGATTCTATTCCTTGGCACATGCTAAGAAGTGCGAGCCCATGTCCACTGGGAGATATGGTCGAGGATAAACACGTTGGCGTTGTGCCAGAGAGCCCAGCCTTGGAAAAGATCCAAATGTCCATCGACAACAGAACTGATAAAGACACGGTTGTGTAGCAACACAATGGAGTACTATACAGCAATCAACATGACCAAAATACTGATATAGGCAAAAGATTGGTGAATCACACAGACACAACGCTGAGCAAAAGCAGCAAGATACAAAAGAATGCACGCTGTAGGGTTCTCTTTATAGAAAGTTCGAAAAAGAGTATTATGTTAAGAGAAATAAGTCAGATGGAAGAGGACAAGAACTATATGATTTGGCTCATGCGTTGGCTATAAAACAAAAAGGAATAAACAAGCAAACAAACAAACAAAAAGAAAAAAACAAGCAAAAAACTCATAGATAAAGACAACGGAATGGTGGTTTCCAGAGCGGAAGCGGGTCAGGGAAGGACTCAGAGGAGAAAGGGGGTCAAATACATGGTGACGGAAGGAGACTAGGCTTCAGATGGTGGGGACACAATAGAATACTCAGATGTCAGAAAGCGGCACATCTGAAATTTATAT
>NW_011888832.1:1976289-1985794 GCF_000151845.1 Pteropus vampyrus
AACCCAGGATGAGGTACGGTCCACATCATAATCTCAGGCCCTGCTGGTGGGAGTAAAAGCTGGAGGAAGACATTATCTAGAAGAGTCGAAGGTGTGAACAGGCTGTATGTAGAGATTCTATTCCTTGGCACATGCTAAGAAGTGCGAGCCCACGTCCACTGGGAGATATGGTCGAGGATAAACACGTTGGCGTTGTGCCAGAGAGCCCAACCTTGGAAAAGATCCAAATGTCCATCGACAACAGAACTGATAAAGACACGGTTGTGTAGCAACACAATGGAGTACTATACAGCAATCAACATGACCAAAATACTGATATAGGCAAAAGATGGGTGAATCACACAGACACAACGCTGAGCAAAAGCAGCAAGATACAAAAGAATGCACGCTGTAGGGTTCTCTTTATAGAAAGTTCGAAAAAGAGTATTATGTTAAGAGAAATAAGTCAGATGGAAGAGGACAAGAACTATATGATTTGGCTCATGCGTTGGCTATAAAACAAAAAGGAATAAACAAGCAAACAAACAAACAAAAAGAAAAAAACAAGCAAAAAACTCATAGATAAAGACAACGGAATGGTGGTTTCCAGAGCGGAAGCGGGTCAGGGAAGGACTCAGAGGAGAAAGGGGGTCAAATACATGGTGACGGAAGGAGACTAGGCTTCAGATGGTGGGGACACAATAGAATACTCAGATGTCAGAAAGCGGCACATCTGAAATTTATATCATGCTATTAACTAATGTTACCCCAGTACATTTAATAATAAAAAAGAAAAAAAAAAGAGAAAAATCCACGTGGGAGTGGACCTGGGCGGTTTTCCCATCTGTGAAATGGGTACGGGACGAGCCCTTCTGAGGCGGGACATCCTAAGGCTTCAGTGATACCAAAAGGCTGCAGTCCCCACAGGACCCAGGGCTTCAGGGGTCCAGTCTTCTTCTGCAGCCTAGGAGTTACCCGGCCGCATTTCACACGGCCTCTGCGAAGGGGCTAGGGGACGCATGCCACCGAGGCGTGTTGAGGATAACAAGGCCAGAGCGGGAACGGAGAAAGTGTCCTGGGACCGCCTGAACCGAACCCGGGCATCTGGAGACGCCAGGCGGGCGGCCTCGGTTTGTGTTGGATGCCTCACAGTCCGCCCGTGGTAACCGAATCAGCTTTTGTTTGTTTGTCTAAATAGGAAGACAGAGGCTCGGGGCTGCCTGGGATGGCTCCACAAACAGCCCCGCAGCCAGAATAGGCGGCTGGGCTAAGCAGGCGGCCAAGGGACCCTGGGGAGTGGGGACGGGGCGCCTGGAGGCCAGGCTAAGAGCATGCGAGGGGACTGGCACGGTAGGCAGGCAGGACCTGGGGGTAGATGGCCGGTCACCTCGAGTCTTCTTCACAGAAGGGGTGGACAGGAAAGGAAAGTGTAGACTGGCCCAGAGCAGGGCCTGCACTAAACTTCTGCCCTGGCCCAGCCCTGCAGCCTCTGATGTCACCGCAGGGGATGCAAGCCTGGGACCGTCCCCTGTGAGCCGCCGCTGCCTTGCCCATCAATGACAACTCGGTGTCAAACCGTCTATTGCTCTCTCCCGTCTGGCGTGGAGGGGACAGTGGCCAGTTAATTACAGCCTCCCCTGGTCAGCAGGGGGAGTAGAGGGGGCCACCGGCTCTTAGGCCGGGAGAGCTAGGTAGCCATCCACGGGCCTCCTTGACCCCAAGATTCCTCTCCATCATCTCGGGGCAGACAGGCTCCTGGTGGCATAAGGACCAGTTGATGGGGGGTAGGGGGAGGTATATCCCAGGTTCAGTATTAAGCGAATTTGTTTTTTTATGAGAAAAAGAGGAGATTTGAATATAGATGATATAGATGACATAGATTAGGTATAATTATAAGTATAGAGTTGAACCATTTGAAAGAGCCATTCTTACAGATCAAAAACGGTCTAATACTAATACTGGCAACTTCACGTGATTCAACCCAACAATTGCAGTTGGATATAAGTGTAAGATGAGATGAATGTAGACCTACACACATGTACACAGACATAAACATACGTGTACATATTTTTAAATAATACACTACTCATTGAATTTTATCAGTTTTTCTGAACTGGCCTAGACAAATCTCACTGACCTTTACTCTGCCCTCTGCGCTCCTGACCCCGCCCCCCGAGCATGGAGACCTTGACATAGTCTACGGCCCCCGTCATGTTGGGGTACACTTTGAATGTGACCAGCCCTCTGGGGACGTGATGAGAACTGCACCTTATCCATTTGCTGCAGGGCTGGGCAGCAGAAAGAGAGCTTCGGCGTCAGAAGAATCTGGAGCTGAAGCCTCACCTTGCAACTTACTATTGGTGTCATCTTGGTTAAGACGCCGTCTCCCGGAGCCATCTGTGAACAGAGGGATGGGAACAGGATCTATTTAGATGGGGACATGACATAGGATAATGTACACCAGGACCAGACACACTGACACACATGGGTGTTGATTTTCTCATCCCCTGGTCTTACTGAGCTGTCAAGAGGGAAAAATTGCTTTGGCCCCTGTGCATGGCAGAGGTACACAAACTGTGTTTTGATAGAAAACTTTCTTAAATTACAAAAGTTATACAGGTTTATTTTATAAAATTCAGAGAAATAAAATAAAAGAAGAAACTACGAGCCCCATCCCTCAACCCTACAACCTAAAAACTAACAGCGTTAATATTTTATATTATGGGGAACTCTTTAATTTACAAGTAAGGAAAGCTGACTCAAAGCAGCCCAAGACAAAGGGAAAGTAATGAGCTCATGCGACTGAAATGTCAAACGTCAGGCAGGCTTGGCCCAGGTGTGAAATGATGTCATCGGGTGTATCATTCAGCTCGAGCTGCTATAACACCACAGGCTCGGTGGCTTAAGCAACAGAAATGCGTCTTCTCACAGCTCTGGAGGATGGAGGTGCGAGGTCGAGGTGTTCGCTGGCAGGGCTGCTTTCTTCTGCGCCCTCTCTCCTTGCCTTGCAGACAGCTGCCTTCTTGCCACGTGTCCTCACATGGCCTTTTTCTCTCCCAGTGTCTCTACCTCTTCTATAAATAATTTTATCGGATTAGGGCACCACCCTCACGACTTCGTTTAACTCTAATTACCTCTTTAAAGACCCCTCTCCAAATGCAGTGACGTTGGGGGTTACGGCTTCAGCGTCTGGATTTGGGGAGGGACACGGTTCAGTCCATAACATCAGGGATCTGCCATTCTCCATCTTTGTGACTTTATCCTTTGGCAGGAAAATGGCCACCAGCGGCTCTAGGCTGACCTCCTACCTCTTTATCTACAAGAGGAGAAGCGCATCTCTGCCTGTCTCCGTTGCTCACACGAAAGTCCCAGGGTTCCATTTGATTGGCCCAGACCAGGACATGGGCTCACCCCTGACCCTATCACTGTGTTCTGACTGGCTTGGCCGACGTCGCATGTTCAGACTCCATCTTGGAGATCACGTCAGCCGCATGTGAACACACGGACTAAAAGTAGGGGAGGGTCAGTTCACCAAAGGAAATCGAAGTGCTCTTTTCAATGGAAGGATTGGATGCTGGGAGACAAAACAACTCGCGTCCACACACTTGGAATACAGTCCTAGACAACTATGGTTTCCCTAAAAGAAATATGGTCAAAAATATGGTGGATCTGTGTCCATCACATACTGGACCCAGGGCTTCAGGGGTCCAGTCTTCTTCTGCAGCCTAGGAGTTACCCGGCCGCATTTCACACGGCCTCTGCGAAGGGGCTAGGGGACGCATGCCACTGAGGCGTGTTGAGGATAACAAGGCCAGAGCGGGAACGGAGAAAGTGTCCTGGGACCGCCTGAACCGAACCCGGGCATCTGGAGACGCCAGGCGGGCGGCCTCGGTTTGTGTTGGATGCCTCACAGTCCGCCCGTGGTAACCGAATCAGCTTTTGTTTGTTTGTCTAAATAGGAAGACAGAGGCTCGGGGCTGCCTGGGATGGCTCCACAAACAGCCCCGCAGCCAGAATAGGCGGCTGGGCTAAGCAGGCGGCCAAGGGACCCTGGGGAGTGGGGACGGGGCGCCTGGAGGCCAGGCTAAGAGCATGCGAGGGGACTGGCACGGTAGGCAGGCAGGACCTGGGGGTAGATGGCCGGTCACCTCGAGTCTTCTTCACAGAAGGGGTGGACAGGAAAGGAAAGTGTAGACTGGCCCAGAGCAGGGCCTGGACTAAACTTCTGCCCTGGCCCAGCCCTGCAGCCTCTGATGTCACCGCAGGGGATGCAAGCCTGGGACCGTCCCCTGTGAGCCGCCGCTGCCTTGCCCATCAATGACAACTCGGTGTCAAACCGTCTATTGCTCTCTCCCGTCTGGCGTGGAGGGGACAGTGGCCAGTTAATTACAGCCTCCCCTGGTCAGCAGCGGGAGTAGAGGGGGCCACCGGCTCTTAGGCCGGGAGAGCTGGGTAGCCATCCACGGGCCTCCTTGACCCCAAGATTCCTCTCCATCATCTCGGGGCAGACAGGCTCCTGGTGGCATAAGGACCAGTTGATGGGGGGTAGGGGGAGGTATATCCCAGGTTCAGTATTAAGCGAATTTGTTTTTTTATGAGAAAAAGAGGAGATTTGAATATAGATGATATAGATGACATAGATTAGGTATAATTATAAGTATAGAGTTGAACCATTTGAAAGAGCCATTCTTACAGATCAAAAACGGTCTAATACTAATACTGGCAACTTCACGTGATTCAACCCAACAATTGCAGTTGGATATAAGTGTAAGATGAGATGAATGTAGACCTACACACATGTACACAGACATAAACATACGTGTACATATTTTTAAATAATACACTACTCATTGAATTTTATCAGTTTTTCTGAACTGGCCTAGACAAATCTCACTGACCTTTACTCTGCCCTCTGCGCTCCTGACCCCGCCCCCCGAGCATGGAGACCTTGACATAGTCTACGGCCCCCGTCATGTTGGGGTACACTTTGAATGTGACCAGCCCTCTGGGGACGTGATGAGAACTGCACCTTATCCATTTGCTGCAGGGCTGGGCAGCAGAAAGAGAGCTTCAGCGTCAGAAGAATCTGGAGCTGAAGCCTCACCTTGCAACTTACTATTGGTGTCATCTTGGTTAAGACGCCGTCTCCCGGAGCCATCTGTGAACAGAGGGATGGGAACAGGATCTATTTAGATGGGGACATGACATAGGATAATGTACACCAGGACCAGACACACTGACACACATGGGTGTTGATTTTCTCATCCCCTGGTCTTACTGAGCTGTCAAGAGGGAAAAATTGCTTTGGCCCCTGTGCATGGCAGAGGTACACAAACTGTGTTTTGATAGAAAACTTTCTTAAATTACAAAAGTTATACAGGTTTATTTTATAAAATTCAGAGAAATAAAATAAAAGAAGAAACTACGAGCCCCATCCCTCAACCCTACAACCTAAAAACTAACAGCGTTAATATTTTATATTATGGGGAACTCTTTAATTTACAAGTAAGGAAAGCTGACTCAAAGCAGCCCAAGACAAAGGGAAAGTAATGAGCTCATGCGACTGAAATGTCAAACGTCAGGCAGGCTTGGCCCAGGTGTGAAATGATGTCATCGGGTGTATCATTCAGCTTGAGCTGCTATAACACCACAGGCTCGGTGGCTTAAGCAACAGAAAAGCGTCTTCTCACAGCTCTGGAGGATGGAGGTGCAAGGTCGAGGTGTTCGCTGGCAGGGCTGCTTTCTTCTGCGCCCTCTCTCCTTGCCTTGCAGACAGCTGCCTTCTTGCCACGTGTCCTCACATGGCCTTTTTCTCTCCCAGTGTCTCTACCTCTTCTATAAATAATTTTATCGGATTAGGGCACCACCCTCACGACTTCGTTTAACTCTAATTACCTCTTTAAAGACCCCTCTCCAAATGCAGTGAGGTTGGGGGTTACGGCTTCAGCAACTGGATTTGGGGAGGGACACAGGTTCAGTCCATAACATCAGGGATCTGCCATTCTCCATCTTTGTGACTTTATCCTTTGGCAGGAAAATGGCCACCAGCGGCTCTAGGCTGACCTCCTACCTCTTTATCTACAAGAGGAGAAGCGCATCTCTGCCTGTCTCCGTTGCTCACACGAAAGTCCCAGGGTTCCATTTGATTGGCCCAGACCAGGACATGGGCTCACCCCTGACCCTATCACTGTGTTCTGACTGGCTTGGCCGACGTCGCATGTTCAGACTCCATCTTGGAGATCACGTCAGCCGCATGTGAACACACGGACTAAAAGTAGGGGAGGGTCAGTTCACCAAAGGAAATCGAAGTGCTCTTTTCAATGGAAGGATTGGATGCTGGGAGACAAAACAACTCGCGTCCACACACTTGGAATACAGTCCTAGACAACTATGGTTTCCCTAAAAGAAATATGGTCAAAAATATGGTGGATCTGTGTCCATCACATACTCAGAATATAATCATACACAGATATATCCCCTTGCCTCAAAAATAATAATAATAATAATAATAATAATAATAATAATAATAATAATACGAGCTTGGAGAGACACAGATGCTAAGCACCTACCTAAATGCCAGTTCTGCAGTCCTGCTTGGAACGGGACCTTGCGATTTCTCTCCCAGATGGTTTTGCCATTACGCCCTTCTTACACACACACACTCATGTGCACACACACACACACACATACATGCACACACATACCACCCAGCCCTACCGCATGGTCCAGTCCAGAAAATCAAATTTCCCAATAACATGTTTCCTTGAGACAGATTCAAGGTGAGTTCAGATCCTGACGAGGCAGAAACCGCAGAAAAGAGACCCTGGGCCTCAAAGGCTTTGTAAAGGGAAATGGCATCAAATTCCACCTGCCACCAAACAAAAGGTGACCACCACAACCAGAGGAACAGTGAGACTGCTCTCTGAGCCGCAGCGGGCCCGCCCGTCTGATCGTAGTAACAGACTCTCTTGGGTCCCAGCATCCAGTCTCCTGAGGCCAGCATCCTGATCTCCTGTGGAGTCACACCTCTCCCTCGGAGGGGGTAGTGTGGGTAGAGTGACAAATGCAGGTGCCAACTACGCTGTGTGGAGCCACCAAGACAAGATCAGTCCCCTCCTCTCCACTCTGCCACCGCGGGTCCGGTGTGGGACCTAGGTGTGGCCCACCAGGGACTCTACAGGGACTTTGTACATGTAACCAGAGATGCAAAGATGAAGCCATGGGTGAACTTTCCTCACCCAAGCCGTGGCCCGTCTTATGACCAGGCCATTCCTACTGTGACACCATGGCTGCTCCCTCGGCTTCAGAGTAGCCCTGCCTTACCCCAAGCTGGCGATCCCTTGACATCCCACCAATAAAACTTCTAATGCTGGTCTCTTTCTGTTGCTCACAGTGACAGGACCTAAAGCCATCAGCGCTCTCAAGGTCCTTTCAATCCTAAAGTCGCCTGAGGGAACAGCCGTGACAGAAACGACTCCTGAACCCTCATATCAGGTTTCTCGCCGTGCTTCTGGGCGCACTGCTAGATTGTATTGCCCAGCCTCCCTTGTGGTCAGGAGACACCATGTGACTAAGTTCTGGCCCATGGGATGTGGGTGTTATGTGACGTGTGTCACCTCCAGGCCTGGCCCCCAGAGCCTCGATGAAGTTCTCCAAGGAGAGGATGCTGAGGTCCTAGGGAGGAGCAGGGCCACAAGACAGAAGGAGCCTACAATGAATGCTCACATTAAGCCCAGGATCATCCTCACCCCCACTTCCTGCCATCATTTTGGACTTCCTGCCATCATTTTTGGAGTGAGCAATGCGGTTCCACAGTCTTAAGCCATAGAGACTCTGAAGTTAACTTGTTATAGCGGCTGGTTTTGTAGGCCCTTACTATATACATACAGTAATTTTCCAGGGAAAGGATCCTATGCCTTCACGTTGGCAAAGAAGACACCCATCCAAACCGACACATGACCACCAGCTGCTGCTTCCCTTGTCAGCCAGAGGGGCCAGCTCCCCGCAGACCTGGGTCCAGGCCAAATCTCGTAACACAGAACAGGCCTGACTGGGGAAGAGTCGCAGCTTGAGGTGGGCCACGCTGGGGCTGTCCCTTCAAGTATAATCTCCAATTACATCAAGAGTGCATTTTCATCAGGGACCCAGGGGTTTTGAAGTGACTTTCGGATGTTCTACCGCCTTCCCTTCAGAGTTCGCTGGGCCGGGCCCCTTTTCCCAGAGCACTCTGGGAAGATCCTTTCCCTGAGTAGAGGAGCAGATGTTGATTTGCATATATGCATGTTTCTGGCCTCTGATGAGATTAGGAGGTGCATTTTTAATCAAAGCCTCCAGCGAGGCTGGGCCCTGGGAGGCAAACTCGAGGGGGGAAGAGGAAATGTCACAGCGAAGAGGGTGTGGGTCTGGGGGAAAGAGACTCTCAGAACCGAGCGTTGTTTATGAAGTTGGAGCGGGGCTGGCGGGGCTCTGTGGCCGGCAGACAGGGCTAAAGGTGGGAGTGGACTTGGAAGTGGGGAGGCCTGCCCGGCCCCTGCACTGGCTATCTATGCACCCCCTGGACAAGTTCTGGCTTCTCTCTGAGGCTCAGCAGTCCCTAGAAAATGGATGGTCGGGGCGATGCTGTTGGACCCGAAATGCTTTGCAACTCTTTTGCCCTAACTATGCAGACAGGAGGGGTCATCTCCTGACAGGATCATGAGCGGGAAGGCGACTCTCCCTCAGCCCTGAGCCCCTAGTTCTGTAAAGGGGGCTGCAGATCCAAGTCCAAGAAGTCAAGGGTTCTGTCCTAGAGGAAATACCCTTTTCCTCATCAAGATGTCTCACTTGGATGCAGCTAAGGCAGAAACTCTGCCTCGGCCCTTCTGATGAATTGAGATGTCTTGCTTTTTTAAAGAGGGAATGTTTGGAAATAGTGCCAGGGTGACATGTGTGCACCTTGAGGTACCTAATTCCCGAAGTAGAATATGCCGAAGTCTTTAAAAAGGGTGAGTTGTGTCTACATGGACTCCATGGACCCATCATGAACTTGGCCCCCTCAGAACCTTCGCACTGGCTGTTCTCTCTGCCTGAAATGCTCTTTCCTCATAGTTTACCCCGACCTTTTTCATTCCTGTCTCTGCTGAAATACGACCTCCTCGAATGGCCTTCCTTGATCGTCCTCTCGTCTCTAGCTCTTCTTCGTGACTGTCACTGTCTTTCCTCTACGACAGGGCTTCTCACTCCTGGCACTATTGATATTTTGTGCCAGGTAAATCTTTGTTGTCGGTGGGGGGGCGCAGTGCCGCCCTGTGCATTGTAGGGTGTTTAGCAGCATCTCTGGGCTTTACCCACTAGATGCCAGTAGCACCCGCTCTCCAAAGGTTATGATGATCAAAAATGTCCCCAGACAGTGTCAGTGTGCCCTGGGAGCAAAGTGTTCCCAGTTGAGAACCACCAGTCGAACCGTTTTATTTTCCGTAGAGGACTTGGCACCGCCTGGAATATATTCTACATGTTTTTCTGATCATTTGTTTGCCATCCATTTTAC
>NW_011888832.1:1987649-1990161 GCF_000151845.1 Pteropus vampyrus
CTCTCTCCCTCTCTCTCTTCCTTCTTTCCTTTCTTTTCTTCCTTACTTCAGCTCAGATTTCATTTCTGAAGTGAGTGAAACCTCCCTGCCCCCCAGTTTTCACCCTATGAGGCCGCTCCTGATCGTCTCCTTAGTTGGGCAGCAGCAGCGGCTCTCTCGTCCCTCTGTCTGTCTGGTCCCCTGGTGCCCGCCAGGTGCCTGGCTTCTAGTACATGGGAGGCCCAAGCTTAATAAATGAACCCATGGACCAATTGCCTTAAAAGGCCAGAGGAAGGAGGATGCTACTTGAACCTGAGCACCTCTGAGGACCCTAGTTCCACCCCACATGGACCTGGGGTTGAACATTCAGAGACGACTCTGGCCTTCGAGGTGACCATCAAGGCCCTCCCTTCCAGCATCTTTATCCTGCTCTGCCCTACAGCCCCTTTCCCCCTTTCAGCGCCCCGCTTCTCTGGTTTCCCCACCCCCCAGGGCTCCGCCCTGGCTTCCCCGACGCCATCGAGACTCTGGGGGCCAGGCTCACAGACATTTCTGGAGCCAGGTCAGACTCCAGAGCCCCAAGAGTTAACCGCTGCAACCTCAGCTCAAACTGTTCATTGTCAAGTAGATTTCTTGGGCCAGCCAGAGTGCCGGGAGCCCGGGCCGAGCCGGGTCGAGGGGAGGTTTATTTTTCTGCTGACGAGCATCTCCCAGTTGCCCGTCTTTCCCAGGACAAATCTCCAGCCTCGTTTTCCCTGGCTCTCTCTCCCCTGTATAAAAACAACTTTATCTCTAAAGAGCAAATAACACCCAGTGCTCATAACAGATGCCAAGAACTGTTTCTGTTTTGATTTTTGAAAATAAAAATTCAACTCTGTTCAATAAAATTCAGAAGCCGCTTCCCTCTGTGGAAATTAAAGGCATCCAAGACGCCGGAGAAGCCACCGACCTTCCTAATTAAAGCCGCAGCAACGGCGGGGATCCGCTTCCTACAACCAGCCCGCTCTTGCTGAGCTGAGAACAAAGCCGGTCCCCATCAATATTTCATTTTCTCCTTTCTTCCACGATAACAATGCTGTGTGTTCTGAGTGCGCCCCCCAAAAAAGACATGCAGACCTATGTTAATGAGGGTTTAAATAATTGACGCCCCGGATCTCGCTGTGTTTCCGGAAGTATGCAGCGCGGGTTGTGGGCTCAGTTCATAATTGCATCCGTGCCTGGTCACAGCTTCTGTCCGTCTGTCTGTCTGTCCGTCCAGTTTGGCAGATCCAGGCTTAGGGAAAAACAAGTCCCAGTTCTCAGAAATTGTTCTCTTTCTGAGGTTTTAGGTGCTTTTTTTTTTTTTTTTTTTTGCTTTGAGTTGTAGACTGGAGTCTGATAAGGTGTTTTAACTTGGGACCTCCTCAGAGGAAGTGAGAGCTGCACTTTTTCCTGCCAAGGTCAGGGGCTGGGCCATGCCCAGGCCTCTGACCTTGTCCTGGATGCCTGAACTGCAGGAAAGGCACAGCAAATAGTCTTTCAATGGAAGGAAGGAAAGAAGGAAGGAAGGAAGGAAGGAAGGAAGGGAGAAAGGGAGGGAGGGAGGGAGGGAGGGAGGAAAGGAAGGTGGAAAAAGGGAGAGAATTTAGGCAGGTAGATGGATGGATGGATGGATGGATGGATGGATGGATGGATGGATGGATGAGTTTGTCCCATCAGCCCATGGTGATTTATCTCCTCCTAGGTGGGAAACTGAAAACAAGGTAGACAGTTCACCCATAGGTCCTCATGTGCAGAGAGTACCCTGGCATCTCGTCCTATACACAGCAATGAGAGGCTCTGTGCTGTGGCGGCTGAGAGCATGAACTCTGGGCCAGACTATCAAGGTCTGAATCCCAGCTCCGCCACTCACTAGCTGTGCAACTCTAAACAGGGAACTTGACCTCTCTGGGCCTCGCTTTCCTCATCTGTAAAACGAGGGTGATGATCATTGTACCTGCTTCCTAGGGCTGTGGTATTAGATGTGCCTACGACTCCACTATCCTTGCTGTTCCTTGCAGAGGATTGAATTGCAGGCAGTGCAGCAAAGAGCGCAGGCAGGGAAGCAACTTCTGGGGGGACTTCTAGGGACTCCAGTCCACAGAGGCGTGAAGACAGCCGAGGCGCAGAGTTCTGGTGTCCAGAGGGAACGCGGGCCCCGAGTCGCCCCACTAAGGATGCGTTTAGCAAGCCTCTTTGGCTGCTGGGGGGATTAGCGGCTGCCCGCCATGCAGATGGCCATTCTTTGGGGAGCTCTGAGCCCACACATTCTCCTTTTGGTAACTCTTTTTCTCGTTCGCTTTTGAAGACGTACCCCGACCAAGGTCATCTTCACGTGGTCTTTCTCGGATTAGCACGTATCTCCAGCCAGGTCACATGACCCCTAAGGGGACCTGAAGGGAAAAATGCTCTCTCTGTCCGCTGCTCAGGGAGGCAGTCATTTTGTCACGCGTGGGGAGAGCTGGCCAGAGTAAACAAAGCTGAGAGATGGGACGAGAGCCACCATTGTTAAACA
>NW_011888832.1:1991673-1999290 GCF_000151845.1 Pteropus vampyrus
CATCGAAGTGCTCACAGCCATTATCTCACTTAATAGCCACACTGCCCAAGGTGGGGCTCCCGTTATCCTCATAGTGTGGACGGGGAAGCTGAGGCTCAGAGAGGGAAATGACCACCAGGGTCCCACTGTTAGCCAGCGACTAACTGTCAGCTGCCCCGGACGGGGCAGTGACTTATCCATAGACACAGTAAGTCAGGGATGGACCTGCGGCTTGAACACGGGGCTCCTGATGCCCGAGGTGAACCTTTTGTTCTCCCAGGCGGCCGCAGGGGTCACGGTGCTCTGGCTCCTCCCGTCACGGCTGCTGCCCTCTCCACGGTCACTCAGAAGTGGTCTCTCTTTCCCCAAATCTAATGAATACGTCCAGTCAGCTGATTCAGACCCTTACATCATTCGACGATGCTAATGCCTTGGCCCTGTCGGGAATGTGCTTCCTCAACCCCTCGCTCTGTGGGGTTGTTTTCCTTACCTTATCACTCTGGCTAGACCCTCTAAAACGATATTAATAAACATGGTTAGTCAGAATATCCATTTGTCTTTGAGTGAGTTTTGGTGGCGGTGTGTGTTTTTTAAAGAATTTGTCTATCTCACGAGGCTATTGAATTTATTGGCATAAAGTGGTCAACTTCTCTGGGTGATTCTTCCCAGCATCCTCCAGGGCACCTGTTTCTCAGCGCCGCCTGAACACTCAGAATGCCTCGGGGCTTGGTCCTCTGCTCTCCCCTCCTCCCCTTCTCCCCTCTCCTCCCACTCAGCCCTCTCAGGCACTGCCATGGACCCACTTACTGTTTATAGGTTTGCGCTATAGACTCAGACCCCTCGTCTGAGCCTCGGACTTTTGTCTGCCCCACTGCCCACCTGACGGCAATCCCCAGGTGTCCTACAGCTGCTTCAAGTTCAGCATCCCACAGCCGAACCTTGCACACACTCTGCAGCCAGCCTGGAGGGGCGCTCACACCCTGGCCTTGGCACTGCCGGCCGTGCAGCTTTGGGCCAGGCACCTAACCGCTCGGTGCCTTGGTTTCTCCATCCGTAGAATGAGAATAACGATAGCTCTCATCTCTTTAGATTGTAGAGGGGATTAAGAGTTCATGTCGGTAAATCACCTTAGCACAGTCCTGGCTTATAGTCATTGTTATGTGGATGTTTCTGTTATTATTAATATTATCTCCTGTTCTCCCACACCAGCCCCTTCCTCAGCGTTCCCAGCTCAGCAGATGGCACGGCCACCCTCCCTGGAAACAGCCTCCTCCTGGTACCCTGCCCCTTCCTGATGGCCACCCATGCCATCATGCAGTGCTACACAGCTCCCCTGCTTAATACTTCTCAGACACGTCCCCTCTTCTCCTCCCCACGGCCCCTTCCTGGCCCTCGCCTGCTCCTCTCCTAGACCTTCAGTGATCTCCTGACTGGTCCCACCGCCTCCAGTATGGCCCCCTTCAATCTGGCCTCCTCCCAGAGGCCAGCGTGGTCTTCGAAGGTTGGTCTCAGCCTGTCATTGCCTCCAGGATGAAGTCCCACTGCCTGAGTATGACCTCCAAAGCCCCTCACCAGCAGGCACTGCTGATGCCCCCTCGTCACCTCCTCCTGTTCTACCTGCCACTGGCTCAAGTGCTTAAAGCAGGGCCTTTGGTTGTAGATTCTGGGTCTTCATCCTGTTGAATATTTTTTACCAAGCCCTTCTGTCCTGCATAGTTTCTTTTGAGAAATCAGCTGCCACTCTTATGGGTGTTCCCTGATAAGTATTTATCTGGTTTTCTCTTGCTGCTTTTAATATTCTTTCTCTGTATTTAACCTTTGGCATTTTAATTATGATGTGTCTTAGTGTGGGCCTCTTTGGATCCCTGATTTTTGGAATTCTCTGAGCTTCCTGGGGTTTTATGCCCATTTCCTTCACCAGGGTAGGGGCCTTTGGACGTGCCGTTCCATCCACCTGGATTATACTTCCCTCTGGAGCCTCCTGACCCCTGCCCCTCTGCCAGGTGTCCGCTAAAATATCCACGGTCTCTGGGCTCCTTCCTGTGCAGGTCCCAGTCCCACTGGACTGGAGTTGTCTGTCTCCCCCATGGGATCCTGGGAACCACAAGAGCGATATGTCATTTTCTGTTGCTGCTTTTCAAATCACCTCAGTTTCCCTCTATGATTAGGTTACATGTCTGGCTAAGGTGACAGGATGTTGCAGATGTAATTAAAGTCTTTTTTTTTTTTTTTTTAAAGAAGCAATAGAAAATTTTAGCTGCTGTTAACCGCATACGCTTATTCCCTCAGTTTCCCTGGATCAGGAGGCTGGCCACGCCTGGCTGGGTCCTCTGCTCAGGGTCCCAAGGCTGCATTCAAGGTGTCAGAGGGGCTCCAGGGTGCCGTGGTTGTTGACAGGACTCAGTTTCTTGAAGCCGTAGGCCCGAGGCCCTTGCTTTCTTGCTGGCCGTTAACCAGAGGTGGGGGTGGGGGTTTCGGGGGAGATGAAGGGGTACCCTCAGTTTCAATAGGTCACCCACAGTTTTTTGTCACGTGGCCTTTTTGCAGACCTTCTCACACATGGCAGTTTAGTTCTTCAAAGCCAGAGGCCCAGTCTCTCTTCTAAAGATTTTTCACCTGATTAGCCCACCTGAGATAATCTTTCTTTTAATGAACTCCAAATCAACTTGGATTTGAGACCTTAATTACATCTGCAAAATCCCTTCACCTTTGCCATCCATGTAACCCAATCACAGAGTGAAATCTCATCATATTCCCAAGGCCTTCCCAGGCTCCAGGGGATGGTATTATGCAGCACATGTACCCAGCAGGGTGAGGGTGGGGTTCTTGGGAGCTCTCTCAGAATTCTATCTCTCAAAAGGGGGCACTCGTCTGCCTCATCAATGCCGTGTTTCCAACCCCTGGCACGTGGCAGGTGCTCATCACCTTTTATTGACGATGTGAAGGAGTGGATCAATGAGCGAGTAAATGAGTGAATGACTCAAATGGCTACCTAGCTCCTGCCTATCTCCCGGGTGGGGAAGTGTGTGATAGAGTTAGAGATAAGCTGGAAAGTGACCCCAGATTACCATCTAATCAACTCCTTTGAAGACGCCTCCTGTTGCCACTTTTCCTGGCACAGAGCAGACATGTGGAGAGCACAATCTCTGTCACTCCTCGGGGGTCATTTGATATGATGAGCTGGGTGGATGTCACTTCAGCGTAGGCCCTGGTGGAACAGAAGCTCAGATTCCCCAGTGTTCCCCGGGCCACCCCAAAGTGAGAAGTCACCTTCCCTTTGTAAGGAGGCTGCTTAGTCGTTTCTTTATGCCCCCACTTTGGCACACACTGTGTCTGGTTAGAGCCAGCGAAGGCTCCCAGGGGATACCCTGACTTTGGGCAGGAATCAGGGATAGACATTGTGTGCAGTGAGCTGCAAAGAGTCACTCGCTGAAAGGCCCATTGCATCCTTTATTTATTTGCATTGAAATATTTATCGGGATGGGATGCATCTATAATAGATATGTCAGCCACTCGGGCAGGCCTGCTGGGGAAGAAATCTGGGTGGCCTCTCTCTTAGACATCACTATATTCACTCAGTAAATAACTAACTGAAAATATTTCCCAGTGACCCACTGCATACCAAGCACTGTGCTATGAAATCAGATTCGGTCCCTGCCTTTCATGAAGACAGAATGATGAAGGAGGTGGGGAGAAACTAGTGTTTATTGAGTGCCTACTACGTCCTAGGCATTTTATACATATCGCCTCACTTAATTCTCACACCAGCCCCATGATGTAGGTGGTACAATCATATCTCCTGTGCAAACGAAGAAAATGAGGCTCAGAGAGCTAAAGCAACTCACCAAAGGTCTCGCAGTCTCTTAATCTACAGTCAAGGACTTTCCACCATGCCCTGCTTCCTGAGACCTGATTTAGGGACCTTTATAAGTCTCAACAACTGAAATGAGTTTGGGTATGTCAGAACAGGCAGCAGACTTGGAGTGGAGGCCTGTAGACTGGGCAAGCCCCCTAGGGAGGGCAGAGGGCTCTTCCATAGGCCAGACTCAGGGTGCCCAGACCCAGCCACACCTGCTGCCTGAGAGCTCTCTGCCTGTGACCCAATGGCATCCTGGGATCCCGCTGTGTTTGCTCTGCCCGCTGTCTGGGATTCCATCATTTCTGCTTTGCCCTTGATGTTCCTTGGTAACCCTCTAACGCAGGACTCTGCGCAGCCCCAGAAAGATCCTTCCAGGCCTCAGCTCCCTATCCAACACCAAAACTCTGACCCTTAGCATGGCTTCCTGTCCAGACTCTGGTGGACAGTGATCTGGATAGAAAGTGTCACTCAGGGACAAACAAACACAGACAGAGCTGCAAAACACCCAGAGGAGAAATACTCCAGGCTTAACTTCTTTTGGAGGCTACCTGCTTCAGAAAGGAAGGTGAGTGTGTGTGTGTTTATGAAAAAGTATGAAAGTAATAAATGTAATTGGTTTTTAAAGTTGATTTAAAAAGTTTTAAAAGTTGTGATTTTTAAAGTAGATGATTGTATAAGTTTTAATGAAGAACAAGAGTCTTCTGCCTCTACCTCACTCCCACCTGCAATTCCAATCCCCAAAAGCATCCACTATATCGACGACTGTACCGATTACCTGATGTCAGGTAGCACCAGTTCTCTAACCTTGACCTTCGTTTTCAAGTGTTTTGGCTATGCCATGTCCTGCATGTTTGTATATGAGTTTTAGAATCAGCTGGTCAATTTCCACAGAGAAACTTGCTTTCTGATTGGGATCGTATTTAATTTATAGACCTATTTGGGGAGAATTGATATCATGACAATATTGAATCTTCTGATCCATAAACATGATATATCTCTCCATTTATTCAGGTCGATTTAATACCTTTCATCAGTGTTTTATAGATTTCAATGTACAGATCTTGTACATAATTTGGGAGATTTATCTTAAGTATTTCATTTTTTCTAGTGCACGATATATTTTATTCCAATTTCAATTATTTGGTGGTAGTGTGAAGAAATACAATTGATTTTGGTACATTGATCCTGACTGCTGCAATCTTGTTACATTCACTTATTAATTTTGGTAGCTTTTTTGTAGAGCCGTCGGATTTTCTATGGAGATGATAATGCCATCTGTGAATGAAGGCAGTTTTATTTCTTCCTTTCCAATATGGATGTTTTTTAGTTTTTCTTGCCTTATCACACTGGCTAGACCCTCTAAAATAATATTAATAAATATGGCTATTCAGAATATCCATTTCTTTTTTGAGTGAGTTTTGGTGGTGGTGTGTTTTTTAAAGAATTTGTCTATTTCATGAAATCTATTAAATTTATTGGCATAAAGTTGTAATAATAGTCCATTATTATCTCGTAAATATCTGTAGAATCTGTAGTTACCTAACCTCTCTCAGTGCTGGTACTAATCATTTGTCTTCTCTTTTTTTTCAAGATTAATCTGGCTAAAGGTTTATTGGTTTGACTGTTCTTAAAAATACCAGCTTTTGGTGTTAATGATTTCCTCTATTGTTTTTCTGTTTTCTGTTCATTGATTTCCACTTCGATCTTTATTGTCCAATTTTTTTTTCACTGACTTTGGTTTAATTTCTCTTTTTAATTTTTTTTCTAATTTCTTAAGATGGAAGTAGATGTCATTGAATTGAAATCCTTATTCTTTTGTAATATACCTGGTTAGTGCTATAAATTTCCCTTTATATTCTTTTAGATTCATCTCACATTTTTTAATCTTTTGTCTTTTTTTACATTTATTTCAAAAAAATCTAATTTTCCCTTGATTTTTTTTCTTTGACCCATGGTTTATTTAGAAGCATGTCCTTTAGTTTTCAAATGTTTAGAGATTTTTCCATATGTTTTTCTGTAATTGAGTTCTAACATAATTCCATGTGGTCAGTGAACATACCTTGAATCTTTTTAACTTTATCGAGACTTGTTTTATGACCCAGAATACGGTCTATCTTAGAGAATATTCTGCGTGCACTTGTGAAGAATGTATATGCTGCTATTGTTAGGTACAGCGTTCTATAAATGTCAATCAATTCAGGTTGATTGATACCGCTGTACAAATCTTATATAGCCTTACTGATTTTCTGTCTACTTCTCTCAATTATTGAGAGAAGGGCACTGAAATTTCCAGCTGTAATTGTGAATTTATCTATTTCTCCTTGCAGTTGTATCAGGTTTTGCTTCATATATTTCGAGGCTCTGTTATTAAGTGCGTAAATGTTTAGGATTACTATACCCTCTTGATGAATGGACACTGTTAACACTATAAAATGAACTTCTTTGTCTCTGGCCTCCCAGAGTAGTGTTTAGTCTAGAGCTAATTATTCCCTGCTATTGAGGCAAGACCCTTCTGAGTACTCGACTCGATGCTCCATGAATGATGACGGGTTTCTACTCTGCCTGGGGAAAATAGGTACCATTGCAGGCCCTGTGTGAGCACCAAATGTTATTAAATATTCTTTCATCCTTCCGGGTGGTTCTTTCCCCACCTCGGAAGTCTTTCTCACATGCGTGTGCTGATCAGCACTCTACTGAATATTTCAGGGGAACTTCTGAAGAGCCATGTGCAGCTCCCTCCTCTACCATCCTCCTTCCTGGACATCTTATCTGCCTGGGGTCTTCGTCCCATCATCTAAACTCAGGGAATCTGCCATGTCCCACCTGGGGTTCCTATACATGTGCCATGGCCTAGAGACTCTCTCAGGACCGTTAGCTGGGGGAATTGTGGGGGAATTGTGGGCTTTCCTTATTTGTTTCCCATCTTTCGAGGGCCTGTGTCTTTCATTACCTCATGAGCAATGTCTTAAAAACCATCGCTTCATATATTTTGTCCATTTTTATCATTGTTTCCGGTGAAGTATAAATCTAGTTCTTGCTATTCCACTTTGGCTGGAAATGGAGGTCTTCAGCTGTTTTTGAATCTGTTCTTTTTTAGGTATCCGTGTTGACCTGTGGCTATGAAACCGATAGCTCAGATTTCTAACAGAAGGTCCTCCGCCCCTCCATCCCCACACCTGCGTTCCTTGGCTCACGACTCATCCACGCATCGCTTCGATTTTTGTCCCCTTGCTTCTGCTGGCACATGGCCTTATTTCCTCTTCTGTAACTGTATTCCCCTCTGCCTCTCTCTTCTAAGGAAACGTGATTACGTCAACCGCATTAGCCTTCTTGATGTTTCTCAAACACACCGAGCATCGCTAACCTCAGGGCCTTTGCACTGGCTGTTCCACCTGTCACGGCTGCTCCTCCCCGGGCGCTGACATAACTAGGCCCCCTCACTTTCTTAATTTCTTCGCTCAGCTGTCATCTTCTTAGAGACTAACCCTGATCACCTTATTTAAACTACACCCCTGTTACTCTATCCTCTCACCTGACTTCATTTTTCTGATACCATATCCATATTACCTATTTCTTTGTTAACAGACAAGGTCTTGGGAGACAAGAGAGGTGCATCCGCTGGGCTTTTAAAGAGATTTTAGAGAAGGGACTACTTACAGTGGCGTCAGCAGGGCGAGGATGGTGGGATGCCAAGGACTGGCAATAGTGGGAAGCTGTGAGCCTTCCTAGGCCTGAAGGTGGCAGGCCAAAGAGAGGTGGTACCACAGCCCGGAGGCGCC
>NW_011888832.1:2000310-2012810 GCF_000151845.1 Pteropus vampyrus
CCATCATTGCCACTGCTCATTTCTCATTCCCATCCCACCCCGATTTCAGGGGAAACTCCTGGAGACCCATCTTTGCCACATGAGGAAGAGAGCAGACTAAGGGGAAGAAAGGACGAGTTTGACCACCTTCTCCTTGTTGTGGTAAAGGGTCATGGAGCCCATGAATGGGTGAGATTGGCCCGGGATCCCCAGGAGGTCAAATCTCCAGGATTCTCTGCCAACTCTGGGTGCTGTGCTCACGGTACACGCTACTCTAAGCGGCAAGATGTGGAATGCTTATTTAAAGAAACTTTAGACCTGCTCTGGCCCCCTACAGGTATACCCAAGTGAGACATCTCAGGCCCTCCCCTGCCCAAACTATAAGCATGTTTATACTTATGGCCCCTTGATTCATAGGGTGGCTTCAGACATGGTGGCGGTCCAAGGGAACAGAATTATGTCTGGGGTGCCTCCCCTGGCCTTGAGAAATAGATGCTGAGGACCCGATTTGCTGTGGTCACTCCCAGCCCAAGATTTGGCCCTGACATGACCTAGCCCCGGTACAGAGTGGCTTAGGAGAAGACAAGTAAGTTGTGGACTCAGTGGACCTTGGGTTCAAATCCCAGGGCCTCCTCTTGCTACCTCTCCGACTTACTATCCAAAAATTAGGTTTCTCACTTTCTCTATGCGATTGTTCTGAGGATGACATAAATTGGGAAGTCCTAGCGGGTGTCTGGCACATAGTAGGCACCTCCACAAGCCTTCTTCCCTTCTCTGGCCTGTCTTCTTGCATGTCCTCTGGGACCCTGTCTTCACTGCAGCATCTTGGAGAGTAGCCAGACATGCCCATTCTCTACCCACATCAGCGGCTCTGCGTCTGAAAACTTTCAAAGCAGGAAAACTTTTCTTCCCGGGCTGGCGCCGTCTGGCTGCCACCATGAAAGCCCCTTCGCCTTCCCCCACGGGCCTGCGCCGTCTTAAGAAAAGCCCTCATCTCCTCTGCTGGGCGAGCGAGCAGAGCGGCGTCGCCAGGAAAGGAGGGAGCCGAGGGGGAGCACTAATAGGGGACGCCTCGGCAGAGGAGGAGACACAATGGATAAAAGAAGAAGGCGCATCCAAACACGAGTTCTTGTTTTCGAGAAGAAGGGCCAAGTCTGACTTTATCGCAATAGCTTTGAGAGCAGCAGCGGTGGGATTTGATGGCAGAGGTTCCGCGGGAAAATCAATAAGCGGGGCTGCTGTTTGGAGAGGCAGCAAGAAAGGCCACTAACGAGGCCAGATTGTAACAGTTCTGCGAGCAGCCACAATGCTCACCTTACACGGCGCGGCCGCGCGGGTGTAAATAATAAATCACAGCGGCCGGCGGGCGGCGGCGGCGGCACCGGACAGAACGCAGCGCGTTTGACTGCAAAACAGACCCGGGGCCATGAATTATTCAGCGCCGCGCCGAGATAAAACACTGCGGCGGGAGGAGGCGCAGCCCCGCAAACAGGTGCCCCGCGCCGAAACCTGCCTTTTGATTACGAGCCTGGGCTGGGGATGGGCGGGCCGGGCCGCAGGTCGGGGCACCGGCGCTTGGGGCGCGGGAAAAGCTGGGATTAATCAGGGGCGGCCGCCGACCGCCCCGCAAGAGCGATTTGCCAGACTCCGGGGCTGGGAGCAATTACAGGCGGGCTGCAGGACTGGAAGCGAGGGCCTGAGAGTGTGGGTGTGTGCGTGCACGCATGCTTTCCTGCCTGCACGCGTGCTCTGCGTGGTTAGGCGTGCACGTGTGAGTACGTACACGATGATTTATGCTGTGTGTGGGGTTACACTTACATATGCGTTCCATTTGTGTGTACATATAGTGCACTTGTGCGCATATGTGCTGTGGTCCGCGTGCACGTGTGCACCTGTGTGAACGTGCGTGCTTACGTGTACCTGCAGTGCGAGTGTGCAACCATGCACGTGCACACGTGTGCATATGTGGTGCTTTTGCCCATGCATACATGGCGCGTGTGGGTATGTGTGAGGTTACACATTCATGTGGGCATGGACAGACAGTGAGTGTGGTGTGTACGTGCATAAGCAAACCTGCGTGGTTACCTCTGCACAGGCAGCACAAGCAGACATGCATGTGGGCGTATGCAGGGGATGCATCTGTGTGGTATGTTTGTGCATGCATGCATGGTGCACGTGTGTGCATATGCAGTGTGTGTGGCAGGCATATGATTGTACAAATGTGGTGAGCATGTGCACATGTGAACGTGCGTGGTTATGAAGGCATGCCTGCCTGCACGGTGCATTTTTGTGTGTACACAGAGCATGTGTGTTCATCCATGTTTTGTGAAGTTTTACAGGTCTGTGGTATGCGTACATTGTACGTGTGTGTTCTTGTGGATAGTCATGCACACGTGCACAGGTGTGTGTGGCAGCATATGTTGAAAGCACCTGAGTAGTTACATGATGTGGCCTTGCACGGCTGTTTGCTAGTGCCAGTGCACATACATATAGCTGTGCACGTACTCATGTGTGCTCATGTGTGTCTGTAGTGTGCAAATAGGCACAAGGACATAAGTGTGCATGTTTGTGCATGCAGACATCTCATCATAGCTACGCCAGGTACATGTTTGGACCAGTCACGTTGTCCCCTCAGTGTTCATCTAAAAGGAAGCCTAAATGTCATCGAATCCACGAAACGAAGCACAACACGATCTCCGAAGCACTGATGAGGGACGTGCAGCCCACTGAAGGGCTCCTGGGAGGTCGACAGCGGCTTCGCACCCCGCGCTGCCCTCCAGAAACTCTCTGAAAGCCCCTCCCAACATCTCTGTCTTATTCCAAAGTGACCTTGAGCTGCCTCATTGTTATCCTTCCCCTCGTTCCTCTCTCACATCAGCTTCCCTCCACGTCTTCCTTACTGCACCCTATTTTCATCAAGGCACCCCCTAAAATTCACCATCCCCCCTTGAAGCAGTCTACCCCTGTCTCTGGGTTCCCTCAACCCTTGGTTCCACCCATGCCATCAGAAAACCGGGGCTTTGTCATTAAAAAGTGAGAGCGGGGAAATGAGAAAATGTAAATAAGATATCGATTGCTTTTCTGCAGTTGCGTGTTACGTCGGTTATAGACGCATGCGCGTCCGCTTTGCATGACGATGTGGATGCAGAATCACCTCCACCCGGATCTCTCAGGCGATGAAGCGGAGGAAGAAATGGAATGAGAGCGTCCTGAGGCCTGGGCGGGGGGAAGTGATATTCGAGGGTCATTTCCATTTTCTCAAACCCTGCTATTTTGGGATAAAGTTTGGCAGAGTTTCGAAGTTGTTCTGCATTTATTCAGCAAATATTTACTAAACACCCACTCTGAGCCCACTACTGTGCTAGGCCCTAGAAGATGCAAAACAAACAAAAAAAGTAAGACATAGAATTTCTGGTAGAGAAAATAAAGACCTAGGGCTATGTCTTAGTCAGCGTCCGGTTAGAGACGGAAACCACTCCAGGAATTTGAACGTAGAGAATTTAACATAAGGAATTGTTAGCCAAGTATTAGAGACCTGAAAAGGTTAAAGGATGACTCTGAGTTTTCACGGAGTTTGCAGGTGCAGGAAGCGACTGCCAACCCTAGAGCTAGGAAAACAAAGGGAGGAGGTTGAGATTATTAACATTTAGAGGCCTAGAGGTGGACCTTCTTGGGCCCGGGACCCAGGCCTCTGAGCAAAGAGCACGAAGAGTCGGCTGGTGCTGGTGCCTCTGGGCTTGGGGGATGGGCTCCGCAGGTCATCTGCTGCGACGGGGACGTACCAGCTGGCGCTGGTATCTCAGAGGGGCACAATAAGGCTGGTTCTATAAGAACCGGAGAAATCGCAGACTGGGCTCAGCCATCGTCTTAAAAGGGAACTACCCTTGCTGGGTGAAGAAGCATCACCGGGATCGTGTTCACATGGACCACAAGCAGACAGAAGGAAGGAGCAAGGCCTTTCTTCCTCCTCCAGCTTCATCGTCTCTCTAGTGAGCCCAACACAGAGTCAGAATGATGGGATGCACAGCCTCAGCCCCTGCATCCCAAAGTGGATGGAAGGGCCTGTTTGGAGCTGAGAGACAATAACTTAATTAACGGTCACAGTCTGCCCCTCTGGCCACTGGGCATCGATAGGCATCCTTTACGCAGATTTGGAATTTCATACAATAACAAAACAACTCTTCTCTTTTTTTTGTACAAATAAAAACATGTTCACTTTCTCCCCCCCGAATGAGGAGACACATTGTCAACTGAAATTGTATCCATCTCTGAGAGACAGTGATAGGGTGGGAAAGAGAGGGAGCAATGAGAAATTCAGACTGACGAGACTCCCACAAAAATGGCCTGTCTTCTCAGTGACTCAATTTTCCCCACTGGAAAGTGGGGATAATCATAGCTCCTCCTAGAATCAGCAGATGGCTCAGAGAGGGGTCTGTCCGCCCACTGGAACAGAACGCTAAAGCCTCTGGCCTCTGCCCCTTGGAGCCAGCGCCGTGGACCCTAGAGCTTGCAAGTATTCTAGGTCTCACAAGTTTTGTCAAGCCATTTCTCCACTCTGACCCTCGGTTTCGTCTTCTGTCAAAGGAACTGCCTGCCTGCAGTGAGGCCCTTGTAAGACCGGCCTATGGGTTCCAAGGCCAGACTTCCTGTTCTCTGTCGACTTTGATGGCTTGTGCTCTGAGCCATCGGCTCCAATTTAGAATGGGCTTGAGAAGTGTGTCCGGGGATCCCATTGTGTGGTGTAAAGCAAGCCTGGAGGCTGGGACCTGCCCCAGGAGTAGGGACCTCCATAACCAGCACAGACCCACCCAGGCCCTGCAGGAGGAAGGCAGAGAGACTCTGATCTCTTCCTGGCTGGGTCGAGGAGGGGCTCTCGCTATGTCCTCAGAGGTGGGGCTCAGACGCTGGACAGGCTCATCAAGAGCAGAAGGGGTCACCTCTCACCATTTCGTCCTGCAGCCTAGTTTTATTCTAATGATGCCCCTCGTGGGGCAGGGTCAGATCTGTTGTGTCCACCCAACTCCCGGGATGACCGCTTTCTTCAAGATATTCCAGGGCCTGCCGTGCCTATCCCACGGAAGATGAGGCTGAGAGTCGAATGGCAGTTCCCCAAGGCTGCTGCGTGCAGCTGTGCAGGACGTGCTGCCCAAAGGCTCCTGGCCAGGGTGGTAAGTGGGGGCTGAAATCACGCTGAAATCCTCCCTAAAGGTAGGGGAGCCCGTATCTAATTCTTACCAAAGCGCTTACCCAGACTACTGCGAGAGCTGGATATGCGGGTACCCAGGACAAAGGAAAGCGCCACAGTGATTCTGCACGTGACTGAGCTCCCAGGGACGAAGCAGTCCACACCCACTAAAAGATCTCCGAGCAGGAACGAATCAGAGGCGTTTTCATGTCCAACGCCCTGTCCGCCTACCTGCCCAGAGCACCAATGAGGCCTCAGAGGCTCAGAAAGTAAAAGAATAAATCTCAGGCGGAGGTCCCCAGAGGCAGAGCTGAGACCGGACCCCAGTCAGGAGCTGCGCCCACTCCCTCGGCCCCCCAGATGACCTTGGGCTCCACAAGGAAAAAAGACTGTCCCTTCTTCACAGGATGCCGGTGGGCGAGTAGTCCAGCCCAGCCACCTCTGTAACTTTGGGCAAATGGCCTGTCTTCGCCGTGTCTCAGTTTTCACCACCGTGACGTGGGGATCATCATAGCTCCCAGAATCACTGAGGATTAAACAAAGTGCTACCTCTCTCTGCGATTTCTTCCAAGCGCTTCACATGCGTTCACTCCTTCAGCCCTCAGAGACCCCTTTAGAGAGGAACCGTCAGTAGCCCCACTTTAGACGTGAGAAATCTGAAGCTCAGAGAGGTTAAGTACGTCACTCGAGGTCACAGCTACTGCGGGGCTGGGACAGGAACCCAGAGCATGTGGAAAGCTGTTAGCACAGTGCCCGGCACATGGTAAGTACTCAAAACTGTAGTTATCCTTGTGCCTTCCAGATTATAATAGGTCCTGCCTGGCTGGGGGTTACCTCTGGAGGTCATGATGTCAGCTTTTGCTATGGGTCCACAGCCAGGGCCCAGTCCCATTCTTCCCAAGGCCAGCCCCTGGGTCTCCAGGAACCACAGGCCCTGATGCCTGTCCCCAGCTCTCAGACCCCGGAACTGGGACTCGCCCTTCCCTCCTCACAGGCGCTGTAGGTCTGCGGTTGACATGCACTTAATTAGTTCGCCCACTTGCTGGGCACTGGCGAGAGCGTTATCAGTCTCTCCCTGTCTCAGGCAGTGATGGGCTCCCCATAAGCAGCTTTGGAGGGAGATGGCGGAGAGATGTGAGGTGCAGAAACACATTTTCTCCCTTCTTTCCGCAGATAAAGCGGCAGGTGACCGAGCGGCCTTCCTTCTGGAAGACGGGCTCGGCGCTGCACAGCGGTGCCTAGAAATGACTCATTTCCAGGCAGGGAATTCGGGCTTGCCAGGGGCGACTCCTAATCCCAGGACCTGTGGTCGCTGAGTGCCACCCCGCAGGCGCAGGCGATAAGCTTCGGCTTGGGGGCAGGGCCTGGGAAGGGAGCGACGCACCGTGGCCCTATGGGTAGAGGGCTATGTGGTACCGACCTTCTGAGCTGTTCTCGAGTCAGAGGGGCAGGTGCATCACCATCCGGGTGCTCCGAGGCTACATCCGCTTTCGGCAGCAGCGCTGTCTCGTAACTTAGGACGTGCCGAAAAGCTCCATCACACTGGTGAACAGCATTTTGTACGTGAACTGTCAGAGACAGTATTGTTTCGTGACCACCGAGCTTGGAATCCGGGTTCCACCACTGACAAGCTGTGTGACTTTCAACAAATGACTTGACCTCTCTGTGCCTCAGTTTTCCAATTTATAAAATGATGATGAACACATCTATGTCATAGGGTCGTCATGAGGATTACATATATGATATTCCATGTCAAGTACCTAGAACAGCTTCTGGTGCAGAGTCAGCACCCAAGGCCTCTGAGTTGTCAGTTACAGTGAGGCTTTTTTTCCCACACCACAGTCTATGACACAGGGCCATTTATCATAAAGTGTGTGGATATGTTTCTCTCAGCAGGTCGAGGGATCTATTCTAGCATGTCTGGACTGTGGTTGCCTTTGGTCCCATGAGAGAAGGTATAGGGATGGAATTTTTGGAGTTAGGGCCTTTGTTCCATGGGTGACTAATCATGACTGCCCAGAGCTCTGTGCAGGGGACAATTCTGAAGCCTTATTTGAGGTCAGGCATGAGCCCAGGCATGAGATAGGCAGCTTCCCCCTGAGAAGGGCTGAGAGTTTACTTGGGAGGTGACGTCAGGACGCCCCATAAAGAAATGGGGCAGTGAGACGGGGAAGGCAGACATCCGATGAAGGGGACGGTCCCGAGAGAGCTACTGCGGGGACATCAGGGACCCATTCCTTCCGGGACCGTCTAGAGACTGTAGCACACACTCAGAACCGCCCCGTCAGGGGCCAGGCAGCTGGAGGATGTAGCCACCGGTTCTCACAGCTCGTCCCTGGACAGCTGTTCTTCTGGCATGAACTCACAGCCGGTCCAGAACGCGGCACTCGTGGCTCATCCAGAATGCGCTCTGAGCGCGCTCCCACAGCCAGAAAATTGCCCTCGAGTGGGAAGATTCAGACAGCTGAAAGACAGGCCAGAAAGGTCCACGGTGACATTTGGGTGGGCCGGGGATGTGGCGGGGTGTGTGACCTGGCACATAGGCCATGAGTGCTCTGTGGATGACGCCACACGTTATAAGACCAGAAGATCTGCCTCCTCCCTGCCCCCCTCTCCCCCTCCTTCCTGCCTTCCCTTCCCTCCTTCCTTTTGCCTTTTCCCTCCCTCCCCTCCTTCTTGCCTTCCTTCTGCAAACATCTCTGGTGCATCTTTGCCTTGCCAGGCCTCATGCTAGGAACCAGAAGTAACGGAATAAATAAAAGCGCGCCTCTGCCCTTAGCTGTTCAGCCTGGTGGAAACAGCAGAGACCACCCCCCATGTCCCCAGAGGGGAAGAAGACACCCAGAGCAGCTCATAAATGGTTTCAAGTGCTTCCTTTTCAGGCACTTTTATTTTTTAAAGCGGGGCCCAGGGCCTGAGCTAGGACTGGCAATTAGAGGCTTAGCCCGTGTCGGAGAGGAGGTGGGGTGAGGAGCCCGGACACCTTGGCAGAAGCAAACTTATTAGGCAGAGGAGGATCTCCATTTTCATACAGAGTGTGAAATTTAGAAACGCTCCATCCGAAGGAACACTAATGACAGGCCATTTTATTGATCTTTAATTCAAAAACAGCAGCTAATGCAAGTGGGAAGGAGGTGAGAGATTTCCTTCCTAATAACTTACTTAAACTGAATTTCACATGGAAAATTAATTTGCCTGGAATCAAAGCAAGAAGTAAGAAGTCACCTTGAATGAGTCTATCCTCACAAGGACAGCTCACTGAGCTCACTGTCTCCCAAGGTCAAGAATTTCCTTCTAGGAGGCAAGTGTGTGTGTGTGTGCGTGTGCGTGTGCGTGTGTGTGTGCGCGTGTGCGTGTGCGTGTGTGTGTGTGCGCGCACGCGCGTGTGTGTGTGTGGAGGTGGCGGGGAGGAGTTCGTAAAACAAATGCTGCTGTATTTTGGGTTCCGCGGGGACTCGATTAGTTTTCTATTGCTGTGTAACAAGTTATCACCCATTTTAAGTTTAAAACGGCACCAGTTGATCATCTCACAGGTTTTGAAAGTCAGGCATCTGGGCATGAGTCAGCTCCGGTCTCGTAAGACTGCGATCGAGGTGTTAGTCAGCCAGGACTGGATCTCAGAGTCCCTGTCCAAGCTCATTCAGGTTGTTGTCAGAATTTAGTGCCTCGAAACTGGAGGATTCCTGATGACTTTCCATTTTCTTCAAGGCCAGCAGAAATGTCTCTTGGATCTTTACCCTCGCTTGATTAGGTCAGGCCCACCCAGGATAATGTCCCTTCGGTTAACTCAAAATATACTGATTAGAAAACCTCATCACAGGATAAAGTCTCAGGTTCCCCTCATAGTCTCCCACAGAGGCTGAGGTGCTGAATCCAGCTGACCCTTCACCAACTCTGAGACTGTGGACAGGCCATTTTATGCTACTTGTCTCCAGTGTTCTCACATATCCAATAGGATGGCAATCCCAGCCCTACTGGCCTGAAGAGGAACAGAAGGAGCATCTTAAATGATAAGCTGTGTAAGAATTGCAGTAATCAAAAATGACAGAGTAAAATCATTAGAAATGATATACACTTATCTGTTACAAGCTTTTTATCTTAACTTAAATTTGATAGATAAATGAACATACATTGATATTTTCTTTTCGTGTTGGACCATGGCGATTCTTTTGAGTATGACTTGGCCCCCACTGGAGTTCCAGATAACCATTCTCACATGAACGAAACCTATTACATTCCATCCGTACTTTCTAATTTTCTTCAATATGGAGCAAGAAACTTAAGTGCACGTAGAAAACGGTGTGAATGCAGAACATGTCTAGATATTCAAAACTTTCACGGCCTTTTCGAGTTATTTTGTTCTCTGCTTATTGGACAGCACATTTTCTGAGATCGTTGCCTTTACTGAGACTTTCCAAAGAATTTATCTCCTTGGTTTTGCACTCCTATTTCATTGGTTTATGTAATATTTAATGTAATTATGTATGTATCTATAAGAACGCGCTAACTAGCATATAACCAAGTTAGAGAATAAAATCAACCAACTCGGGAGGAGTTTACTCAGTCCTACTGTGGGACACCCACACAGGGGCACGCCGGAGAGTGACATACCAGCTGGGACATTTGGCCTGCAGTGGGTGACGACCAGGCTATTTGGAGAAGGAATGGATAATATTGGCTAATCTGGCAAGTTCGTTAGAAGAGGGTCTAATGAACTCTGAGAATGGGAAACGCTTTGGCAAGTATGAAGTTCGGCAGGGGTCTGAAGGGTGTTGAGGGCTGGCCCTGCTGTCCCAATGCCTCTTACTTATTGGGCTGCCTTAAGCCTTACAGCTAGGCCTCCTGCTTGATGTCTTGGGGTGGAGTAAGGCGCCCCCACCCAGGGAAGGACAGGCCATGTTGTGGGGTTCCGTGGACATAGGCCAGACTTCCTCTGACCAGCACTGTGATTGCCCTGTGGGAGCTGGAGGAAAAGCTGCTTGGGGACAAGATCAGAAGCTGAGTTGCTGATCCAGCAAAAAGCACTTGGCGACTCGGTCCGGATCCAAAAGAAGAGGGGAAACCCTTTTCTTGCTTCTGTCCTCAAATTCTGGGCAGCCGCCACCAGCCCTGGCCTTCCCATGGGAACTCTAGGTGCTCCGAGGTCATGCAAGGAAAGAGAGGGGCCTAACAACAACAACAGTCATTATTATGATTATTTGGAGCACTTAGTATGAACCGCATCCTGGGCTATGTGCTTTACACTCACTGGCTCCTTTCATCTTGGCATTGACCCTACACCGTCGTTACGGTTAACTGCATTTTACAGATGAAAATACTAAGGCACAAGAGATGTCAAGTGATTTGCTCAGATGATAAAAAACGGTGACGCTGGGGATTCAAACCAAGATCTCTTTGACCCCAGAGCCATTGCTCTTAACCTTACAGAATTGGTTCTTGGGTTTCATGGGTAAAGAATGCCATTGGTTGGGGAGGAGCTTGCGGTGAACAAGCTCCCTGGAACCCTACCACCATCGGTTCTGATTTAGTAGTTTGAGGTGAGGCCTGGTGATGTGTATTTCCAACAAGTGTCCCAGGTGGCATGAAAGCTGAGGGTCAGAGGGTGCACCGTGCAAAGCAGGGACCTCCAGGAGTACCCCAGACCTAAGGCTTGACCTGCTGCTGTCAAGAGCAGTGACCTGATTCTGAACCTGACCCCGAGACTGCTGGGGACCCCGCCCCAGTGGAGACCTCTGAGAAGGCCCTGGGGCACCCCATCGAAAGGCTAGCAGGCACGGCAGTGGAGGTCCGGCTGGCTGAAATACCTAGGAGCTTTAAAAATGCCGATGCCTGGGCCCCTCCCCAGAGGTCCTGATTCAGAGCTTCTGACTCATTTCAGTGGATTCTATGGTGCAGCCAGGATTGAGAACCACAGAGCCAAGGGGAGGATTCCAGCCCAGGACAAGAAAGAACTTTCTACCATTTAAAGCCATCCGCCGAGAAGTCGGCCTTGGAAGGACTGAGCTGTCTGATTCAGGGGTGTGAAGGACACAATTCAATGACTACTGCTTGTTATGAAGGATTAGGGACACTGGCCGGGGATGGGGTGGGGGCCATCATTGGGAGGCAGATGGAGTGCTCTGACCTCGAACTTGGATGATCCTTGCTGCTGTAAGTGAGCAAAACAGACTGGATTGGGGACAGGAAGCCTAAGGAATGTGGGAGGCCAGATCCAAGCCAGACCACTTTCCCATTCGAAGGGATGACAGTCCGTCAGTGCCGTCATCCTTAAGATAATATCACTCACAGGAACAGTGCAGTGAGGTCTTCCCTGCACTCTTTAGCTCACGATCATGTGATTTAACCGTTATGAAAAGCCTATGACGCTTGTGGTATAGTCTCCATTTTACAGATGGATCAGTAAGTCCCAGCGATGTTAAAAAACTCAGTTCAGTCACAGAGGATTTGAACCCATCCAGTTAAATGCTCCGTGCCTTTCTGTTTGATCAAGCCGCTTCCCTTCTCTCAAGCAACACACACACACACACACACACACACACACGCATACGCACACGCACACGCACACGCACAATTCTTTGCATGAGAATACACTGCACAGAGTCATCTCAGCCCCCACGTCTCTGTGCATCTGCCTTGTCGTCCTTCTGCCCTCCTCTCGTCCTCTGGTCTGCTCGTCTTGCTTTCTGTTTGTCACAAGGACTGTCCAGTTTTAATTCTCCTCCAAGATTTCCAAGGAAGCCCCATCCACCTAAGCCTAAGCGTCACGATTCCCAGTGAGTTGTGCCAGAAGGGCCACCAGCTCCAGCCTCGAGCAGTTGCTCACCTGGTTTGGTTTGCAGGCGATGCCAAGCAGAACCCTCTACACGCGTGATGACCAGAGGACGCTGGCATTTTCTGATTGTTGATGAAGCCACGAAGGCCTGCAGGGAAGAGGATGAGGCACGGCGGAGGCGCAGAGACATCGCAAGGCACGTCCAGGCGTGGGCCACCTTCCAACATCCCTGCGCATCCAACGGGCCTGGGAGTGGGGATGGGCAGACGGCATTGTTCCTGTTGCACAGAAGGGAAAACAGAGGCCAAAGAGATGCCCCAGAGCCACTCACTCAGTGAACCGGAAATGTCATAGGCAGGGATCAACACAGGACCTGGGGTGATCGAAACTGCAGCTGAGAATTCGGAGGAGAACTCAGCAGGACTCCCTGTCCGTGGATCTGTACACCCGAGTCCATTCTGATCGGTCAGTGCCGAGGCCTTGCTGATTATTAATAATACTAATTACTAATTCTTAATGTGATTGTTACTAATATATTAATATATGATATATTACATAATATAA
>NW_011888832.1:2015310-2026959 GCF_000151845.1 Pteropus vampyrus
ATACAAATTGCTCCATAGATATCTGTGGACTGACCAAACCTTTTAAAATCTTAAATGCCTTAGTTTCCTCATGTGTATATAATGGGCAAAATAATAGTACCCACCTCAAAGATTAGTTGTGAGGACTCAATTGAATAATCCATTAAAAATGCTGAGCCTGATAGGTACTCAGTACTATGAGATAATGGTGTTATTACCATTGAATCATCACCATCACCAGCCTCAGCCTTTAGAACCTCCACTTTCAGTCACGTAATCAATCTCTCAGACTTTCTCCAGTAACTAGGGGGTTGCAGATGTGCTGCTCTGAGGTGCAGAGAGGTTGAGACTCTTTCCCAAGGTCACCCTGCTGGGCAGTGGCAGAGCAGCCTAGCTCGCTGGCCGCCCTGGCACATTCTGGCTCCCAGGTAGGGAAGCAGAGCTTGATCCTTCCTTCTATACACCCATCCTGAGCCCAGCACGGTGTTGGATAAAGGGGTCATCAAGTAGACCCCTTTGATTAAATGATGACTCGGATGACTATTGGTCGATTGCATCCCCATTTTATTTGGTGCTGGGACATGATAACATTATGCCATGAGGCAGAAGTTAGCCAACCTTCTCTGTAAAGGTCTGAACTGGAACTATCTGGGGGCAACATACAGTCTCCGCCTCAACCATGCAACACGGAATCATACAGCAGGAAAGCCACCATAGACAGTACATAAGCAAATGGGTGTGGTTATTTCCAATAAAACTTTATTCATAAAACAAGCAGCAGGTTGAATTTGGCCCATAGCCAAAGAGTTTGCCAGCTCTTGATGTAAGAGGACAAGTTTAAACCAACAGCTAAAAAAATTAGGTCTGGCTTCAACTTACTGATTCCATCTCTTTGGGTCTCAGTTTCCCTGTTAGTGCAATAAGAGGTCAAACGAGACCCCAAATCTCACACTGAAATTCCCACAAGGGCAGACAACTGTTCTAAGTGTGTGACATGGCCCTCATGGGGCATGGGACAAGCTGAAGCCCAACTCCATCACCTCGAACAGCTATGCCCTAGCTCCCACTGAAGGTAGCCAGATCTGAGAATCTGGGCAAACAGAATTGTATGTGAATTTCTGCGCTTTTTAAAAACGTTCATTGAAGTATAACACACATATAAGAAAGTGTACACATCTTAATTATCCAACTTGTTGAATTTTCTTAAACTGTACACACTCACGTAACTTAACACCCAAACCAAGCACAGGAGGTGACCAGACCACTCAGGCCGCTTTCAGTAACCCACCCCAAGGGAACCATCTTCCTGACTTCATTCTAATTTTTAATGCTACGCTTAGTTCCCTTATTTTTAAGCTCAGTGTACACTAAACGCATCGGTGTCTCCGATTCTCCCAGCGCTCCGTGACTTGTTACTCATGACACTTGGAGGCACGTGAAGTCCAAGGCCGGTGCAGAGACAAGCCCTGCAGAGCAGGGAGTCTGAGCCGGGGCAGGTGGGCAGGGCCTGGGGAGTGAGTGGGGCGGCGTCTGTTCCCCCGAAGGCGTGTGCAGTGAGCAATCAGAGTGACAACGAGGCCCAAGGGACGTCCTAAGTGCCTTGCAAGGAGGGCAGCGGGAGGAGGCCGGGCCGCGCAGGCGCACTCGGCCGGCTTATTAAAACGGCTTTGATCCCCAGCCGCTTTGATATCCTGGGTCTTATAAAGAATTCACTTTCAGGGGTAAATATAGGTAGTTCAGAGAGATTTTATGACACACTGTACAGGCTCCTCTTCCAGAGACTTATTTAATTACTGGGGTGGGGAGGGCTGGGGGCAGCAGAGAGGGGCAGGGCCTCGGCGGCACAACCAGCGTGGAGACTAGGGCGAGGGGCTGAGGCCCAGGCTCGCCCCACAGCCCCTGCCCTAGGCGGGACCATCTGTGTTGGCCTCTGCACAGCCCCTGCCCAGGAGGTGGAGGGTGGACGAGATTCTGCATTCCGGTGGCATTTCCGATCCTGCTGGTTGGCAGTCAGCTCCAAGGTCTTGAGGCTTCCCGGGGCTCTCCCACCATGCTTTGCCCCAAAGGTGAGATGCATCTTCCCGTCTGGGCCACTCACAGGGTCCTCAGTCCAGAATAATCTTCAGTCTCTCAAGGATTCCAGGATTGGACTCATCCAGAGAAAGGACACATATAAATCACTTCCCATAGTGCTCGAATCATAGTAAATGCTCAGAAACTACAAGCGAAATTAGTATAAAGTTATCATGCCTCTCAGGACGGAGACTCGGCCTTGCCTGTATCTATAAAAGTTTCTGTTTATTGGTCATCTCTGCATATGGGATCCTTTAGAAAAAAACCATGAGGATAATAAGATGTCCACGTAAAACCTCACAAGAAATTGTTATCATTAGCACCATTTTTTGGATAAGAAAACTGAAGCTCAGAGAGGCCAGGGGACTCAGCCAGGATTGGAAGTCAGATAAGACTGTTGTCAACCCCTGTGTTTCCTGCTACAGCATGCCTGCTTTTGTTTCTCCCATCTGCCACACACACACACACACACACACGCACGTTGGGCCTGCCACTGCGCTAGGCACATAGAACTCATTCATTCCTTATTACCTCAGAGTTTTTATTTTGTTTTCATGCCAAATCTCTCATTAGCTAGAAACTCTTGGCAGGAAAGAATCATGTCTTAATCATCATCGATCCCCTTGTCTAGCACAGGGGCTGGTATACAGTGGCGCTCCATAAATGTCTGCTAAATGAATGAATGACAAAGACGAGACATGGGCAAATTTGAGAGAGTCCGTGATTTTGTTACTTTTCTGGGTAAGCCCACTACATAAGTTCCGCCATTCTTGCTGTATCTTTGCAGGAACTGCCACATGGCAGACAATAAACAAATCAGAGAAAAATGATGGTTTAAATCTAGAACATACCTTTTTTTTTTAAATCATGGCCTGGCCTACGACCTAATCCCTTATCCTTCACGAACTGCAATGAAAGAAGTGTTAGAGGAAAACAAAATTTCAAAGCAGAAAAGACTCCAAGGTGGAGGACGAGGGCCACGCCTTCCTCGCTTCCGGAGATGCTCGTTGGGCAGGCAAAGGCCTTGCACACAGTAGGTGCTCCAAAGAATAAATGAGTCAGCATTGGCTATTTCAAGCAGGGCAGCAGGACAACTATCCCCAGGTCCCTTCACCCCAATCACAAACATAAATACACACACACGCACTCAGACACGTATACATTCACACCACACAAGCCCTTTGGTACAGGGAAGGAAGCTGCTCGGAGGTTTCTGGGACCCTGGCCCCATCCGTCTGTGGACAGGAGCCCTCTGCTCTGTTTTTCTTTCTTTCTTCTGCTCTTGGCTCCTCTCCCTGCCCTGGAGCTGAGGCAGTAACTAATATTGTTTCCTGGCCTAAATAGATAATTGCCCTTCTGGCTGGATAAAAGATGTCTCACAGAGCAGAGTGAAATATCATTAATAAAGGAGACTGATTTACTCAGGAATTCCTCTAGAAGTGAGATTAATAAGCCATCCCCTGGTGTTAGATATAATCTTCAGGCCCCTCCTCACCGCATGACTTATTTTCGCAATGACTGCACTATTCTGTCATTAATCATTACGGGAGGCCAACAGTTTATCTAGGCTAATGGGCCCGATACACAAACAACAACTTTCTCCTCCCATCTGACAAGGGAGAAATTCAGGGAGAAAAAAAATTAATCCATTGTGTGTTTCTTGTTAAGGAAATAAGCTACCACTTTACCCAGGAATCTGAGTGTATGTAAATGACTATGACGTGTGACTATAGATGGATACGTGCGGGTGGAGGGCGACCGTGAACACAGGCAGACCTCGAAGGTACTGTGGACTTGCTTCCAGACCACCACGATACAGCGAATATCGCAATAAAGCAAGTCACACGCGTTTATATCTCGGTGCACATAAAAGTTATGTTGATGCTATACCGTAGTCTATTTAGTATGTAGTAGCATTACCCCTTAAAAAAAAAAAAAACAGTGTACATACCTTAATTTTTAAATATTTTAATGCTGAAAAGTGCTAACCATCATCTGAGCCCTCGGTGAATCATGATTTTTTGGCCATGGAGGGTCTCGCCTTTGGTTTGTTAAAAATGCAATACCTGTGACGTGACATAGAATGAGGTTTGTCTGTATATAAATGTGTGTGTGGATGACCAAGTATGTGCATGTATGTCATATGATTCTGCATGTGCATAATCATGTCTAAGATACGTCTGTGTGTGAAGTATATCAGATACAAACAAACAGATGGAGTATCAGAGTTTGTGCATACATGGTATGGGATTATATGCTAAACTTTACATGTAAAGGGACATGTAGCATGAACCTGTGTATGTGGCAATGTGCATGGCATATAACTGTGTAAATGTGTATGCCTATGTGTGATGTTGTGTTGTGAATATGTGAATGATGATTTTAGCTTGTATATCCCAGCTAATGACTGTAGGTTCGATAAATGTTAACTATGCTAAATTGAAAGACAAACTGTTCAATCTGGAAAAAACCCATTAGCAAACTTTTAATTTTCTCATTTCTGCTCCCTTGAATTTTCTCTTCCTCCTTCCTTCCTTCCTGCTTGCCTGCCTTCCACCTATCCATCCATCCATCCATCCATCCATCCATCCATCCATCCATCCATCCACCTACCTACCTACCTACCTACCTAATCATATCTCTCTATCTATCTATCTATCTATCTATCTATCTATCTATCTATCTATCTATCTATCATCTACCTATCTATCTCTATCCATCCATCCATCCATCCATACATACATCCATCCATCCATCTAATCTACTCTCTCAAGCTGGGCATCCTAGAAAAAGAACCAAGACAGGAATTCCTATCAAGTGATTTATGGGGTGGGGAGAGGTTAACTTCCCTGGCATTCTGGCAGAGGGCAATATCTGAAGAAAGTGGCAGCTGTGAACCATTAGCAGCCAACACTCACAGCAGGTGGGGATGGGTGCAGTTGCCCAGTAGAGGGGATCTGGGAGTGGCACCTTAGCATCTAATGTACCTTCCAGGTTATGACTTGGAATTTCTTAGACTTGATTTTGGCGGGGGAGAGGAGGACTGATGGGCTTCAATCAGTTCCAAGATCAGAGCTGGACTGCCGGATGATAACCCTGGGGACGTTTAGGCTGGATTGGAGAAGGCGGGGCTGTGATGGTCTAAGAGAGATATGGGGTGTTAATGGAGTCAGTGCAGTGAAGAGCGCAGCAGGCTTTGCTGAATTCCCAGGTCCTGCTGCCTGCACCCCAGTCCTCCAGGAGCCTAAAGGGCCAAGGTGCCCAGCGGGGCCCCAAGCACGTGGGCACAGAGCCCACCCCAGCCCTGCCGTCCCCTCTCCCAGCATGCAGGCAGTTCTGGCCGCCAACAATGGCAGCATTCAGCCAGATGGGTTCCTGTCCCATGGCCACAGAAATGCCTGGTCGCAGTGGGAAGGTGAGAGGCTGGCTGGGTGCGTATTTATAAACCAACGTCCCTGTCCTTGTGGTAGGCAGCGATGCAGTGCCCGCATGGGTAATCGGCCCCGGGCCTCAGCTGCAACAGAGCCGAGGCTTGTCTGGGCCGGCGACGGGCCGCCAGCCCGGCCCCCGGCCCGGCCCCCGGCTCAGGCAGGAGCAGCGCGGCAGCCGCAGTGTGGGTCGCATCCTTGCCCTCTCCCCGGGCCACAGGGGAGTCCAGTGGTTACAGACGCATTTCTGATGTTGTCTTGTGAAACCTGAGTCCTGAATCCTGAATTATGGCCACACTCTGGCTGCTCTACTTGGTGACTGGAAGGAATGTGAAATGGGGTGATTCTGGCCACCCCTGCCAATTGTAGCTCGGAGAATGGAGTGTTTGCAGATGGGATTAGAGGCAGCTTTCATGTTGACAAACTGAAATGAGCAGGGTTCAGTTTCGCAAAATAAACTCCTCTCGCTCTGAGCTGCAGACACCCCGATATGACTCACACGGGCACCCACACCCGTGCACACACTCTCAAACTCACGCCACACACAACGCGGCCACACATGTGTGCATCTGAAGAGAGGCAGCCCCGTCCCAGTGGTTAAGAACTCAGAACCTGGCTGGGTTCGAAGCTCAGCTCCGCCGCTTCATGAGTGAGCTGAAGGACCTTGGGCGAGTCGCTCGGCCTGACCTGTGGATGGGCGACGAGAGTCCTCAATCCACGGTCCTTCCCGCTATCGTGCAGATGTCCCCCACCCCCCACCCTTAGTCACGCTTTCGCTTTCCAGAGTGTCAGTTACTCATGGTCGACCGTGGTTCAAACATATGAAATGGAAAATTCCAGAAATAAACAATGAGTAAGTTTTAAATTCCATGCCGTTCTGAGTATCCTGACGAGATCTGGGGCCATCCTGCTCGGTCTCACCTGAGACGGGAACCTTCCCTTTGTCCGGCGTCTCCACATGTAGACACTTCGCGCCCGTTAGTCAGTCGGGATCCATCTGGGGTGTCAGGTCGCCTGTCGCTGTATCTCGGTGCTTGTGTTCAAGTCACCCTTATTTTACTTCATCATGGCCGCAGGAGTAGGGATGCAGACGATCCAGAGACGCCGAAGAGAAGCTGTAAATCGCTTCCTTTAAATGAAAATGGTATGAATGTATAGTGTGTGTATAGATAGGGACTGATACTCTCCGCGGTTTCAGGCACCCGCTGGGGGTCTGGGCACGTACCCCCCAGCAGATGAGGGGGCGGTACGGTACCTAAGTGAGCAGGAGGCGCATGACTATTTGTGTAAACGCTTGGAAGGGTGCCCGGCTTGTGTAACTGAGTGCCACTTGAGCCGGAACAGGAAGTTCCCTCGCTGACATCTGAAGGATGTTGGTGACCGCGCCACCCCCGTCCCTGGGCCTCTCTCACCTGTAGAAGGTTCTTCTCTCGCTGCCCTGCGGCTGGTGAGCGGGTGAGAGAAAGAGGCCTCAGTGTTTGCTTTCGGCATCTCTCTGTCTCTCTGGCTCAAGGCAGGGAAGGTCTCATGACTCCCCAGCCCGGGCAGCTCGGTGTCACACTGAGCTTCTCATCAAGGCTGAGAGGCTCCAAACGTTGGCACGCGCTCAAAACTCGACTTCTGCCCAAGTCATCTGAACACCAGTGGACGGCGCGCCAGGTCCTCTGCACCGGGCTTTCCAGCCAATCCCTGTGATTCTCCCCACAGAGGCTCCATTTCAACTCCATCTTAGGGAGGAGGAATCCAAGCTCGAGGGACCAGGCGACCTTCCCGACGCCGCGGGGCAGCCGGATTTTAAAGCCCCGCTGTGTAACCGCTCGCCAGTGCCACTCGTGGGCTTCGCGTTGATTGGGGGTGGCCCTGGCATGTGACTCATCACCCGCCCCCGCCCCCCACCATGCTCCATCCATCATGCAGTGAGCATTGCTGTGTTTTCCTTTCTGGATGACGTCGGAAGAGAAGTCACGGGAACTGTCACGTCTTGACACTTCCCTAACATCCCCGGAGGTTCTTTGCAACAAAGAGAGAGGCTCAGCCTTGAACTTAGACCTCGAACAGCCACAGTAGCTGGGATTTAAAACCGCCTTCTGTTTTCACTGTGTTCATTTTTATCGTTATCTGCTATTCATGCCAAATGACATCGATTTTTCCATTTCTGGTACCGATCAAAGCTTTCTTTTTAAAGTCAATTGAAGTTTTAAAACCGAGTTGATTTCATGAAAGATATTAAAGCAAGGAACGGTGGAAGTAGTCTGTGGACGTGGGGGAGCGGGAGTGAGGGAGGTCCTCCCACGACTTAAACATGCAGAAGCCTGTGTTTTGCTTGAAGGCTTCTCCAGACCTGGGTGACCTGATCCCCCTGCCTCTCTGGGGACTCTGAGCACCGGTAGCCCTAAGTGGACTTTGCCAGGACAGTCAGTGGGGCCAGGGTCTGCCCATCGCCTCGGTAGGGCCAAGGGGCTCCTTCCATGCCCCCTGCTGGTTGGGGTGACTATCTAAACGGCCGGCCGGGCCTCCAGCCCTGAGCCGGAATTCTAGAAATTCAGTAGGACACCTAGCTGGAGGGGAGGCCTGTTTCAGTGGATCTAGGGGTACCTTCCTGAAGTAAGATTCCAAATGTGAGAAGAATGAGAAAAAGAGACAGAGGGAGGGACCCCCAGACACACTCACCACACCACGTCCACGCAAACGCACGCACACGCGGACCCCCGCTTTCTCCTCTCGGGACCAGACCCTGTGGAGGTCCACGCAGCCACGGGGCCAGCTCCCCTTAAGGTCCGCATCCCCTTGTCCTTGCCACCTCCCCAAATGAAAACCGTGAGTAAAGTCACTCAGGGCCTGACAGGAAAGGTATGTGCTCCATCTCAGCCTAATGACAGGGGCCATCCTGGGCCTGGCCTGCCCGGCCCAGCCTCCCTCCACCTCCCTGCTTGGCCACCTTCCTGTGCCCGGCGTCTCTGGCCAGGCCGTTTCCCGGACACGGCGTCCATTAGGCCTCAATTACCTGGCAGGGCTGTGGCCTTTGAAGTGGCCGCAGAGGCCGCCGGGAGGCTATTTTTCTCTCACCTGTCACCACTTATTTTCCCGGGCTCCTGGCCTGCGGCCCGGCCATTTTTAACTAATGGGGATTAAATAATCCAGCTGTAGTACAAATGCCCACTCCCAGCCGCCGGGTCCACAGCGGAGTCATTAAGAGCTCGGCCGGAGCTGGCAGGCGCTGCCTGCGGAAGGGGTGAAGGGAGGCTGGGCAGCACATTCTGGATTTTTTTATTGCCTTCTCATTATAGCTATTATCCACAAACACAACCGCTAATGAGAGGGCTCGGGAATTTGGGAGAGGAAAGCTTTCATTTGGGCTGCAGAAGGAAGCCGTCGTCTGCCCTGAAATAGCCATGCCATGTCTGAGGCCACCTCTCCCCGAACACCCCACATCCCAGGGCGTAAGCGGTGGGACTAGGGGCAGAAGCGGGTGGGAAAGAGACCTGCACCCTAGGGTCCTGGATGCTTGGAAAGAGAAAGGGGTGCCTACGTCTCACCAATGGGGTGGCAATACTCCCTGCCAATTTGAAGCGCCCAGGTCTGTGTCAGTGCTGTGGGGTGACCATGTCGTTTATCGTACAAACTGGGAACACGGCTGAAAAGGAGCACTTTCGGCAGCTTCTCCAGACAAACCAGGACTGTCCTGGGCCAGGACTCGGGTGAAAAAATGCGAGGTCCTCCCCTCGGGTACGGAATTGAAGGGTGTGCCAGAATATTCGATAATCAAGATTAATATTTTAATGCACTATTTTTAAAACCAAAATAAATGCAAAAAAAATAAAAATTCCACGATGAGCAGACTATCAAAGCTTTAAATAAAGGTAGGATTCCACAGGGCTGGGATTGGGGTGAAGAAAGTGGGGTCCACTCATGCCGGTGCAGGAGCAGAGCCTGCCTTTTAAAACGTTAATATTCTGTTCATCGTGAATTTTTTAACTTAATTTTGATGATTTTAAAAGATTGCATTCAAATATTATTTATCCGCATTATTGGGTCCTCTTGTATTTTGCACCCAAAGCTAATGCCTCGTTTGCTTCACCCTAGTCCCGGCCCCGCCAACCAGGTTTGGAAAATTAAAGTTATATCCGACCCCAGCTCTTGCCTCTGTCTGTCCAGCCTTGCGAGCTTGGACAGACAGAACTCCTTTGTTCTGGGTCTTTCTCTCACTTCGGAGCCTCTCCTGCGGGCTGTTTCCTCTGCCTCAAACTCTCGCACGATCTTCTCATCAGAGACTATAAAGGCCAGAAACTAGAGCCCCGTCTTCGAAGTGCTGGGAGGAAACTGTCAATCCAGAATTCTATATTCAGGGAAAATATCCTTCAATAATAAAGATGAAATAGAGACATTGCAGACAAGAGAACATTAAGAAAACACGTCCCCACCAGGTGTGGATCACACACACACACACACACACGCACACACACACACACACACACACACACAATTTTAGTTAAAGGCCACGCTTGGACTGAAAGGAAACGATACCAGATATAAATCTGAATATTCACAAAGAATGAAAAGCATCAGAAATGGTAACTATCTGGATACATATGTAAGACTGGGTTTCCCCTTAATTTCTTTAACATACAGAGAATTGTTTAAATCAAAAATGATAACGTCGGAGTGTGGGGGTTTGTAATACATGCAGATCTGACACACATAACAATGACAGCATGAAGGATGGGCGGGTACAGTGGAGTCGGGGGAGACCTGCCTGGTTGCAAGGTTTTTACATTTTTCCTTAAGTGATACAACATCACCCGAAGTACATGCTGGAGATGGAAGGACGTATGCCGAAATCCTAGAGCAACCACTAGAAAGTGTAGTTCGGCGGGTATTTAGCTAAATAGACAATAGATAGATAAAATTGAATTCTAAAAATATATTCAGATAACTCAAAGGAAAGCAGGAGGAGAGACGAGGGAACAAACCCTGAAGGTATAAATAATAAAGTAAAAATAATTCAGAAAAATAATAACGGAATAAAAGAAAAATAATAACAGAAAATGAAGACAGCGGCAGACCGCCATCCAGCCATATCTACGCTTTCGTTAAACGTTTACGGGCTGAACACTTTAACCGAAAGGCAGATTGTCAGTAAAGTTAGATGTCGCCGTAAGACCGCAGAAGAACTCGGATGAGTACAGGCCTGACATTCTCGTTGTGGGGGCTGATAGAGCTTACGAGTCGTTAAAATATTGAAATACTTCCATGCCAGTTGCTAACTAGTGCCATGTGCCCACTCCACGCTCAGCCCTGGCCACTTTCCCCATGAACCCACACCCCTTCCAGCCGGCATCGCGATAGTTCGTGCCTGGCACAGGATAGGGACCCTGGGACCCTGCTCCAGCACGGGGGCCACTGTCCATTCTAATTTGACATTTCCAGTGCTGCACCAGTTGGCCTCATTTTGAATATCACCCCTGGATGAATGTCAAAATTTGAAACCAAGTGTTACAAATGTCTCGCTCGGGGTCTCGCCAGCCTCGGTATGCGATTCATTTCAGTGTTTTGTTTTTTGTGCATATCATAAAGAGCATCCTGAATCCCACTGGAAAATAGTTTGAAACGATAACGGTTTTATTTTTTTATTAACAACCTACTTTGCTATCTCAGGGTATACTTCGATTTAACAAAAGCAAGTGGAGAAATTTTATTCGGAGGCTCATACACGAAACATTTTAAAATAAAAAAATAATGCAGCAATGAGCTCCGAAAGATTTAAATTGGGGAATATATATTGATGTGTCTTTGATTTTTCGGATTTTCTATAACAGTGTTTTTATGATCGCTTTTTAAATACCTAAGACCATATAAAAGTAAAAAATTTAAACTGAACATGTGGAATGCTAAGGGTGGTATAGAATATAACGGTGCGTGTGCGTGTACGTGTACACGTGGGAGTGTGTTGCAGGTGTGTGCACGTGTGTGCGCGTGCGCTGTCTGTGAACACATGTGGAATGACCAGTACTCTGTCACGAGCCTGACCTCCTAGGTGCTCACTGCTCCGTGAAGGAGGGAGCGAGGTGACAGCTCCCTGCTCTCTGCCTGGGGCCCCCATCTGCTCAGCTGGGAGGATGGCATCCTCCCCACCAAGCCCGCCGGCTGTGCCCACGTCCCATCTCGCCTG
>NW_011888832.1:2027664-2035649 GCF_000151845.1 Pteropus vampyrus
TATTGATGTGTCTTTGATTTTTCGGATTTTCTATAACAGTGTTTTTATGATAGCTTTTTAAATACCTAAGACCATATAAAAGTAAAACATTTAAACTGAACATGTGGAATGCTAAGGGTGGTATAGAATATAACGGTGCGTGTGCGTGTACGTGTACACGTGTGAGTGTGTTGCAGGTGTGTGCACGTGTGTGTGCGTGCGCTGTCTGTGAACACATGTGGAATGACCAGTGCTCTGTCACGAGCCTGACCTCCTAGGTGCTCACTGCTCCGTGAAGGAGGGAGCGAGGTGACAGCTCCGTTGCCCAGCCCTGCTCTCTGCCTGGGGCCCCCATCTGCTCAGCTGGGAGGATGGCATCCTCCCCACCAAGCCCGCCGGCTGTGCCCACGTCCCATCTCGCCTGGTGGCTCTGGCAGCCCCCAGGTCTGGCTGCAAGAAGGTCAGAGATGGGGTTTTAGAGACACTCGTGATTACCTCCTGGGTGACCGCCGAGACCGGCCAGTTTGGGGCTGACACCTTTCTAAACATAGCCCAGGGGAAGGACTAACATCCCGTTCGTCACCAAAGCCACTTACTTACCCACCCAGACAGGCCCACACGCCAACAGGAGCCACTTATAGCCACCTTCAAAAGGTCCCAGAGTGGGTACAGTACCCAAGGAGGAGGGTGTGACCCTGAGGCCTGGGGCCTCTTGACCAGAGAGGAGTCTCTGGAGCGTGACATTTAGAGGCCGAAGGATCGGTCACTCCTCTGAATCTCTTTTGTTCCCATTGGGAAAATGGGGATATTATTGGCCCGACTTCCTAAGGAGCAGAGCCTGCTGCTGGGACTGACCCCCTCGCCGCCCTTGGCCTCCCTCCGGCTTGGGAGATGGTCTCGGCTGAGCCGGGACCTGTGCACAGCTACGGGTGCGTGTAGTTGTGGTTCTGATCCAACTCCCTACATGCTGTGTGTCTTTGCGTGACTCACCATCCCTTTCTGAGGCTAATTTCTCTGAGCCACCTTCTGTCCTTCCAGACCTATTGTGAGTACTGCTTGAGCCTCTGGTCCCGAAGGTGCAAATAAAACCACTTCGTTGCGAGTCTGGTTGGTCTTAATTGTGGTCTAATCACCCCAGAACCAGCCCAGCCCTGGGTCCCCAGGAGGGCTTGGCAGCTACCTTGCAGTGATGCAGAGAAGGCCAGAGAAGGCCGGCTCCCTTTCTCTTGGCTGGAGTTCTCATTTTCACCAGGGGCCCAGTAGCTTCCATGCTGCCCTCAGGCTTCTGTCAATGCAAATTAATTCACTCCAAGGTGGCAGGCACTAAATGCGTCTCCAGACTCATTGCTTTCTCAAAGAGAAGCCAAAAAGGGCCATGCTTACCCAGTAGTGTGACCTAGCATTGGTGGCACCTCGGGGGCTCACGGGGAAGATGTCTGGGAGCAGAAGCCCCTTCTCAGAGTTCCTCGAGTCAGAACTAACAGCCTTGTCCCCCAGTGCGTCCAAGTGAGTGTGACTCTCCACGGCTTCCCACCTACCCTGTCTGCCCCAGCACCACTGGGCTGCGGGAGAGAGAGGACCCAGGAGTTTAGATACAGGCACCCCAAACCCCACCCTCTTTAGACAAGTCATGCTGGGGCCGAAGGACTGCTCAGGATGAGCACAGGACCTTCCGGTCCCAAACAGCCTCTCTGCCCTTTGCTCAGCCTCCGGGGCCTCAGGCTCTGGAGCGACGAGCACCCCAAGAGGCAGCACGCGTTGACTTTGGAGTCAGAGAGACCCGCGTTTGCATTTCATCCCTCCCCCAAATTAGTGGGCGACTTTGGTCAAGGGGTGCCCTCTCTGAGGCTCAGTTTCCACATCCGTGGGAATGGGATGGTACTCCTTACTGCGTGGGGTTGCTTAGGAGGCTTAAACCAGCAATTCGTGGCAGGCTCCTTGCACAGAGCCTGAGGCGTGGTCGAGCCCTCAGCGGACGGAAGCTTCAGAGGTGGTGGTGACGAGGAGGAGGAGGAGGAGGACGTCTGTCTAGAGATGGCTGGGGAAGCGGGCGGGCCTGTCGGGGGAGCTGCAGGGCCACGTGCCCCTCTCCCTGCCACCCGTGCTCTTTGCCATCAGCGACATCTGGCTCTCGGCCCTGGATGTGTATTAGCAGTGATTACGTGTCCCTTTAAATTTTGGGAGCTGTCGCTAACGGGTGCCGAGGTTTGTTTGCACCGTTTATTTCAGCTCCCGGGCAGCCCCTGCCCCTCTCTCCTGAGAGGGGGCAGGGAAGGAGAGACACCTGCTCAGTGGGTTTAATTTCCATGAAAAGCGTGCTTCCTGGGAAGGAGCCCGTTTGAAGTGCTCCAGCTTGGCTGGAAACGAGTCCCAGGAGGCAGCCGCCACCTTAGACACTGGGGTCCCCCTCCCAGAGATGCGAAGGAGGAGAAGCCCTTCCCAAAGGGGGAATCAAATTGGTTGAAAATTAGGATGGAGGAAAAAAAAAATGATGATGAGCCAGACCTGGGAGTGAGGACAGAGCAGGGTGTCCGAGCCAGGCAGGCCTGGGCTCTTGTCGTGGGTGGGTCGCATGCCGGCAGAATATCGGGGGCACGTTCCTTAACCTCTCTGTAAAAAGGAAAAGTTAAGTCTCCCTCCCCAACACGTGCACACACACACACACACACACACACACACACACACGCACACGCACACACACGCACGAGTTGGGAGGATTAAATGTACTAGGAAATGTTGGACCCCAAATGCAAAGGTTGATAATGTCACAACCACCAAGGACAAGAAACCCCCCTTCTTGACATCCCTTTCCCGATTCTGTGGCTCCCCGTGGGGGCGCCTCACAGCTGTGTGCGTACTCCCCAGTCCGGCCATCCAGCTCGGTCCACACACCTCCAGCTCCGACAGCTGTCGCTTGGCCGCCCTGGGGACCAGGGGTGCCACGTACCAGGTGTGTAGCTCACCTGCGCAGAGATGGACTCGAACAAGAGACCTACGTGGGCCCCGAAAGGCTGTTTGGGCAAGAATCTCAGCGTTCCGGGTACTCTGAGCATCATCTAGAATAGGGAGCAGGCTCTGAGAAGGCACCTCCCCTGGACCCCAGAGACGCCTCCAGACTCCTCGCCCTGTGGGGCGGGGCGGGGCTGCAAGGTGGACAGAGTTGGTCTTCTGAGGTACAAGGCTCAGAGCAAGGACCCTTCTTACCCAGATCTCTGTGTAGTTCTGATATCAGAAGCTGGGGTGGATGTGGATAAATGGCTGCCACCAGCTGCCACTGGTGGGGATGGCAGTGGGCACAGGTATTTTGGAGGGCAGTTTGGCAGTGGCTACTGAAATTTCAAATGCGCCTACATCCTATGACTTAGAAATTACAACTCTTCAAGGCTACTCCAGGAAAACGCGCCACCTCCTCTAAAGAGGTGTGTGCAGAGATGTTTCACGATGTGACTTGTGAATATTGAAAAACTAGAAACAGCCTAAGTGTCCACTGGGGGGAGGATATCTAATGAAACCATGCCATGGAACGCTGTGCAGTCATCGAAAAGAATAACGTAGTCCTACGTGTTCTCACAAGGGACAATCGCGAAGACATGTAGTCGGACGGAAAGAAGCATAGCACTTTGCGTTGATTTATAGCAAAATCAAACAAAACACCACCATATATTTCTATAGGGACACGCACATGTATGTAAACACACAGAGACATGGCTGGATGAAGTTGCAACATGGGATACCAGAGATTGCCTCTGGGGAATGGAGCAGGGGGCCAGGACTGAAGAGCAGTGGTCACAGGAACTTAAAACTAATCTCTAATGTGTATATCCGCACCTATCTGCATGGAGTCATGTGTTCCTCGTGTAATTAAAATTTAATCTACATTTTAGCTGCATGAACACTTCGTTGAAAGCCACCTATGCTCCCTAGCCTTTCATCTTTAGAGATGGCGACAGTTTCCAAAGCATTTCTCACCCAGAGTTTGTCAGTCAGCAGAGCCAAGACAGCCCCATTTTACAGATGAGGAAAACGAGCTTCAATACAGATATCGATCAAGAGCCTTCAAACCCCTTCTAGGGGAGACTCGACTCAGGAGCATGCGAGGGTGGTGAGGAACCATCTAATTTCTTCAATGAGGTGGATGAAAAGAAACTCACACCCTTCTTATCATCACTCCTTAGCTGATGAAATATGATCATCTGAGCGTCCTGCTTCTGAGATGGCCTCTGCCCAAAACCCCCGCCTCCCTCTACTCATTTTCATTCCTTCCAGCATAGCTCACGCTCACCTCCTCCAGGAAGCCAGCCTTGCTGCCCCAACCCAATCCAGCCACCTCTCCTTCCTCTGTTGCTTCCACTTTTGTTAGAACTGCCCCCCTGGGGGGCCAAAAAAGGAATTAACAAGGAACCAACAAAAGCCAACAAAAAAAAAAAAAAAATTAAATGTACCTGGACTATTTAGGAAACAGCTAAGTGTTAAACTATGTGGTATTGAGAACAAGTTATACAAAGTGAATTTGAAAACCTCGCTAGTCCAGAATACAACTCTAAAGCACGGTCGCCTCATCCGTACCTTTTTATTTACGGAAGAGTCCCACGAGACGCTGCTCAAGGCTTAATTACTCTTCCTCGACAAACAGTTCTAACAATCGTAATGATGTGGTTTTCGAATCTCAAGAAATCACACAAATTAGGACAGGGACAGAGGTGGTGTTTCAGCGGCGCGTACTTCAGGAAGCAGAAATGGCAGCCCACATCCTGACAGGAAAATGACAGAGAAACACGGAAAGGCAGGTGGGAGGCTTGAAAACACAGAGTCCCTTGGGACATTCAGTGCAAGGACAAACAGCCCTCCCCCACCTGGGTGGGTCCTGAACACATTCTCAGCGTACTAATGCATGCGGCAATAGTGAGTATTCATATTTAAGTCACCCTTTATAGAAGGTTAAATAATACTCTGAGTTCTCTAAGAAAATAGGGACGTATATGATTTATTTCAGAAAGTGTGTTTTGAAAAGGAAAATGTTCCCATGAAAAACTAGAAAAAAATTTAAATAAGAAAAAGTTATTTCTAGAAAGGGGAACTTTCAATTACCTAAAAGGTTCAAATATCTGGAAAAGCTCCGTTGCCTCATGAATCTGGGTAACCGAGGCAGGACAGGTTACAGCTGCTCGTTCGTGAGTGTGAGTCTATTTCTGTCCTCTGTGGCTTACTCCCTACCATGTTCTGTGCCTGCCCTGATGGCCGGATGACCTTAGCACGAGAGAAGATGACACCCACCTGCCCACAGCTCAGAACCGACTTCACACTCCTGACGGGCCCTGAACCTCGCATACAGCTCTGGTTCTAAGACCCAGGTCGGGTAAGAGCGAGCTGGAAAAAAGCACCTGAAATAGGTGAAGCTAAACCAGACTGTCAGGCATCTGTGGTCTGAATTAAATAGAGCCTGACAGGAGGTGAGAATACAGACATAAAAGAGATGGAGGGGCAGAAATCAAGACTCCGGGTCTTCAAATGTCAGAAAGTCACGAACCCATTGAGAACATCCAGATTCAATGTGGCCAGAAAGGCTTCGTTTGGTTTGCGGACTGCAATCGTTTGCTAATGTCTGTTGGGGTAAGAAGATTCAGAGGTCAGATCCGGGCTCCATGAGAAAGACTTCTGTGAGTGATTGGCTATCCATTACTGATGTCTGCCACAGGTGCAGAAGGAGGGCGGGGGAGCGAGCGAGCCCAAGACTGGCTATCCCTGCTCTTACCCGATGCCTTTATTATGCAGATGAAACAGTAATGGTCCAAAGAAGAGAGAAATTTGCCAGAAGTAACCCAGCAAGAAGGAAGGGGATGGTTTGGAATGATGTTGTCCAGTCCGACAGCCGCTTGAGAGTACTGAGCCTTTGAAACGCAGTTGGCCCAAATTAAGACGTATAATCATAAAATACACATTGGATTTTGAAGACTTCGTATGCAAAAGGAATGTAAAATATCTCATCAACATTTATATTGATTACATGTTGAAATGATAATCATTTGGACTTACCAAGTTGAAGAAATTATATTAACAAACTAATGCCACCTGTTTTGTTTTACTTCTTTAAAAGCGTAGCTACTAGTGGATTTAAAATTACATACGTGGCTCACATCACATTTCCATTAGACGGGGCCATTTTAGGACAAAGCAGAGGAGCTCTTGCAGGCAAAAGGGGGCAGCCTTGGAAGGAGTCATGATCTTAATCTAGCAGGTCATCCTCAAGGAAGGCAGGAGCCAAGAACATTTGGTAAATCCGTGGAGCTCGGTCCAATTTTATCTCCTTGAGATGATTAAAATATTGAGACAAATTGACAGACCACCTTGGAAGTTCAAGTCACTTCCATGTCCCCGGCCCACACTGTCTCACCTACTATGGTACCTTCTACATCTTGGCCATCTGTGCTTGCTTACCTCCATCAATTATTTCATCTTACCCAGAGAAGGATGGAGCCCCGCAGATCCATCCTACAGCTGAGCCAAGAGGCTAGGTAATCTGCCAAGTTCACAAAAGACAAGAGTTAATACTCCATTCACCATGTGGGTGGGAGGGAGAAGAAACACCTCAGCTGGTGTCTATTTTTAGGGCCAAGCTGGGCCAAAGAATTGGAATCGTTCTTCTGGAAAGCTCTGAATGGAATGCAGCCTCACAATAAACCATAATCAAAACCGGACTCTGCTAGGCAGGGGAAGAAGGGCCCCTTCGCGCTAGTCCTTAACTCAAACCGCCCTTGGGAGGGAGCTGGGCCATGGCTGGGCCTGCATATGGTGGGTGATGCTGCAGGGCACAAGCCCTGGGTGGCTCTCTCTGGGTCTCGATGTCCCTGCTTCCGCCATGAGGAGGGTCGAGGTGATTTTATTCAACCCCTGCAGCCTCTCCAATTCCAAAACACCTGCCCTGCATCAAAGCCATTGACTCGATAGGCCACTTGATAGGCTCAGATCTAAGGATAATGGAATGGAGATAGCATATAGCTAAGAATAGTGTGGGTGACCAAACCCGGCTTTCCTGGTCCCGGGACAGCTCAGAACCACTGTGCGCGGCCGTGCAGATTGCACCAGAGCATCCCTAACAAAGCCGACGGGAGAGGAGCCGCAGCCCGGACTTCATTCCCAGCTGAGCGCCTGGTACGAAGCCGCACCGGCCCTGGGGAAGCTGTACCTCGCTGATGGGCACGAAGACGCCGTGTAAGACAGCGAAGGGTCCTTGTATTCCCCTCTGGGGCACGCCCACTCTCAAAATAACTCCACCCACCCTTCTGGTCAATGCACGATCGACCCGACTGAACTTGCACTCATGGAATTGGTACACCTTGTGGCCTGAGGCCAGAGGGAGCATGAGCATCAGCCATGGCCGTGGAGCAAAGGCAGCCCAGGGCGCAGGGACGGGAGCGAGGGACACACGCGGGTTTGTGTGTGGAAGCCAGGAAACCAGGCCGGTGACCAAGGGACTATCTCTGGACGGGGGCTTGGATGGATTCATGGTCCAGCTCCCCATGTAGCTTCGGACAAGAGGTGACTGTGCCCATCCGGGCGCTTTCTCTTCCTGAGCCTCAGTTTTCTCATCTATCAAAGGAGATTAATGCCCTCAGGGCCCCGCTGAGGGCCCATAGGAAGGTGGACGTGACAGCACATGGTGGGTCACAGAGCAGAGTCACGGCCTTCCCTGCGGCCCCGCTGGATGTCTCAGCCCTCCTTGTCCCCTGGCTTTGCACACACAAGCCGCCTTTTTTGTGGCCCTCAGGACCTTCCCGCTTCACATCAGCCCTGCAGCGCTGCCCACCAGCAAAGCTCATCTGGAAGATGATGAGACGCGGGGCTAGGGGAGGGCGAGGCACACTTTTCAAGTAATCGAAGGAACCGTCAGCACCATCTCCGCTGAACCTGAGGGACTCCCTTCGCCACTCGCTGTGGCCCAGTTGAGGGAGTTTGAGAAGGCCGAGGCTTGTCCTCGCTGTTTGGGAGCTGGCCCAGCCGAGGGGACA
>NW_011888832.1:2038729-2042481 GCF_000151845.1 Pteropus vampyrus
TCTTCAGACTCTAACCACTTGATTCCAGTAGCATCTTCCGCCCAGTGTGACCACCAAAAACACCTTCAACATTGCAAATGTCCCCTGGGGTGGGGTGCAGAATCACCCCTGGCTGAGACTCACTGGTGTGGCCAGAGCACCCTCTGTCATGTGCTGCCGTGGACACTGATGTTATTTATACAGAAAAACCATATACATTCAAACTAAAGCCAACATGGAATCCCAAGGTCAAGAATATTTGTAGAAAGAAACATTGAAAGAGGCCCGCATCTGTCCAGGGGGTACTCTGCTGAAGTTTCCTCTGGGGCTGCACTTGAAAATGGACTTGACAACCAAGACCGTGCACAAGACTGCAGGGGGCAGATTTGGCCTTCAGAACAAAACCAGCTTTGCAGGGGCTGTGCATGCAAATTGCTGCTGCTATGTGCTAATTATAAACGATTATGAATTATTCTTCCCTGCTCGTGAAAGCGGATCTTAGTCACAGCAGCCTCTGTTGCTCCCTGTGTGAATTGAGATGAATAAGCCTGAATTTCGGGGGCCTTTTTATTTCCATACCCACGACCGAGTCAGTGAGTCGGTCACACCTCAGGAATGGGGCTGTCTCCAAGGTGGGGTGCAGGGAGGTGGAAACTGCAGCTCGGGCAGTGGGGGGTGTGCGGGTGAGACTGGCCGCAGCGACCCTCTTGCTTCCCATGAACCTTTGTACCAGCTCAGGCTTCACATGCGTGCTTCGTACAGACGAGTGCGGTTCTCACAGGAGCCTCTGAATTCCCATTTCCGGCCCATGTTTTTCAGCATTCAGAAATCTATACAGCTGTTCAAACCAATTACCTGAGGTTTAACTTCATCAGATCCCGGGGTTGCTGCCAGCTCCGTCTGCACCGTGCAGACCACGAGGTGGCCTCCCCTTTCACTGAATCCTGTGCCGCCAAATTGCCACAGCCAGACGCTCTGGCCTGGGCCACCACCACAGGCTGATGACAACACTGTTTCAGGCGTTTGTCATCCAAACACACCCAGGCCCTCTGAGTGTCCCCTAGATGAGGGACAACACGCAGAGTCGTGTTTCACGTTTCACTTCGGCAACCGACTGGATGGATGGGCCAGCAGCTGGTCTCCAGCCAGATTAAGCCACTCGTTATGAAGTCCTCGGGAGAGGCAGAGGACTCTCCCCAATGGGACACGGAGCAGAGTGGAAGGGGCACTGGAGCTGGGGAGGCTGGAGTTGAACCCCAAAGGGGCCATTTGTTAAGGCTGTGTATAGCCCAGGGCTTAAGAGCACTGACTCCTATGGGTCTGGGTTCAAACCCTGTTTATTGCCACTGTGTGACTTTGGGCAGGTCACTGCATGCTCCACACCTCAGATTCTTCATCTGTAGGTGGAGCCGATGAAAGGTCTTATCTCACAGGATCCTCGCGAGGAATCCGTGAGTTTACGTATGGAAAGTACTAGGATGCTCGCTGGCAATTCAAAGTGCAAGTCTTTCTTTCTTACAGCAATGCGGCCTCCAGCGAGTCACTTGAAGGTCACCGAGTCTCAGTTTCTCACTGCGTCAGGTGGAAAGGATGATGCCTCCTGAAAAGGGAAAATCAGATAAGAAGAGACATCTGACGTGTGAAGGCCAGTCCCTGGCATATAGCAGGTGTTCAATAATTGGCGGGAGATACTTTTATGCAGTTCACAAAACCACTTCCCCAGCTTCTACTTCCTCTTCACCGTCGTTGCGTTGTTCCCTCTCACTTCTCTGCGTCGGAGGAGCTGAGGGATGCTTTCGGCTCATAATTACTCCCTTCAATGAAAGTGTCTGTGCGATAGGATGACTATCCGTCAGATCAGTAAGTACACTGAGTGAGCCCAGAGGTCGTTGCCACTGCCCACCCTCTTCTTGGCATTTACCGATCTGGTGACAATTTCCATGGGAAGCAATTATGGCCGCTGAGCAGATCATTACAGAATGGCTCCGTTTTCCTCTTCCAGCTGTGCAAATGTCACCGCTGGTTTTCCCGTCCCTGAGCACCGTGAGTTATCAGGGGGCACTCGGGCTCATCGCTGAGACAGAGATGGTGCCTTCTAATCAGTACCGAGAGGCCCCTCCTGGGGTATGGCTCAGTCTCCAACTTGCTGAGTGACCCTGGCCGAGTACTTAATCTCTCTGGGTTTCAGCTTCCTTAGAGAGGTACTAAATAGTGTGAGATCCCCAGCACTGTGTTACGACTTTTAGGAGTCGAAACAAAGGAAGGGCATGACCCCTCTCCTGTCGTTCAGAGGAGGGTGAGCTGGTCTGGAACTCAAGGGACGTGGGTTTTTGCCCAGGCCGTGTGACCTCAGACAAGCCAACTCACCTGCCCAGAACTTGTATTGCACATCTGTAAAATAGGCATTACACACATGAATCAGTTGTTTGTGTTCCTAGCTATTTATACTCCGCCTGCTTCCAAAAAGGATCTGAGACAGCTTGTAATCAGATGCTGTGAAAATAGACATGGAAAATCAAAGACTATGAGGAAGGAGGAGGAAGAGGCAAATATACCGGCCACATGGCTCAACATAGTTTCGGTGGTCAATCTGACCCTTTTCGCCTTGGGTCCCAGGAAGCTCGGGGCTAAATTTATTATTCCGGAGTTACACAGTCCAGACAATTACCTGTTCAAAGGAAATCCACTCTTACCAGTTGTTCGAGAGACACAACCCTTTTCCCAGAATTAAAGTCTGAAAATAATCAACAAAGATACCAAACCTCAGAAAATGTTCTATAAATGTCAGTCTTTACATTGATTCAGTCAATAACCATTTATTGCGCAAGATGCTGAGTGTTGAGAAGCTTAGGGCAACAGGATGAACCAAGCTAACAAAGTCGCTGCCCTCGTAAAGTGTATTTTGGTGAATGAAAACACACAATATGTAATAAACAACACCAAGTAAATAAACAAGAAAAAATGAGAAAACGTGTAACTCTGAAAATAATAGGGTTGGGGTGGAGAGGTGATGACGTTACCTTGGAAGGTCAAAAAAAGCATCTTCGTGGAGCTGAGAGTGGAATGGGAAGAAAACAGAAGCCTTGAAAACATTCGCGTAGAGACAATATTCCAAGCAGAGGGAACAGCAAGTGCCAATGTCCTGGGGGTGGGAGAAGAAGCTGGCACTTTGCGGGAAATGAAAGCGGAGTTGGCAAAGCACAAGATGAGGAAGGGAGGGGTAGCAGGTGAGAGGTGAGAAGCCAGATCACGGACGCCAGAGGTTCTCCCTCTGGGCCACACATTAGGATCATACCGGAGTAGTTCAAACCTTACCGCACTCCAGCCCCATCCCTAGGGATTCTGATGTAATCGGCCTAGGGTGGGGTCCAGACCAAGCTCTCCCAAGTGATTCCACAGAGCACCAGCGGGAGAGCCAGTGGTATGGGGCCTCCGTGGACCGTTGTGAGACGTCCACCCAATGTGATGGAATTCACGGGAGGATTTTTAAAGTCCTCTTTGCTGCTGGGTGGAGTATGGATCTAAGGATGGCATGAGTGGAAGGAGGAAGCAGGCATGCTTAGGGAGCCATGGGTGTGCAGGGAAAAATATTTTTTAGGGCCTCCTCTGTCTATATGAATAACTTGAGTCTTGCCAAATCAATGAGTCGGCACCATTCTGGTGGCCAGAATTCACAAGATGCTGTGACGGAAATTCTGCACTGGCTCGCAGGAGTAATGCGCTTGCCACATAACCCTCCTGGAGCTATGGCCGGGCCGTGGGCCCCAGGATGG
>NW_011888832.1:2042531-2044407 GCF_000151845.1 Pteropus vampyrus
CGTCCACCCAATGTGATGGAATTCACGGGAGGATTTTTAAAGTCCTCTTTGCTGCTGGGTGGAGTATGGATCTAAGGATGGCATGAGTGGAAGGAGGAAGCAGGCATGCTTAGGGAGCCATGGGTGTGCAGGGAAAAATATTTTTTAGGGCCTCCTCTGTCTATATGAATAACTTGAGTCTTGCCAAATCAATGAGTCGGCACCATTCTGGTGGCCAGAATTCACAAGATGCTGTGACGGAAATTCTGCACTGGCTCGCAGGAGTAATGCGCTTGCCACATAACCCTCCTGGAGCTATGGCCGGGCCGTGGGCCCCAGGATGGCCCCATAGGTTTGAGTTCCAGAGCTCTTTGGAGCATCTGGTCTACCCAATGTATTCGATGGGATAGAGGATCAGAACCAGCATCGAAACCAGTCCCTGTCTGGACTCTGGGTGCCCAGTGGCCCCGCTGGCCCCAGCTGCTTCCAGCCACTAGAAAAGGACTTTGACTTACAAACTCGCAAGAAAGTTACTCCAAAGCATAGGAACCACTGGGGTCCAGAACCCAGAACAGGTCTGAGGATGTCACCGGGAGACAGCACAGTTACTGCAGGGGTGAGGTGATGGCAGCCAGGCTGAGGGGAGTGGCAGAGCAGAGAGAAAAATGGACTGATCTGGGAATCTAGAACATTCTAAGAAGGCAGAGCTGTTCTTGCAAGCAGAATTGATGACAACTGTGGTCATCAGGACTGTTGACAGCGACTTGGTTTTCCTGTTTGGGGGCACATGATAGAATCATACTTCTTTGCCTTTCTGGACTGGTACGTGGCCTTTTCAAAGCCTTAGGTCAATGAAACGGGAGAGAAGTGACATGTCACTTGGACCAGGAGTTTTGAAACGGCTCACGAAATTCTGAACAGACATAGCCCCACCCTACCGTGGACATGGCGCACGAGTAAAAAGTCAGCATTGCTGTTGGAAGCCCCCGAGATTGGGGTCTGGGGAGGTATTTGTTACTGCAGCATAACTGAGCTTTTCCTGACGCATGCAGTGACTCCTGAGTGGCCAAGACTGGGGTCTCGCCCACCATTTCCTCTTCTCCTTGGCCCACTGGGTGGGGTAGGAGGCTTTTCCAGCCTTATCTGGGGCACAGATGATGATGCCAGCCCCATTGGTCAGCCATTTTCCGGGCCTTCGGACTCGGGAATGAAATCAGGTGGGTAGAGAACATGTGCGTGGCCCTCACCCCGCAGACCGGCCAGCCCGGGCTCCCGCGCCCCACCCTGGCTGTGGGTTCATTAGATGAAAGTACTATCACCTGTCAGACAAACTGCTAGAACTGTGATAAATTAATGATCAAATGGTACAGTCGGCGCGGCTACTGTACCGCCTCGGCTGGTTACAAGCCTGGCCGGGTGCTTAAAAAATGCAGCCGGCATTAAAAAAGAATCAGGCGTTAAAGGAAAATGTCACCAGGCTTTTCAAAAAGGATCTGTTTTAAAATGACCATAGACGGCTCGGTTTCAGGGTCTTTATTTGATTCTCGTTCTTTGTATTTTGCTTCATTGCTCACAAGGAAGAAGGGGTGAGGCGTGGGGAGCGGGCAGCAGGGAGGCTGGCATGTCTGATGATCCCCACCAGCCTCCAGCCCTGCGGGGAATGCGGCCCCGCCTGACAAACACGGAGAGATTCTTCCCAGGGCCTGGCCGGCATGAGCATCTTTGCAGTGATGACTATACGAATATAATAGTTCCAGTTAGTTATGTTGTACTAGGATCTTCATTTTCTTCTTTCATCCATCATCCTTTCAGCTCCACTAGGGGGATGGAGATATCCCCATTCGTCAGATAAGACAACCGACGCTCAAAAAGTAACCGCGGTATACACTCTTTGGGC
>NW_011888832.1:2046762-2048870 GCF_000151845.1 Pteropus vampyrus
AAGTGATAACTTGGAAAAGTCTCTGTGCCCTCTCACAGAAAATGGCAGCCTCCTGGAGGACACAGCTGGAGTACACAGAAAATGCCAGGAAGATGGACGATGTTACAGCAAGTTCTTTAGCACATGGGCGGCTGGACCAGGCTGGGAGGGATGGCAATGGAAGCCCTGGCTGATGTCCCCCAGGGACAGAACCCACAGGTCCAGGCTCTGTCTCCGGTTGGCTGTGAGACTACCCCTTCCTGTCTCTAGGCCTCGATGTCCCCCTTGAGATGGCTGAGATAACCTCTTACATCTCTAAGGATGTATTTAGTCATTCATTTTCTTAAATATTCATTGAGCACCTGCTATGTGCCAGACATTATTCTAGGAGCCTGAGATACAGCAGTAAACAAAACTGATACCCATCCCTGTCCTTGCAAATTCTACACTCTAGCAGGAGGAAGTGAATAATAAATAATAGAAAGAACAAAGGAGTAATTACATATGAGCCTAGGGGAGTGCCCCAGCCAGAAGGGAAATGGCAGCCGCCCATCACAATTGTCTTTCTTCTCCGGCTCCCATCGGTCTGTCTCATGCCAGGCCACAAGTGGCTTCAAAACTGATTTTCCTGAACCCTGTTCCCTGGAGGGTGAGCATCAGAGTCTCTTCTAAAGGACACGCAGGTGCCGGGAGGGATTTTGCCACCTGTATATGTTTTTGCCACCTGTATATGTTTTTGCCGTTTGTCCAAATGAAGACAGAACGTTTCAGACACACAAAAGGGAGCGTAATGGACATGAACGACCCCAGTGTGTGAAATAGAGTCGAAGCTGCCTATGTCCGTCCCTGACCTCTCAGAGGCTGGATTTATCCTGATGGGAGCCCTGCCCCCACCCCCTCCGCTCGGTGGATGCGAAAGAGCTGGTTCCCCACATCCCTGCACGCCTGCCACTTTCCTGAAGATGAGCACCTTGCCTTAGGGGTCCCCTACTTTCTGCCCAGAGAAAGAGTTCATCAAACGCACGGAGGCCTTGGAGAACGTTCTCTCTGCAAGATAAAAACCGCACTGCCTCCCGCGGGCAGGAGCTGGTGAAAACAAGCCGAGCTGGGCAGATGTGGGCTCTTGTTCCGACCCAGTCTGGGTAAAAGAGGAGATAACAAAGCTGGCGGATGGTGGACAAGTCAGTGGAAACAGGAAAGGGCCGACCCTAAATATCTTAGGGAGGAGCCAGCTGACAAAAATGACCCTTAAGTAACAGGATCAAGGGTGATCTTCCAAACATTTAATGAGCGCACTTCACAAGCCCCAACAGGCTTCCTGGAGTGCATTCTGGGTGGCCCACGCTGGGTAAGGCTCTCCCTTCTCTTTGCTCAAATCGTGGGAAATCGGGGATCTTAAGGCCTGGAGCTGCAGGGTGGGAAGGTACACGGGGCCTTGAGAAAGCAGCTACCTGCCAGCTGGTTGAGTGTATTTTAATATTTTAACAAGCAGTGAGACCTGGGCTAGGACAGCAGAAAGAGACGTACGTGGGCCCCGATTGCAAAGAGCTAAGGATGGCCTCGGAGAAAGAACTTCGATGCAGGATGCGTACTTGGGTCCAGAAACTTTGACTCCATACTGAGTTTTGAGGGTCCCGCTTCATTCAAAGCACAGAAAAAAGGCAGTTTTCTCGACATGGGAAGCCATGTCAGGCGTGGAAGGGGCACCGACTGTACGAGGCTGCCATATTCCACAAACGGATGTATTGGAAACATGGAACGTTTTCTTTACAAACTGTCATTAGCTGTCACAATTTCTAAATGGGAGAATTTCCCACAGAAACCTGAACTTCCAGTTTCTCTTAGAAAATCAGAAGATAGAGCAGCTAAGCCCAATGCCAGCCCTACAGAGTGTCTGGTAAAGTATGGGGGCTGCTTCCCCCGATGGCGTGCACCCTTCAGGTCCCCCCACCAAGTCTTTTGCAGCCCTCTTTACTTGTTTACGTTTCTTGCCAGACCCTAAGTTTGCCACCCATGAGGAAACAGAAAGAGCAGAGGATTTGAAGCCAGAAGATCTGGGCTAATGTCTTCATCCTGCCCTTCCCGAGCTTATACCATCTCCTGAAATCTCAGCCACCCCGTCTGTAAAA
>NW_011888832.1:2050685-2051132 GCF_000151845.1 Pteropus vampyrus
GAGGCCAAATGAACAGGAAATGGGATCGAGGGCATATGTTTAATAGGCCCAGTTTGTGGCAGCAACAGGAAGAATTCTCTGGGCTCTTGGGGCACGAGGGCTGAGGGAGCAAGCCGGCGCAGGGAGAGACGATGCTCCTGGCTTGAGGGAGGAGGAAGAAGACAGTAAAGAGCAGTGAGTTCAGAAAGGTCCCCTCTTACCAGAACCAAAGGCGCTTAGGTCACTCAATGGTCACAAACTCTCGGGCGCACGCACTGGGTTCGGTAGGTCTGGGGCCCAAGTTTCTACGTTTCCGGCAAGTTCCCAGGTGCTGCTGGTATCATTGGTGTGAAAACCACACTCTGAGAGATGGGACTTGTCTTGAAGCGGCAGTTGCACAGTTTTTCCTTAGACTGTGCTTTTATTTGGAGAGGTTTTAGGGTGTCTGCTTGAAACTATCGAGGGGCT
>NW_011888832.1:2052407-2057776 GCF_000151845.1 Pteropus vampyrus
GACTTGTCTTGAAGCGGCAGTTGCACAGTTTTTCCTTAGACTGTGCTTTTATTTGGAGAGGTTTTAGGGTGTCTGCTTGAAACTATCGAGGGGCTACAACCCATGACTTCCTCTGCCTTCAGAATGGAAAAAAAAATAATACAGCCACCTGAACTGCTTACAGCCCCGGAAGGCCTCCATGCCCTGGCACTCTTGGGCATTTGCACATGCTGTTATCTCTACATGGAACCCCACGCACCATCCCCCTGCGTGGTAAGCATCTCTGCTTCCAGATTTCAACCCGGAGGACTCTTCATCCAGGAAGCCTTCCCTGACTGGGATGGCTAATTTTATGTGTCAACCTAACTAGGCCATAAGATGCCCAGATATTTGGTCAAACGTTATCCTGGATCTGCCTGGGAGGGTGTTCGGGATGATACGAACATTCGAATCAGGAGACTGAGTCAAACAGACGGCCCTCCCCGGGATGGGCAGGCCTCGTCCAATCCTGAGTAAAACAAAAAGCCTGACACTCCTATGAGTAACAGGCAACTAACTCTTCCTGCTTGACTGTCTTCCATCTGGGACACCCGTGTTCTTCCTGCATTTGAACTTGAACTGAAAATTGGGCCTTTCTTGGATCTTGAGCCTGTCATGGCTTTCAGACTGGAACCACACCATCGGCTCTCCTGGGTTTCCATTTCGATGCCTGCAGATTTTCGGACTTGTCAGCTCCCATTATTGAGTGAGCCAGTTTTCTTAGAGTAAATCTCATTCTGTCTGTCTGGCTGTCTGTCTCTCTCTGTCTCTCTGTCTCTGTCTCTCTCTCTCTCTCTGTCTGTCTCTCTCTGTCTCCCTCATTCTCCCTCTTCTCATTCTATTGGTTCTTTTTCTCTGGAGAACCTTGACTAATGCACTGACCCACCCAAGAATTTTTCTCTTATTTCTATCGTTCTTGTATTTTCATCTTATACCAGTAAAAATACGTTAGTTTTACTTCAAAGCTGCACTGCCCAGTAAGAAAACCAGTAGCCATGTGTGGCTATTGAACACGGAAAATAAAGAAGTGTGAATTGAGATGTGCTGTAAGTATTAAATGCACATCAGATTTTGAAGACTTAGTACAAAAAAAAATGTAAGAACTCTTATTTATAGTTCATTGTATTGATTAGCTATTGAAATCATATGAATTTTGACATATTGGGTTAAATCAAATATGTTATTAAAATTAATTTGACCTGTTTTTTTCTCTCTAGTGTAATTACTAAAAAATATTATATTATGTATATGACTTATGTTTATATTTCTATTAAACAGTGCTACTCCAGGGCAGGGCACACAGTGAAAAGTCCCGAACAAACAATGCTGAAAATGCTATAAGTTACCAGAATCTTCCAAGATCCAGAAGTTGAATTCCCTCAAGAGAGTTTCATCATCAAATATATCTTAGGGCTAAGCTAGGCAAACTATGGCCAGTGGGCCGAATCCAGCCGCCACCTGCTTTTTTAAATAAAGTTTTATTGGAACAGGGCCACACATACTCATTCATCTACGGCTGTCCTCGTGTGATAACGGAAGAGTTGTAACAAGATCCTCTGGCCTGTGTAGCTTAAAATATTTACTATCTGACCCTTTATGAAAAAGTTTGCCAACCCCTGGTCCAAAGCGGAAAACTGGAGCCTGCATCTCCGGGAGGCAGGGAGGCCAGCGTTGGTTCCTTTATCTGGTTCCTCTGAGTACGTTTCTGTGGGCCTCTGAGCCTCAGTTTAGCTGTCTGCAAAATGAGATAATTTTAACAGTGACTTTCATGGGCTCTTATGAGGATTAAGTGACATAATACATCTAAAATAGCTTGTACCCGAATAATAATCATCATTTCCCGTATGTCTTTTTTGTTGTTGTTCGTTTGTTTATGATGCTGGGTTAGGAGGCCCCGCCCTGGGTCTTCCCAGGCCTCTGCAGGGCTGTCTCTCTGTAAGATATTTCTCTGCTCCCCGGGCTGTCTCTTCGCCCAGACTGTGAGCTCTCTAAAGGCACGAGAGTCTGTTTTTTCTTGCCTCTTGCAGCTACAAAAACAGGTGCCGGGGAGTGCTTGCTGGCTCCCTCTGGCCGAGGTCCCTCACCCCTCACTCCTCTTGCTGTATGGGCAGCTGAGACGGGCCTTCCCTGAAGAAACGGGGTGAGAATGTGGGTGCCGTAAGGGCCTACCCCACATTGCATTCTAGTGGTCTCCCAATTTGGCCCTGGGGGCTATGTGACCTTGAGGGACTGGGAAGGCAGTCTCTCCCTACAGCACTTTGCCAGACCTGTCCTGTAGGATGGTTTCCATCCCAGCTCCCTACAGGGTGCCTCTGAGTCATCTAGGAGCCCAAAGCGGGCGTCCAGATGGGACGGAAGCCTATTTTTACTCACTATTGATCTCTCTTGCCCAGAAACCATCATTACCCGGGTGTAAAATGGCAGCTCCCAATGGCAGGAGCCTCTTGGCCTCTCTGACTGATGGGTGCCGAGCAAATTGCTCCAAGTCACCGGGCGAGAAAACCAAAATAACTTTACGAGACAGCCGTCCGGGCCCAGCCCTGCTGGGGCTCTCGGAAAAAGCTAACTTGGACCCTTTCTAACATTACCCACAGCTTTTCTTGATTTCTCTTTTTTTGAAACGAAGATGAAGCTAGTCTCTAATAGATCTGTGTCTGCAGTGCTTGGCTCTGCCTGCAGCTGGACAGAGGTGCAGAGCCTTTGGCAGGGTCAGGCCTGGAGGACACTCTTCCTCACGGGGCCCTCCGTGGCCTGGGGCTCTGGGCTCACAAAGGAATCGCAGTGACCTCTATTTACCGAAGGACAGCTGGGGCCGAGGAAGAGGGTGCTGTCTTGTCCTCTTCCACATGAAAGCCAAGGCCCCCTCCCCATCTAATATCTCGAAAATCAATCCTGCTCTTCTGAGTGGACAAAGGAACAAGCTCGCCTCTTACACACCCAGAACCACCTTGTGGTGTGGGAGTCGGCAGAGGGGATGCACATACACCCTCACCCATAATGCAGGGAGCGCAGGCTTGGGAGCTGGGCAGCCTGAGTCCAGCCCCGTGGTGTGCTGGTAAACGCTTAACGACCAACTGTCTGGGGGACGGGAGTCACCCTGATTCCTGGCATTTGCTAATTCCTGCGGTATGAATATTACGGCTCTGGCTGATTTCGAGGCATCAACGTGACTAAATGCAGAGTTGGGGAAAGAGGCACACAACCAGTTCGCAAGCCATTACATGCTCCGGCTAGCTCGCCGCTGGCCCCAGCTCTACCACTTCCTGCTCCGTGGCCTCAGATGAGTTACTCAACCTTTCTGTGCCTCAGTTTCCTGTCAAACAGGAATGAGAATGGTGCCTATTTCTTAGGATTATTGTAAAATTTAATTGATACATTGCTGGAAAACTTTCAGAGCTGGGCCTGGTACGTAGTAGGCACTCAGTAAATGCCGGATGTCATTATCGTCACTGAGTTTATTGTTATTATGAAGTTCATAACTCAGCAGGCAGAGCAGCGCTCGTGCACACATATGTATGTGCACGTGTTCTCACTTAGAGACGAGTCCAAGAGAGTGACTCCCTAACTTGTAAAAGGCCAGATGAGGAGAGGTAAGCACTGAGTGGAGCAGTCCCCGAGGCTGCCTGGAGGAGGCGGAATCTGGATCTGAAGGAAGCGAGAAGAGAAAAAGAAATGAGCAGGAAACTGAGGACCAAGACACAGGGAGACGGGCACGTGAGGGCTGCAAGATGATGACAGGAGGCCAGGGGATGAGAGCGTCGCTCAGAACGCGGACCCGAACCCACCCTTTGTGTGGCACGCTGGAGCACGGGCTGAGCCTCCCGGGGCTCCCAACGGCCCGGCCAGAGGGGCAGTCCAGGCCAGAGCTGGTCTGGAGCAGGGCACCGGACCCCTGACAGGCTCTCCAGCAGACAATGTAGTAAAGAACTGGCCTGAGCGACAGACATTGGACCCCCTGATGCCCAGAGTTTTCGAAAGTGCCTCTCTCTACGCCTGCCGACCCAGCACAGCCCGGCTGCCCTGACTCAGTAATTGCAAGTGATAATTATTGAGTGCGCACAAAGGCCTGGCTTGTTTTCTCCAGCGGGTGGGGGCCCGGGTGGCTTTGTTTGGGCCAGGAATTGTCGTGGGGCCTCTGTTTAGCCAGTGCTGTCTCCTGTTTGTTAACATTCCTCACTAACTCTGGCTCCTCTGGGGCTGGAGAAGAGGGAGGAAGGGTGGCTCGGGTGCCCTCCAGCTTCCGAGGCCCCGCTCCCAGCTCCTGCAGCCCCTGGGAAAGCTTGGCCCTGCTTCCCTCTCACCAGACCCACCGGGGACAGGAACATGGGGCAGGTGGCGGACAGGCCCAGAAATCACCCAGCTCACCTGGCAGGTGCAAGGCCCACATCTCAGGCAATTGCCTTAAACACGGGGCCTTTCTCGTTACCCACCGTGGGTTGAAAACAGTCATTAGGTGTCACTTTCTATGGCGGCCTTCTCTTTCTTTGGGGGCAGAGGGAATAATTACACACCTGGGCCCTTCACTACCTTGCACAGCCCCCAGGACAAACGCTACCTAGGTCCTCTCGGCACTTGGAGCCCCTTCCCACCCAGCACTTACACGGCCGACAAATGAATGTTTTCGCCTGTCCTCGGTTCACATAAATAGCCACAAATTCCTATAATTAACTACAGTAAGCTAGGCTGGGATTAAAACAAAGACGGGCTTGTTTATGGGATGTTCTGAAACAAGCAATTTTCAACATTACAGTGTCAACTGCTGTCTCTGTCTTTGTTAAGCAAGGCATTGGGGTGAGGGGGGCGGGCAGGTCTGAATGGTGAGGGGCCCCAGCTGGGAGCTGGAAAGCGGGGTGGGGACGATCACGTCTGATGTCTCAGCCAAAAACCTTTTTGTCCATGGGTCGTCGGGCCCCTAAGACCCGAAGACCCACTCAGTCTCTAGTGGCGGACAGCGGAGCTGAGTGTAGGCAAGGGGACACCCTCTCCTCTTCCTAGGAGATGAGGTTCAAGCCCCCCCCGACCCCCTGCCACCGAATGGCTTCCTCTCTCACTCTCGGCAAAAACGTCTCCCCCTACTCACCCCCCAAATTCTCGCCATTAGGTGTTAAAGTGAGTCAGGGCTTTAGAGACCATCTGGCCCAGATCTTCCCTCTCCAGATGGGGAGACTGAGCCCCAGAGAGGCTGACGGAGCTAACTGCTCAGCGCTGCTTGGTGACTGGATGACCAAGCAGGACTCGAACCCGGGTCTTCTTGTTCCTACAAAGGCCGGCACACCAGGGCCCTTTCTTATAGCCTGGGAGCCAAGAAGAGTGTTTCCATTTTTAACTGGTCAGAAAAAAAAAAAAAAAAA
>NW_011888832.1:2058671-2064872 GCF_000151845.1 Pteropus vampyrus
CTTGAAAACTTAGAGATTTGAGCTGGGCAAGGAGTCGGGGCGGTCGCCCCTACAGACACTACTTTAAAACCTTGTGTCTCATTCTATGATCTTAGCCGGACCCCTGGAGAAAAACCCCAAGGCACAGATACTTGTCCTTGTTGGCAAGATCGGGCATCCAAGGCACACACAAAGAAGTCAGCGGAAAGAGCCCCAGAACCCAGATCCCTTGACTCCGGGCACAGGGTGGGCTACTGGAGGCCGTGGGCAGGGGTTCAAGTTCACACCCTGCCATAGCGTCATGGGTAAGCATCCAACCCCTTATACTTTTATTTGTTACTCTTGATGATTTGCCATCATGGTGCAGCCATAAAAGCAACACGGAGCGTGGCAAGGTGACAAAGCTCATAAAAAGTCAAGAAGGTGTTTAATAGCTACCGGGTGGTGATGAGGGCTCCTGCCAGGGCTGCCTCCTGGGCCAAGAGGCCAAGTGGCTGAAAACACGTTAGCCGGGGCCCCCGTCAAAACCAAGGAAAGGCACAGAGCAGGCGCAAGGGAGGCCAAGCGGGCAGAGGAAGCCACGAGACGCTACCCACGGAGGCCTCTGTGGGCCTCTAATGCCACTTCTGAAAAATGGGAGTGGATGGAGGGATGACGATACCACCTCTCAGGGGCGTCGCGAAGAGCGAATGAGGTGACACGCGTGAAGCCCTTTTACACACCGTCGAAGAAAAAAAAGGTACGAACGGTATCGCGAACGGGGGCAGGGCGACGAGAGCCCGGGCCGGCTGAGGGACGGTCACGACCTATGTGCGCGTCAGGGGCCTCATTAAGCAACAGGCTGTATGTGCACAAATTAAGACAGGGCCTCTGGGGCCAGGCTGCCTGGGTTCAAATCCCAGCCTGGGCTCAAATCCCAGCACTGATCCCTAGGGGCCATGCAATTTAGGCCAAGTTGCTTCATTTCTCAGGATCTCGGTTTCGTCACCTATAAAATGGAGATAATAATGGGTCTTACTTTTCAGGATTTCTGCCAGAATCGCCTGTTACATAAATAAAGCAGTTAGAAAGTGCTTGGTTCATGGTTATGAACAGGGAGCCTCTCGGCTGCGGGTTCAGGAATCACTAGACAGCTGGCCACATGGGAAGGGTTGTTCTCAGTGGTGTCTGGGCCTGGCTGAGGGAATTTGGCGCTGGGGACCTTGCCCAGTGGGGACCTTGCTTCTTGATTCTCTCTCTCTGGCTTCTCACCACCCAGCAGAAGTCGAGAACTGGCCAGATCTGCTGTAAGCCATTGTTTTCTTCTTCATCCAGTTCTTTGCTAATGTTGAATTTATTGAGTTCCAGGTGTGAGTTTCGGTGCAGAGGACACAGTGGGGACAAAAAGACCAGGGGCTGACTGGTCCGGGGAGCTGACTTCTAGTGGGGAGGGCAAGAAATACATCTGCAAAGAGATGTACAATGTCGTGCCAGCAGTGACCGGCGCTCTGAAGAAAACGAGAGCAGCTCAGGGGCTGGTGACTGGGGCAGGGTGGTCAGCGAAGGTCTCTGAGGAGGTGACAGTTCAGCATATGTGTCCTCTCTGGCCCTCGGTCTCCCGATCTGTATGACAGATGTGACAACAAAACCTGGGCAAGACATTCTCTCTGGTCCCCTTGCCCGCCTTGCTGCTGCCGTTTAGGGGGGCCGTCCTGCTCCAGACTCAGAGGCGTCCCTCCCTGGTGAGCCCAGGGGCCCGCCAGAGGCAGGCACCTGGGTCCTCTGAACCGCCGCTGGAATCAGCCCTGAGGAGAACTATTTTTTTTTTTTTTCGGACCAAAGGTACAATTAACAGCCTCCGCTTGGGCCTCGCCCAACCCCTGGACCTCTGCTCACGCCTGACTGACCAGCAGGAGGGAGGGGACCCTCCCAGTACCCCTCAGTCAACTGCCAGGGCTATTTTGGTGACTGTTATTTGGGCAAGGAGTGAGCTAGTGGCTTGTGGGAAGGACGAAAGGAGGGAAGATGCTAAAAATACTGAGGCCAGCCTGAGGTGACTGGCCTCTACCCTCTCTCGGGCCTGGCCTCCCTTCCTGGACGAGAGGAGTCTGGTCCTTGTTCTGTCCAGGGGACAGGTTGCTGAGGGCTCGCGCCAGCCCAGGAGCTCTTTCATTTTGGCTAACGTTAGTCACGGCCACCAATAATCGGGAGGTCCCAGGGGGACTCAGTGACCTGCTGAGGACAGAAGACTGGCAGCTGTGAGTGGAGCAAAGACCAGCCAGTCAGGGTGGCGTCCTGCCGAGCATAAGGTTTAGGAGGAATCTGCCAGGCCTTCCCCACCTGTGCCCCTCCTCCGCATGGCAAAATCCCGGGAGCCAAGGCCGCCTCCCCCAGGACGGCAGACGGAAGACCCCGGTCGTCTGTAATCTCTCTCTGCTCCCCGCTTTTCATCTGCTAAGCCGGGGGGCCCAGAGGACCAGGAGCAGCAGCACCTCTCCAAACCCTGGCTCCGTCCTACCTTGATCTCGCGTGATCTCGGACACGTCACCCAACTTCCCGGCCTCAGCTCTCTGGCTGGGACCACCTCGTAAACAGCTGTCTGGGTGACTCCCTGTGGCGTCTACCAGCTCGGAGGTCCAAGGAAACAGGGTGTGTGGTGTCTTCAGCTTGAAGGTCTCCCGCCTGAGTGAGCCTACCTCTACTGGGGGAGACAGGATGCATCAGGGGAGGGGACCTAAGAGGCCCTTCATGTTGGATCTAGTCATTCATTCATTTACTCACTCGTTCCTTTGTCCAGTCATTCCTTAAATACTTTTTAAGCAAGCTCCGTCTACATCTAGGCATTCTTCTAGGCACTACTACTTTAACGGGGAACGAAGCAAAGCCCCACGTCCTCGCGGAACTTATGTTGTAGAAGGAATAGACAGACAGGCAGGAACACGTGAAGTAATGTGGCTGGCGATGATGGGTGCTGTGAAGGCGGATAAAGCAGTTAAGTAAATAGGGACTGAGTCATATGCCGTATACGTGTGTGCGCACGTGTACGTGTGTGTGTGTGTTTACGTGTATCTGTATGTGTGGTGCATGTGCGTGTGCATGTATGGTGCATGCGTGTGTGTGTGTCTGTGAGAGAGAGATTGTATAGGAGGCTGGGAATGCTGATCAGCGGAGGTCGTAATTGAACCAGAACTTCAAGGCAGTGAGAGCGTGAGCCACTCAGATACCTGGGGAAAAGAGAGCATCTCGGGAGAGGGTGTGAGGAACACAGGTGCTGAGGGCCCGGGATGCCTGGAAGGGAGCGAGGAAAGGCCTCGGCACCCTCGCTCCATCGTTCTGCCGTCACAGGTCCTGGGGACCGAGGCAGCCCCGGCTCATCACTGCACCCTCTCCCCGGGGCGGTCCTCGCTCCCCTCCGATTACCATCCTCTGCCCAGGGCTATTTCCTGCAGACTTGTAAATAGAACCTCTTTCAGCTCCACACACATTATGGTTTGTCTAAAACGGTGTCAAAGGAGCCAATTTTCCTGAACGGGGACCATTGACGAGAGGTAAAGTTTACAGAGGACTCCCGCAGGACCCGGGCCTGCAGGAGTCGAAAACAGCAAGGGCCCGGGGGTGACGCAAGCGACAAGCAGGCAAAGCCAGCTAAACAGACAAGGGCAGACCTTGGGCTTCTCTCAGGGTGGGTTTTCTTTGGGACATAGACATAAGGTGGCCGGTCCCCAGCCTGACCGGAGTTATCGGGGAGGCCCCAGCTCAGGCTCGGGGAGTGGCCTGGTGCTACGCCTGCCTCTGCTGGCCGCTCTCTCCTCCTCTCCTGGGCCTGCGTACCCTTCGTGAGTAGATGTCAACGACACTTGACCTGCCGGCAGTGACAAGTTGCAGCCACCTTGCAGAAGTGAACGGAGGGAGGCAAGAAGTGTGAGGAAAAGGTGAGGTGGTCCCGAGGCTGGTCCCCTCTGCACACCAGCCGTTAGTGACAGTCTAGGCCCATATGACATGAGCAAACTGAGAAAGAGCGCCCGCCCCCGGCAGAAGCAGCCCACAGGCATGGCGCTTGGTTGAGCGGAAGGCAGGCTGGACCGGGGTCCCCCTGTGAAGTCGGGGTTATGACCTCCATACTACAGATGAAGAAACTGAAGCCCAGAAGGACGTCACACATTTAATGCTCAAAGCCCCACACTGGATAAGTAGCAGAGGCCCACTTGACCCCAAAGCCCTTGAGTCTTCCACATTCTAGATGCTTCTCAGTCCTGGCCCTGCTCTGCTTGCTTTAGCAAGTCCTGGGCAGGGCCCTCTGAGCGGGAACCTCTATGGACCGTGACCTTCCTGCGGCCCCAGAGGGATGTCCCGTGCCAGCTCTGCAGCTCTATCCTTTCCAGGGCCTGAACCCTACAAGACAGATGCTGCCCGCTTTGGCCCAGGTTCCCGCTTCACTTATGCTACTATGAATAAAGGTTCAGAGAGCATTTTAGGAACCAAAACCACCTAGTAATCTTCCCGGCCTTTTTTTTTTCCCCCCCCTAACAAAACAAAAAGCTAGAACAGATGTTCAAGGAACATTCTAGCTAGAAAAAACACACTCAGTTGGATGATATAAAAATGACCGAAGAAATAGAGGTCCAGAATGGGGATCTGCACCCAGATTTACCTCTAAGTCATTCAACGTCTCTGAGCCTCAGTTTCATCACTTACCAGATGAAAAAGGTGTTAATATCTGCCCTGTCGATATCCCATTGGCCTGAAGGAACGGCGGGATGGGAGACGGGCACAGTGGTTAAGAACGCAGGTTTTAAGATCCAGCTGACCTGGATTCGAATTCTCAGCTCTGCCATTTCTGGCAACATGGTCTCTGGTATCTGAGAGTTCCCTCTGTGGGTCAGTGTCTTTAGCAGCAAAATAGAATGAGCACTCCTTGCCCTGCGTGTAGGCTCCTGAGAAGCAGGGGAGTATAATGTATCACAGGGTTTTCCTCCTCCGTCTGGAGGTTTTTAGTTGTTAAAGAATTTTATATATATATATTTAAAAGGTAAAATTGCGACTCATGCATAAATATAAAATGAATACGCATCAGAGATTTTTACTGAACTCCTTAATTAATGAGACAGTTGGTAAGATACTACCGTTATTCAAAGGAGAATTTAAAGAACTCATATCCATAGGCAATCAAAAAAGCTGAAATGAATTTAGAAAAAGATGCAGAAATAATCTATCCACGCAGCATGAATCAACTGCATTCCCAGCAAACACGATTCATCTGCTCTCCTACAGAAAAGAATCATTTGAAATATCATTCATTTTCTACAACTTTCAGAGATGTGAAATAGCTCAAAGACTAAAGAAAGTGGACGTAATCCAGGAGGATGAGCTAAACAGGACACACAGCAATTTTTTTCTACCCATTTCGAAGCCTTTCATAAGTTTCCCTGACATGGTTATGGTGTCTCTGTCCCCCTGGCACCTCCAAAACAGAGAAGCAAAGAAGTACGTGTTGTTTAAGCCACTCAAATCAAGGTGCCAACTTTAGTTCATCTGAAGCAGCTGCCAAGAGTATGGAATGGAGAAGCTTCCACAGCCACTTAGCATGGAAGAGGAGGGGTCTGGCCTGGGGGAAAGTGAGGCACAGAGTTAACTCCCTCCACCCCGTGTGATGCTTGATGCTCTTTCCCCTCCCAGCTGGCTGGACTATAAAGGACCCCAGACTGACGTTGGGAGTCAGGTGCCACAGAGGACAGCACCCACCTTCACTCTCAGTCCTGGGACTTGATTCCATCCCTTAGTCTCCTTTGGGACTTGCCATGGCTGAGCTGGGAGAGCCCCATAGGGAGGACCGTGAGGGACACAGGAAGTGAATTCCGGTGGAACTCTCCTCCCTTTGTCCTGTAGGAAGCAGAGTTTCTTGACGACACGTTGGGGCCACGCCTTTGCAGGACTTGAAAACGCCTGTGTATGGAGAGATGAGGAAATGAGAAAAAAAAGAGTCACCAGGAAGAGAAAGATCACCCATGGTGATGTGGGGTGCAAGGGGTAGGGAAGCAGCCCAGTGAAGGTCTGGGTTTTCAAGGGCTTTTGTAGAACAAGGAAATGACCAAGTACTTATCATCCTTGATTTTTGTTTCTGCCGCTTTGTCCTTTCTGAGAAGTAGCTGGCTAGCCGTTCATCAAGGAACTGCAGATGTTGACGGTGCAGCCCCAAACCTTTGGCCTGGCAGAGATTGCAACTGTAGTGACGGCATGGCCGGA
>NW_011888832.1:2069463-2077917 GCF_000151845.1 Pteropus vampyrus
AGCTGTCTGACTTTGAGCAAGGTCCCCAAACTCCCTGTGCCAGAGTTCTTTGTTGTTTAAAAAGAAGATAACAACGATTGTAATTCCTACCCCACTAAGCGTATCAGTCAAGACGGGCTCGACCATTCTGCATAACAAATAACTTCAAAATTTCAGTGGTTTAAAACAAGAAGGATTGGTTTGCTCGCTCAAACAACATGTCCATCACACACTGGTACAGAGCTCTGCTCCACGTCCTCTTTGTTCACGTCGGCTGACAGAGGCACCCTCTGGAATGTCACTGGCCTCCATGACAGGGTGAAGGAAAAGCGGAGAATCGAGAATTAACTCAGAGTGCTTCCACTCAGACATGACACTTTCATTGGTCTGGGCGAGTCACAAAACCACATCTAGCTTTAAAGGGAGAAGGAAGTGCCATTCCTCTGTGTGTCTGGAAGGCAGGGGAAGGAAGGAGACTGGAAGTTTTGTCGAGCAGGACTAAATCTACCATACCCACGTCTGATGAGGAGCACGTGGGAGAAGCCCTTAGATCGTAGCAGATCTCAGGCTGCGAAGAGTTTCCACATTTATAACTGTTCTCAGACTATTCCAGCCACTGGGATGACCACCTTATAACTGAGAACTGCCACACATTCCAATGTCATGTCTACTTTTGTGTTTCTAATCACATTGCTGTCAAGAAGTCCAGCTATAATCACTGGAGAAGAGAAACAGAGATGAACTTAATACGAAAAGATACAGCAATGCCAAAGAGAACTAATTGACAAATGTATTATGGATTGTTTCTAGAATTCAAGAGAGCATTAGTGTAGCAGTCAGCACCATATTCTTATTTCAAGCAATGATCTGGTTTTGATAAAACAATATTACTCTTCATCTTAAATATTTAAGTTTTAAAATTTGAACATAAATATTTTTAAGTTTGAATGTTACTATTTTTGTCTAAGTTTATATTTAATTCATCAATGTCTTTGCATTATATACCTGTATAAGGGCTATAAGATAGTTTTATGTGTATATTTTACAGGGGATACTTGCTGACCTTTTTGTCACCCAGCATTTGAACACTCTTCCTATGATAGTAAAATCCCATTTTAAGAATCAGGGTCTACTTCTGAATGGAGAAGCTGAAAACACCAGCAATTTGCTTTCCCAGGCTCCCTTGCAGCTGTAGACAAATCACATGACCTGAGTCCACCAATCAAATGCACTCTTACCAGACTCATTGGAAACTTAGGATGGAAAAAAGGAGAGAGACTATGTAGAATCCTTTCAGAGGAAGTTGGTGGCTGTGGTAGCTGCTGTACCTGAGCGCAGCATAGGTGGTGTCTGAATAAACAGCTCTGGCATCCACGTCAGCCGTGGTCCCACATCAGGCTCTGTAGGACCAGTTATGCCACTTGATTTGGTGATATGAGGCCTCCATCCTTTTTCTCGAGTCTTCAGGGAGAGTCTATTAGCCACTCTATAGACTTTCACGAATATGTTTTTTCTGCTTATATTAAGCACTATTGTTTTCTGTTGTTCGCGACATGCGTATAAATACTGAAATGATATTAAATGAAAAGGAATCTGTGTCAAACCTCAGTATGCACAAGAAGTACTTCCTCCTAAAAGAATTGGGTACATAATCTAAATTCGATTAGTATTAATCGAGTGGACTTTTATTTCAAAATGAAAAGACTGAAGATAAGACAGGGGAAGGAACCTGCCAGTGGATGAGTAACAGAATCCAGACCAAGGACCCAGATTTCTTGTCTTTGGTCTCTAAATGTCTTCCCACAAAGCAGCCCAGCTGGGGCAGTGCTGGCCTTCTCTGGGCATGTGGCATGTGGTGCGGGGGAACTTGAGGCATAAACAGGGAGCTGATAATGGAATCTAGTTAAACATCTCACCCCAGCAGCTGTTCCCCCCAAGCATCCTGGTAAGAGACACCCCAAGACTGAGCACTAGGATTGCTGGCCACAGGCCCAAGAGCAAGCAGGGGGTGGGGGCAAGCCCTTGCCCCTGGAGCCAACAGACAATCACCTCACAGTCCACATCCCTCCTGTAAACAAGCTGTTGTGCCTGAGAGAACATGATAATAGCAGGCCCTGCCATCCTGCCCTCTCTCTGTGTCGGGGAAGGTCTGCAATTACCGTCTTAACCGACTCAGATATGGCTCAAAAAGGGCATGCATTTCCTGACGCTGTATACAATTTCTGCAAACTTTCTCCTCCTCTCCTTCTTCGAGGGCTGAAGGCTCAGGCTCCCTCCTCCCAACCGTACCCCTCAAACTTCTGCAAGGCCGATGATAAGACATGATCAGAACATCACTGTGGAGTCTCCCTCACCCATAACTCACCTCCGTGGCTGCCAACTTAGTTAAGCTGGAGGCTTGAGGAGTAGGTACAGAAAGGTCTCCATTAAATGGTCCCTGCCAGACCTTCACTGTGCCTGGAATTTTTCCACCAAAGAGGCAATCCTTTGATAAAGCATGGCTCTCATCAAGTTCCTGCTTTAAAATGTTTATCTCTGAGGACACCGAAGAGACTTCTTCAGAGAAAGTCAATGGTTCGGATTCCTTAAAAAGAATATATTGAAAAGCATATCTGCCCAGGTATGAACTGAGTGACAGGGGCTAAGTTGGTCTGGACAAGCCCACCCTGAGTCTCTGAAAAGCAGTTCTTGGCACCCACCACTCACTGTGATGACACAGGCCCAGAATGGTATCATGGACATACTGAAGAATGAGGAGAGAGGCTGGGAAGTAGAACGAGCTGGAGCCAAGACTTCTGGACTGTACAGAATCTACTGATAGCGCCCAAACGGGACTCAGGATTAGACATTTCTCTTTGTGCTTTAGCTTCTTCATCTCTAAAATGGAGATGATGATTCTACCAATCAGGACAAGCTTATCCTGCAGTAACAAACCACCCCAAAAGCTCAGTGGCTTCCAACGACACAGGTTAATTTCTCCCTCATACTCCAAGTCTATTGTGGGTTGACTAGGAGTTCTGCTCATTGTATTCAGAGCAGCTACCAACTCAAGTGTTGCTGGTTGATGAACCAGAGGGGAAAATAATGATGGAGATCTTGAACCAGTAGTCATGCTCTGACCTATAAATAACATACGTCACTTCTGTCCACACTCGTTGGCCAGAACTAGTCTCCCGATACATCCAACCACAGGGGCCCAGGAAGTGCAGTCCTAGCACGTGTCCTGGAGAGGAAGAGCCAGAAATATTTGGTGAACAGCATCAGCGCTTACTACAATAATCGTGGAACGTACGTGGAGGGTTGTTGAGACAATTAAATGAATTAACGTGTAACAAGTTCCATCTAAGCAGAGGCTGTTCTTACCATAATGATAATGATGGTGGTGATGTTTATCGTTAGTAAGAATATTAAAATAGGACCCACGTAACCTATCAGTGAAGGAATACTCACTGTTCTAAATTGTTATTAAAATGATATTAGAAAACTTGGTGTGATGTCAAGAAGGGCCAGACCCTAGCTCTGCCACCAATTGCTGTGTGAACTTATGAAAGACGTTGTCTGTCTCTGAGCTTCTAATTCCTCTTTTGTACAATAGGGGTCTTGGGTTCGCTATCCAGGACCAAGCTTGAGGGGTAGGGACAGTGTAAATAAAAGCAGTTAAGGGACTGACTTTGGCTCACCCCTACTAGTTGGGATGGCGTACACTCCTTGGTGCTGAGCCCAGGAAAATCTTCGACTTCGGAGCTGACTGCATCAGGCTCATGAATCTCAATCCCTAAATTATGGGTGACAGTGGCTTCTTAAAGAGGAAATGAATTGTTGCAACACAATCCAGCCATGTTGTATCGATATGATTAGCTAGTTATCCATGGAGTGCAGTAATTTGCTTTGATTTTTAAGTATCCGTTAGCAGCCAAGTCCTAATGAGGCGGCTCTAAATTGATTAGATACTCCAAGATACAGCACGGTTCACAGATTGTTTCAGAAAACTGTCAAGATCCTGAGACTGGCATTTCATTGGATTTAATGATTGCTGGAGAAGGTGTGCATCCCAGCCAGATACAATCACATTTGTCAGCATGATCCTTTTAAGCACAATTCAATTAAAGTGTTATTCTCTAATTTTATTAGAACCGGAGCCCAGAGCTAATGCAAGCTCCCGTTATTGCGTCAGGAGGGAAGTGTGCACAATTTAATTTCCCTAATTGGAGTTTAGTGATCTAACATGCTTTTCATATCTTAATTCTTGGGATAATCTCCGGTTTTTGCACCTGCTACAATTCCTTTAATGGAAACGAGGAATTAGATGCAACGGTTACGCCTGGCGTGGAATCTCTGGGTCACATCTGCCTCATTGAAGGAAATTTGCACATCTGGATCCTTCGCTTTGACCTGATTCTTTCACACCGATCTTGGCCTTGACTTGGATAAGGAGCATCTCTAGCCCAGACACGATCGGCGTGTCCAACCAGGCTTGCAGTCTTAGAAGGAAGGAGGTAGGAAGAACGTGGGCTAGTTTTGGATCCGAGTTCCATCACGCATCCATCCATTCATTCGTTCGCTCAATGCCGAGTGGGTGACGATTATGTGCCGGGCACCGTGTTAGGTGCTGGGGGTACAAACACGAACAAATCAGACATGGCCTTCGACATCAAGGAGCTTAGAGACAAGGAGCTGAGAGAGGGGAGGATGAAAGAGTAACTGTGCAAATAACAAAACAATGGCCACCGTGATCAAAGATAGGAAGGGAAAGAACTATGTAGGAGAGACCGTATCCTACCCCAGGCTTAGTCACAGGGAGGGCCTCTGAGAATTTAAGCCAAGACTCTAAGGCATTTTTATGACCTGAAGATCTTGGACAAGGACCAAGGGAAGTGCCGTGAAGGCCACGAGCAGGACCCTCTCTCTGGCCGCAGCGCCCAGCCCCCTGCCCCAGACAAGTCTAATCCTTCAGGTCTTGGGCAGAGCCCTAAGGTGAGAGGAAGCTTGGGACATTTGTGAAGCCAGTGGGCCATTACATTCAAAAGAGGTAGAAACGTCAAGAAATTAGGTTACAGAGGCAGTTGGGGGAGAGATCCTCTAGAGACCTCCAGGTGTTCGTTTACTCCTGTTTTCCCAATGCCCCAGGGTGGGTGACAAATTATAAGGCCACCGGATTATAGGTCAAGATGGGGCGGAATATTTATTACTGACATTATCTAGAATTGCTGGTGCATGGCAATAGTAAAAAAAGAGAAACCTTGACTAGGTTTATTATTTGCCTTTCCCTCCCCCAGGGCAGGCCACTCCCTCCCATTGTCCCATGCCACCACCATGCTTGTAGCTTTAAATTTTATCCTATGAGCAAAGGAAAGTGAGAGTAACATGAATGTAGCTGGCACTGCTCTGTCCTCTACAACAATGCCTGGTAGGTACTAGGTATGACACCTCTGTTTTTAAAGACCTCTCTGATAGCAATTCTGCCTCTAATAGAAGAACTGCGCTAAGACAAAATGGCACCCAGGAAGCCCCCACCCCCGCCTCTTTCCACAAGCACCCATACTCCACAGAGTCCTGCTCTTGATGATACTATGACGATAAGAAAAAATAGCTAAAATATATTGAGCTCTATGCATTCAGCCCTTCTGTGCATTATCTCATTTAATCCTTTCCATGGCCATAGGAGGGCGCTGTGATTATATCTTTTATACACATGGGAAAACTGGGGCTCAAGAGGTTAAGTACTTTGCACAAGGTCATCCGCTAGCAAGAGGATTCGAAGCCAGTTTAGCTGTTCCTTAACCACCAGAGCAAATCGCCTGACATCATAAGGCTTCTCCCCACTGCCGACCATGAAGCACTGGGTTTCAGAGCTTCATCCGGGCCCAACTGGATGTCTAGTCCTGTGGACCCCACACACCCCTCCTAAGCTCTAGACTGGCCTAAGCCAGTCTGGCCCCAGCCAGCATTCAATGGCAAGATGCTCAGGGCTTCCCTCATTCCGGGACGAGGCTTAGCTACATCAGCTGGTTCTGGTCTCTGTAGAGATACAACAGCCCAGCAGTGGTCACAGCTAGAGGACGTGCAAGGTTGCTGCTCGCAGGTCAGAAATGGCTTCCCATTACACTCAGAATCAAACCTCGAGTTCTTCCCATGGCCCACGAGGCTCTAGAAAATCTGGCCCCGTCTTCTAATACGCGCCCCTTCATGTGCTCCAGCTACTCTGGCCTTCTTTCTGTCCCTCCCTTCCCACTCAGTACCTTTGAATTGGCTGAACCCTCCGTCTAGAACATTCTCCACGCCCCCCCAAATCCTTTTTCAATCCGAGCTCCATTGTTACCTCTTGCACAAGCTTTCCCTGAGTAGCCAGTCTAACATATTGCTCTGCCCTTAGCCCTATCCATCTGTTCTATTTTTCTTATAGCACTTATCACTACCTAAAATTACATGATATAAAAAATAATAATAATAAATAAAATAAAATTACGAGATATATTTATCTGTTTGCTTATTTATTATCTCTCTCCACCGACCAGAATATATTGCTATTAGGGCAGTTCTAGTCTGTCTTATTTACTGCTTTATCCAGTACCTACTACAATGCCTGGTACATAGTAGACAATCGATAAATATTTGTTGGATATTTATAATATAATATAAGTAGATGGCTGGCTGGCTGGATGGTTGGATGGATGGATGGTTGGTTGGATGGATGGATGGGTGGATAAATAGATGGACAGATGTCACAGAAAGAGCAGCTGCAGAATCATAGACCATCAGGCCTAGAACGATCTTCAGAAAAATAAGCTGAAGTCCTAAGACCAGAGTATACTCATCCAAGTCTGGAGAGCTAGGTCATAAAATTGCCTTTGATTTTGAACAAAACAAAAACAAACAAACAAACAAAAAGTGCTGAATAATTAGAGGAAACCTAACTGGTAAAGTAGAAAGAGCACTGGACTGGGGTACAAGCCATTTTGCCAAACGGACTCTGCGCCCGTTCGGATAGCCAGCCATTTATTCTTTAATCAACTGGCTTTTGTCCCAGGTGACCATCCCTAACCTTGGCCACGTGGCCAAATCCATTGAGCGACCAGTGACCTGCCTTACAGACATGCGCCGATCGACCCCATCCCCCTCCTCAGGGTCCGACCCAGGAAACAGCAAGAGAAGGAGGCAGTGGCAGAACCCCCGGATCATGACACGGATCAGAACTGCAGACTGACACCTGTGGACTGGCTTTATTCAGCCTTCAGAATAAAAGCTTAGAACTGGAATTAGTTGCTAACGTCACATAAATTTCCAGGTATCTGTCTTTCCCTGAGAGATCAGAAAATCAGACGATGCTAGGCCCACGTGTCTGGTGGGTAACAGTTGGCTGGCATTGAACGGCAGCTGCCTGTTGTTTTTGTCACTCAGAGCACATCCAGGAAAACAAAACCCACTTCAGGAATGCAACAGGGAATTGGAATTTAATTCGGCTACTTAGCTACAAAGTTGTTAGAAGGGGGCAGGGGGTGGGAGGCAGTGGTTGTATCATAAGCAGGTGAACTATCTGAGTCGCGGAGAGTAATTTGGTCCAAGGTCACACAGCTAATAAGCGGTAGAGCTTAGCTTTGAACATACAAAGCCTGGCTTTAGAATCTTTGTTTTTAACATGCATTAGCTCATTTAGCTTCCCAACTCTTGTGATGCAAGTACTATCAGTATCTGCACGGCAGAGATAGGAAAACCAGGATTTAAAGAGGAAAAATGATCTGCCCATGGTTTCAGCCTTGTTAGCAGCAGCTCACAGGCTCGTTCTATTTGGGTCCAGGCCAGAGAGCACATCCCATACCTCACATCCACCCCGCCTGCATGAACACATGAGACGACAGATACAGACGATAAATAACATTGAATGTGTACTTGTAACGTGCCAGTCACTATTCTAAGTGCTTTGCAAGTATTAACACATCCTTACGTGAACCCTACGAAGGAGATGTGACTTATCCCTTTATACAGATGAGGACACTGATACCCAGAGAATTTGCTCAAGATCACACAGCTGGTAACTGGTACAGTTTGGTACCAGAGCCCATCTGCTTTTCTGCCTTGTCTCCTAGCCAGGGACCCTTCTTCAGCCTGATGGGCACTGAACACTGTGCAAAAACATCACCTAGGTATAGCAGAAGGCAGCTGGAGAAACAGCGGCCTCCCCAACTCTGAACAGCACCAAATGAATAGCCGAATGCTCTCTAAAGGAGCCCAGATCAGGGATGGGGAGCTACCCTCAGCGAGGACCAGAAAATGAGCCGCTCCTGTTGGAAACTCTTCCGAGACGGGGTTCTCACTAATGCAACCCCACAGAAGGTGTCCGACGAAAGATGCCGCTGATGGTGGAGGTGGGCTCCTTGCTCCGCGGGGCGGGATCTCACTGTCAGAAACTATTAAGGGTCAAGTTTATCTGTGAGCCTGGCTGGAAGCTGAGGCAGGGAGTACGAAGAAGAGAGGGGA
>NW_011888832.1:2079082-2080843 GCF_000151845.1 Pteropus vampyrus
TCCCTCCCTCCCTCCCTTCCTTTCTTCCTCCTTTCCTCTCTCACTCCGTTTTTCTTATTTCAACAAATCCTGTGCCAAGCTCTGCGAATAAATCAGTGAGCAAGACAAAGTCCCTGCCCTCATGTGATTCACATTCTATAAAGAAAGAAACAGACAATAAACAAACAACCCTGCAAACTGCAATATTATAAATAGTGTCGAGCATCATGAAAAACATGGGCAAGGGTCACGGCATGGGGCGGGGTGGGCAGGGGCCACCGTGAGGCTGCACAGCCGGGGAAGGTGTCTCTGGGGTCGGGGGGGCTGCGGTCTGCGAGCAGACGGGAGTGGGAGGTGAGGTCAGGACGAGAGGACGTGCGGTCAGATCAGCCAGGACCCCGAGTTACTCTGGGCGAGATGGGAGCTGTCTGGCTCTGTGTGGGGAAGGTACATCGAGATAATAATCCAGGTGGCAGGGGGGCCAGGTGGAAGCAGCAGAAATGGTAAAACTGGGGAGTGGGGGAAACGATGGTCGTATTTTGAAGGCGGAGCTGGCTGGATCTGCTCAGGAACTAGAGAAAGTGTGGAATTATCCTCGGTCGGTGTCAGGGTGAGAGCTGGGTGAACAGAATGCAGGGCTGTACCTGGGGGTGCAGACGAGGGACCCTCATCCCCCCGAGCCACAGACGGAGGGCAGCTGAGGTAGATGCCGGCACCTGCCTCCCAGAGCGCTCTGGTGGCCAGCAGAGTGAGAAGGGCCTCCTCACAGAGCACTGACTCCTGCCGTCCCTGCCGGCTGCCTCTCTGCAAAGTGTTATCACCCCCTTTTTGCACAGGGGGGAAAAAGAAAATGCCTCGATTTCCATTGATCCATCCTGAATCAATGCTTTTAAAAAATCTCACGCACATTTGGCTTAAGAGCCAAAGCATGCCTTTTATGTTTTGACATGGTGTCATCGATCGGAGGCACGCGTGTGTGTCCCCCACCTGCCGGAGCCCCCTGCACACCCTGGCGGCTGGCCTGGTCGCAGTGCGTCCTTAATGGCCTTGCCCCTGCCTGCACCTTTCATGCCTCCCCTGGCCCTCAGCGAGGGGCCCTTTCTCAGGTTTTTTGAAAGGATCGATAAGGTGCTGAGGCCTCCTGCTGCTGCCTGTCACTCACACTCCGCCATACCATAAATTATGAATCTGCCTCTCTCTCTGGCTCTGTCTAATTTCTATTGCATTCGTCAATGGCTCTGCGACGGTTGACTCTTCGCGGCCTCTGAGGCAGGGGTGCAATTGAACTTTAGCAAGGACACAGGTCGGGGTGGCAGGCTTAGGAAGAGGGACTGTACTGGGGGAGAGGGAGGCAGCAGCCGCTGGCTCTGAAAGGAGGGCAAGGGAGAGGAGTGGGCTGGGACTGGGTTTCAGCAGGGAGGAACCGCGTCCTGTGGTCCTGGGACTTTCTCAGCGGGTGGAGGTGAAGCAGAACCCAGTTTCTCGGCTTAGGAACAAGGAGGATATTTCAGGGGGGGAGGGGAGAGTGATGGTGGCATAAAATGTCATCTGTTGACCCCCCTACCCCCCCTCCACCACCACCACAGCCCGACTCTGGCTTTTAGGCCAACAAGGAACTTTGTTACGGCTTGGCAAGCCAAGGCTAGTGCAGACGGTGGGCACAGCATCGGTCTGGTGGGGAGCAGGCTTTCCTCTCGTGGGAACCTTGACTATTGAGTGATGCCTTCGAAGAGCTGTGGGCTAGAAGGCTGGAGGCCCAGGTTCTGTCCCTCATTTGCCGTG
>NW_011888832.1:2082193-2087400 GCF_000151845.1 Pteropus vampyrus
TCACCATTCATTCATTCTTTCGCTCAGCCACAGGGTTGGTTTGCACAACTCCAGGGGGTGCCATCCACATGTATGCAGACATCCTGTTCATTCTCCCTCTGAAGCCAGACACTGGCCAGCGCCTTTGGGCTTCACAGATGAATAGCAGCATCCCCCCTCCTCAAGGAACTCACATCCTGTAGCAGAGGAGATGAAGATGTCTATAAACATCAATAATTCCAACATACCATAAAAAGCAAGAAATATCCCCTACGAGAAAAAATGGAAAGAGGAGGAAGGCGGGGAGGAGGGGAGAGGAGGATGGTGATGATGATGCTCTCAGTTGCATTCAGGGCTCACGCAGACAAAGCCAATCAGGGAAGCGTCCGAGGTGGCGAGATCGATGAAGGCCTGCCCCACCTGCAGAGGGCAGCAGCGACCCGTCTCCGGACCGTGGCATTTGTCCAGGCCAGGATTATAAAATCTTCTGACTTTTTTTTTTTTAGAGAAGCTGGAGATCCAAATTATTTTGCAATATTTTCCGATTTTTAAAAACATAATGCTGGTCAATCAAAATGACTACCAGTTTGCAACTCTGGTTTAAGCGTTACAGGAAGAAATCAATTCCCCCCCCGGGGAAGGCTTCAGGGTGGTGTTGGAGCCTGACCTTGAACACTGGGTAAGACTGACATTTGAGATGGGAAGAAAGGATCGATAGGGACCTTTGAGAGACTCCAGTCCATCTATCCCATTTCCCCGATTAGGAAATTAAGGCCTGGGCCCTGGGGACTAGATCCTTTTGGTTGCTAGTTTATAATAGAGGACATGAAAATGCGGAAGAGTTTGGAATAGTGGGTTGGAGACAAATTGTAGAGAACCTTGAATGCCAGGCTAAGGAATTTGGGTTGAAATAAGCATGTATGCCTAAGAGCTAATGTTTCTGAGTGCTCACTGTGTGCCAGGCTCCATGCCCCATTTCATTTAATCTTCACAATACGATCACTATTCATCCCCTTTCTACAGATGAGAAAACTGAGGCTTAGCAAGATTAAGTTTATGGAGCCAGGTTCATGCAGCTGGTGAATGGCAGAGCAGGTACTCAGATCCAGGCCTTTCTGACCCCCAAACTGACCACCGCGTGACCCTGCAAGAGAAAAACTGAAGCAGTGGATTTTCAAAAGATGTTCTATTGCCTGGACATATTTTTAAATTCTCTAACTCATTTACTCCTGTTTTGTTTTATTGACTTGAAGATTAGGTTTCCGCATTTCTCGAGAAGTCCTTCCCCTCCCCTTTTAAAACACAGCTGTCTTTTAGGGTGGGGAGAAGGAGTGTTTTAAACAGGAGTTGTTTAACTAATTGCCAATTATCTCTGAATAGGGTATGGTTTCCAACAGCTGTAGGGGATTTTGGTCTCCATCCATTGCCTACTGTTGCTGGTACTTGGAGTGTGTTGAGATATTCTTGGCCTCTTGCTTCAAAGAGACAAACCAGTGTCCCACCCCTCCTCCATTCTTGCCGGCTGCCTGGGCCTTGCTTTTATATGGACTAGCTGGCTCAGGGCATTGATTGTTTCTGACTATAAGAAGATGGATAAAGACAGTATCTCTCTCTCTCTCTCTCCGCGCACGCCCCGCCCCATGATTTGGTATTTGTGGGGGCAGAATTATCCCTCAGGACTTCGTCCCACGCTGTCATTTCCCAGTGTGTTTTTACATCTCCCTCGTGTATGGATGGGTTTCACTCAAATATGAGACCAGACCTTGCCTCCTTCCTCCCAAACCTAGCTGAAAGCGCAAAAGAAATTCTCATAGGAGATGCCAGAAGACCCCAATGCAGATGGGTGATGTTAATTGTCCCTCCTGGCTCTGTGTGTTGGATTCCTGGGAACAGGCCGAGGGGCAAACCTTTGTAAATGTTAATCTCCTTATGCTTAAGATATCGCACTGTCTTTGATGTTCTCAAACATGTTGACTCCTATCTTGGTTGAGAGTGTGTGGCCCAGACAGGCCGAATGCTTGTTTTGTCTTTCGTCTTCCTCCAGGAGGGCTCAATGATAATGTATTCACCTCCGGCTGAAATGGAACATGTCCTTCTTCAAAGCGAGGTTGTTGTGGGAAGAGGTGGCAAGATGCAGTGACACTCAGGCCCACTCCACTCCCATCCCCAGAAACCAAACTTATCACGAATCATTTTCTCACCCAAGTCCCACTGGATTCCAGTAGATGACCCTGTTGCGAGCTCCTCCTGCTGATATAGAAAGGGGAAAAAAAAGATTCTTAAAAATCCATTTATGTTTCTATGATTAAGGTGATGCTATTGGCTGAAACGAATAAAACCAAAAAAAAAAAAACGTATAATGGCTCAGACACAATGCGAGTTTATCCATCCTGATGTCAAGTCCAAAATGGATGCTCTCAAATGGAGGTGGATTTCCTCCAAACGATGATTCAGGAACGCAGATTCATTGCCTCGTGGTCCTTTTCCATTCAATGGTGGTTGCCAAGGTCTCTGCGACTAACTGTAGAAGGAGAAAGAGAGGGTGGGGGGCTCCCCTATTTCTTAACTGCTGGTACCCGGAGATAGCCTATCGCTTCCCATCTGATTGGTAAGAACTAATCACGTGACCCCCACCTAGCAGAGGGCCTGGGAAATGCAGTCCTGGTTTGTAGGGGCTCCCCACTGACGGCCTAGCCTACGGAAGTGGGGGCAGGCACCTTTGGTGGACAGTTGGCCTCTCTGCCACACACCTGAGCTATAAGAAAACGGCTGTGAGATAGGAGGAAGAGAAAGTGGTTGAGTTGGAGCTGAAGGGCGTGGGTTTGAGTTTCAGAGTCTGGCGATGTCCTTTTGAGTAAGTCCCTTCGCCTTTCTGAGCCTCGATTTCCTGATCTGTAAGATGGAGGCGATGCAGACTGGGAAGAGGTAATAAAGGTGCCCGTTCCATACGATCGAACATTCTACCTGTGGTGGCCCACTAGTTTTGGATGTTACAGTATTTTAGGGAAAACGCGATGCAGTTGATGATTTATGCGGATTTTAACTTTTCCTCCCAAAAAACATTTGAAAGAACCAGCAGTTCCAGGTCTGCATCCTGTATGGTGACCATCAGCTAGAGCTAAATGTAGAAAAGAGAGAAGTTCCACACAGGCCCCACCAACCCCATACGACCTGCTTTGTGCCTATCGAGGTGGCCTTTCTGGCCCTCGTCAGCAGGCAAGTTTGTGACACCTGAGCCATCTGAGTGCCATATATCTTAAGGATGATGATCATGCTCGAGCTTCAGGAATGTTTTACTTCTACTTTTCTGCTTTTCAAAGAACTTAGTCATTGCCAAGCCTCCACTTTAGCTGCAGAATCTTGTGGATTGGCTTAATTAACTGCTCAGCTCTAGAAATTGATTATTAACAAGTAAGGCCAATGTAATTTTTTTAATGCTTGATTTTTTTTTTTTATCTTGGCAGAGCATTATGTTATGAATACCATAGCACAATGTTCAGGATCTTGTTAACTTTTATAAGATAATGAGTGAGAATTCCTGGAGAAGGTTTAATTCCAGAACTCAGAGCCCTGTGAGTCCAGTAATATGATTAGGAAGTTGGCCTGCCGAGGCCAGTGCTGGGGAGGATGACTGACTGACAGCTGTAATTGACTGGCACTGGCGGTGATGCCAGGGCCATGGCTTCGTAGGGGCCAGGCTGGTTATCTCCTGCCAGTGTCCACTTGGACATCACCGGGAAAACAGGAGATAGAGAAAAATGGATGCCTTCTAACACTCTGCTGACGGAAGATAAGTTAAAAAACAGAGTCATGACTACTGGGCAGAGCATGGCAGAAATGAGAGCGAGAAAGAGAGAAGAAGGGAGAAAGGAGGAGAAGAAGGAGGGGGAGGAGGAGGAGGAGAGGAAGAAGGACGGGGAGGGGGAGAGGAAGAAGGAGGGGAAGGAGGAGGAGGAGAGGAAGAAGGACAGGGATGGGGAGAGGAAGAAGGAGGGGGAGGAGGAGGAGGAGTGTGAAGAGAAGAATAATTCTGGTTATATTATTCAGGATAGACTAAGGTGTGCTGTTACACAAATTACCCAAAATCTCAATGACTTAAAACAACAAAGGTTTATTTCTTGCTCACGGTACATATCCATCGAGGGTCAGCAGGGGTCTCTGCTCCACGTTGTCCTCAGTCTGGGACCCAGGCTGATGGAGCCTCCACCATCTGGAACATCATTATGGGAGGGAAAGAGAGAGAGTGGTGAATCGTGTACTGGCTTTAAAAGGGCCCCCCTGGAAGTGACACGTATCACTTCCATGCACATTTCATTGGCAAAGGAAGTCAGTGAGGATGTACAATCCTACCACATGCACAGGAGGGGAAAAACTGGAAAGTTTGTGAACAGCCTTCACATCTACCTCTCAGAAGACCCCAGGGATTGGGGGCTGGAAAGGATGTGCACTAATTGGGACTCTTTGGGTTACAAAAATAGAAGGTGAAATTCAAAGTACCCAAAGAAAAGGGAATTTATTGACTCACAAAACCAAAAATCCGGCAGTAACTCTGTCTGTCTTCAGGCAAAGCTTAATTCGAGGGTTCAAAGTCTCTAAGATCTGGTCTCTTTCCATCTCTCAGCTCTGTTCCCTTCCATGTGGACTTCATTCTCAGGTTTTATAGTCCCAGGGTTCATGTTCAATGGGAAGAGAAAGCCTCTAACTCTCCTCAATTTTCATAAACATCCTAGGTCTCAATCTCATTGGACCAAACTGGGTATTGTGCACGTTCCTGAACCAATCACTGTATTCAGGGGGATGGGCAATTGGCCAGACCTAAATAGTCTAGCCCTAGCATCAGAATTGAATTAACTTCATCAAAAGCATATCAACTCAGAGTAGGGGAGAGATGGTTCCTGAGGAAAATTAGGATGCTGAACTAAAATAACTGTCCAAAAGTATACACGAATAAAATTACACTTGTCCACTATAAGATGTAGAGGTGCTCCAACCCAGTGGTTTTCCAAGTGTTGTTTTGTAGATGTGCTTCAGGGGCTGCCTGCGAAGCTAAGATGGGGTTCCTGCACTCTTCGATTTCTCTTTTGATTGAAGCATTTGTGCTTTGTTTGTTATAATATATTAAAATTCCATGTAAGATAACTTTGGAGCGAGCGAGCGAGAGAAGAAGAAGAAGAAGAAGAAGAAGAAGAAGAAGAAGAAGAAGAAGAAGAAGAAGAAGAAGAAGAAGA
>NW_011888832.1:2088213-2091572 GCF_000151845.1 Pteropus vampyrus
CCTTACTTGATACCTTTAGCGCAGATTGGGGCAAAGCACTGGGGGAGGGGGAGTTTTAAGTACCTACCTTTTACTACATAGGCATCGACTATAGAAAAGTGTAGGGAGAGAGTGAAAATAGGCATGCCAGGCAGAAGGAATAAAATGAGCAAAAGCCCAGAGGGAAGATAGTACATAGAAATCACACTATTTTACAGGTTTAGAGCATGAAGTTTGAAAGAGCATCATAATACTTGGGAGTCCGGGCCTCGTATGAGGGCGACAGAGAGCCATGAAATAATTTAGGGACAGGAACACAGTCTGTCTTCAGTGGGGGGCATCAGCTAACTACAGGGAGCAAGACTAGAGGCGGGAGGTCATTGAGGAGGCGAGAGATGACAGTGGCTGGGGTAAGGATAACAGGGATGGCAGTGGGAACGAAGGGAAGTAGAGAGAGAGGAAGGTGAATCCACCACATCCGATCCCGATTCGGTGACGGGAGGTGGCAATTTGGAGAGGATGGGAAGGGCTGAGACTGCCAGGTGTCAGGACGGCGGTGCCATTTGCTAAGGCGGAGCCGATGGGGCAGGGAGCATAGAGGACAGGAAGCCAGACAGCCCGGTTCCGAGACCACACTCTTAGTCACAATGTTCTCTGTACCCTCTGTGCTTATGACTCAGTAGGGAAGGACCAGGGCTCGGGACTGGGCTGGGGGTATTAAGAGAGTTCTGATCGAAGCCAAGAAACCTCCCTCATTTAGTGTGGGTACCTTAGAGGTCCCCAGTCCTCACACAGCCAGCTCTGTCCCCCTGCGAAGAGCACCAAGTATAGATGAGTGCTGCTCGCCAGTTCCTCCGTCACCCTGCCTCAGAGCCACCACAGGCCCTTGCTCCTCCCCTTACCCAGAGTAAGATACCTGGGCCCCCAGGTTCACCTCAGGACTGACTACCAGGCCACCTGAGATACATCTTGAAAGAACTCTGGTGTGCATTTATTACTTTGTCCACCCGTATCCGGAGAGAATCACCGAGATGCTATCACCCCCTTTCCCCTGATGTGAAGACTCTGTGCCTGGCATAGTATCGATAAGTAATATATACTCTTGGTACAGAGTACAAAAATAAATGATTTAAACGCTTGATAATCTTATCTAAAAGTTTATGTGGGAGAACGAATGCCCGGTCAGTTAGTTTTGATAAAGAAAATCAAAAAGTAAAGACTCCCTTGCCAGACTTCGGGACACACTACAAAGCCATAGTAAGACAAACAGTATGGTACCAGCTTAAGACAAATTGACCGTGAGCGCTCACGGTCAGGTCTATGCGTTGATGGAACCACACGTGCGAAGAGGAAAGGAAAGGCCAGTTCCGAGCTCGTAGAAATGTGAGACTTTGGGATCATCCTGGCTCCAGTCTAACGCATGAGCACTCAATATGCGATCGATGCACATACTGGCGTTGCAGGCGGTGATAAAATGGATGGCTTTCTAAAACACTCCACAGACACAGGTGTTATCATTCTCACTTTGCTGGGGTGGAACTGAGGCTCTGAGAGGTTAAGCCAGCCACCCAAGGTGACACAGTGGGGTACCTGGCAGACATGTGACGCAAACCCAGCTTTCCCTGACCGCAGAGGCTGTGTACTCTGCTACCTCTTCCTCAGCAGCAGTGTGAGCAGGAGCCCTAGAAGCCTCTTGAAGCAAATGAGCTCAATCTCAGAAGGGTGGGTGGATTTAGGTCACTGGGATGCATTGCTCTGAGGTAGAGGAAGCAGCCTGGGAAAAAGATTTGGGGAGTGACTGTTTAGACAGTGGGACCACAGCACCAGATACTCATGAAAGGTCTCGGGAGACAGGGCCACATAGGAGAGTCGGGTCCGAATGATGCAGAGCTTCGAATGACACAGAGGGGAACGAGGTGTAGCTTTGATTTTGTCATTCTCCTGCTCTGCGACCTCCCGTAGCTCCCCTGGCTAGTGTCTCCTGGCTAAAATGGACACAGCGTGAAGACGGAAAGATGGGGGGAGAGCTTGGAGACAGAGAGGCCTATTAGGAAGCTGATGCCCCCCAAGAGGGAGAGGACAAGAGCCTGGAGGGGAGGAGAGGAAGGAAGAGCAGGCGCTTTGGGGCAGGGTTTTGTGAGATGCACCCGACTCCCACCCCGCATCCTACTCCTTCCGTCAAATTGAGGATCTCTGCTTTCCTGCGGCTAATGCCTAAAGCAGCAAAGAGCAGCCGGCAACTCCCCATGGCTCCGTCTAGGTCCAGAAAATGGGAGTCAGACACTTTTAGGTTCATATTCCACTTGGACACCTACTTACACAAGTAAACCTTTCAGTGCCTTGGTTTTTTCATCTGTAAAATAGGGATAATAATAGCACCTACTCCATAAGTCTGATGAGACTCTACTGAGATCGCGTATGTAAAACCTTTAGTACAATAACTGGCATATACTAAGAGATCAATAAGGTAGCTGCAATTATTGATAACAAAATCATTGTTTGGATAATATGTTGACCCATGAACTGCATGATTGGCAGATTTCGGTAAAGGACTTGGTGTTGGAATGCTCAGACATCACTTATTTTACCCCCAAGGGCCTTACAACTAAGAAATGTCAGATGAAACAAATTCCATTCAACTCGATTCAAGAAGTTATGAAAAATAAATAAATAAGAAGTTGTGAATTGTCATCGCTCCTGTTCTTGCTAATTAGAAATGGCTGAGAGAAATAGATAGCATATCATAAAAACTACACATATACTTTCCATGATTGAAGTACTAATAGCTATAAAAAAAAAAAAAAAGAAAGAAAAAAAAGAAAAGAAAAACGTATTCTCCCTCCACAAGCCCCTACTTGTGTAAAAGAAGTCCACGGTGTCACCTCTAGAGGTTTTCATTATTCAGCAGTTTTTGGAATGAGTGATTGATGTAATTAAAGTTATTGGTAAAGAAAGACTCAGTTACCAAGGAACAGATGAGTCAGCAGAAAGTTTAAGTAATGAAATGATGTTCCAAGGAGTGATTTTTTAAAATAAGCTTTTTTTTTTTTCTTTTCAAACTTTACACATCTTAACCATTGCTGGTCAGCAAAAAGATGTAAAATAATTAAGAGCTGGGGAAAACACACTACACGATGTTAGAAATTCTCAGCTGTAGTCATTTTTGAGAAGATGAAACCATATTTATTGAGTAACAATGATAAGAGGTTATATTTATGGCGAGTCAAACATGTTCTTTGGTGGGCTTTGCTTACATTATCTCATTTAAACTTCACCCACTGAGGTAGATACATTATTATTCCTGTTTTATAGGTGAGGGCACTAACTTTCAGAAAGGTTAAGAAACCTGCCCGGGGCTGCACAGCACGGATGGCACAGAT
>NW_011888832.1:2093332-2103804 GCF_000151845.1 Pteropus vampyrus
AAAAAAGGGAGTAAGGAAGAAAAAAAAAATCTGAGAGCAAAACAAGTCCACCAACCAAAATAAACCAGGCTGACAATTTTTCTACCACATTTTTCAAGAGAGCAAAGAGGTGGTGTTTATTTCAAATGAGCCCTTTTCTCTAAGTTGCCACTAATCCACTCTTCTATGTCATCCAGGAACATCGGCCCTCAACGACCAAAGAACATCTGCACATATGAGTCTTTGGAAAAAGAGCCACAGGGTTTGGATTTAGATGCTGGCTACGAATAGAGGGCAAACAAAACAAACAAACAAACACAAAAAAACCTTGTGGTTTGGATCTAAAAAAAAAAAAAGTCTCAGAAATGACAACTGTGTGGTTAGTCTGATGTCAACCCGTGTTAGCTGAGAAGGTGTCTGGGGTGCTCAGGAACTGTGAGGATATTCGGAATTCGAGGCTAACAGATGTCTCACTCTGCTTGAAAGATGTCAAGATGCTGTTCCTAAGGGCCTGTGGGTTCCCTTGGGGACAAAGCCACTGATAGTTTTATAGAAAAAATTCCCCAAGATGACAACCATACAGACAACACAAGCAGTCAAGAAAAAGATGAGAAAAAAAAAAAGTCAAGCTGAGATACGAAAAAAGAAAAGAAAAGAAGGAAGGAGAAGAAATTCAAATAAATGCACGGAAGACCCATAATTCAGAAACTTGTCCCGAACTCAAATCTTTGTTAATAGGAGTTGCTCTATAAAATGATGGAACATTAATTTTTGCTTGTATTATGTGAGATGAATTGTGGGTGGGTGAAGAGTCGCTTCCGGCAGGAGAAATGAGCAAATCTTTCTGAAGAGCAATTATTTAGGGAAGAACACACTCCCTGGCAGGGGTGGCAGTCCCAGTTCTTCCTTGCTGTTGACTGTCTGGGAGAGATGGCACATTCCTAGCTTTCTCCTCATCTGTACTTCACACACGGAGTCCTGAGGAGGCAGCCATGCTCCAGCCGCGTTCCAGGAGGGCTAAGATGTTTCTCAGCCTGGCCTAAAAATATCTCCCTTGACAGCCTGTCACAGTGTCTGAAATTCCACCATTATAAATTCATTCCTCTCTGTTAAGGCGTTTTGTTTCCAAGACTCCTCTGTTCAGATAGAGATATCCCAGAGAACTTAGCGTGGGTGAGGCAGAGGGAGAAAGCCTAGGAGTCAGGAGACCCGGGTTTCTGATTCGGTTCTGCCGATAAACTCATGGAGTGAGCATGAGAAAGTCGTTTTTCACTTCCTGAACCCCAGTTTCTCCACTGATTAAAAAAGAAAAAGAAAAAGGAAAAAATGATTGACAGTTATAAAAGGAAGACGCCGTGGTCAGAGCTCTCTGGTGTCGGGAGGGAGGATCTGTTCACTGCAGGGTTTGCTCTGGGTGCTGTGAACTTTGCCACTGGACGCCCAGCATGTCCTCTAGAGCAGCGGTCCTTAATATGTTTGGCACTAGGGACTGGTGCTCCTATGAGACTCTAATGCCTGGTGACCTGGGGTGGAGCTGAGGCGGTGATGCTAGCGCTGGGGAGCGGCTGCAAATATGGAAGAAGCTTCACTCGCTCACCCAGCCCAGCGCCACGCACCTCCTGCTTTACCGGTTGGTGGCCTGGTACCTGTCTGCAGCCTGAGGGTTGGGGATCCCTGCTCTACAGAAACTCCTTAGGGCCAAAGGGCTTAGGGTCAAATCGATGGATATCTTACCTCTCCTCTCTCTGAAAAAAATAATCCTGCTTCTCTCTTATTGTTTGATATCTCAGCAAATAGCAATCCCCAAACCCCTGGGTGCTCGGGCCCAAATCCTTGGAGGCAGCCAGACTCCCCCTTCTCTCGTCCCTCACACTCAATCCATCAGCAAAGCCTGTTGCCTCTACCTTCAAAATACAGTCCAAATCTGACCACTTCTCCTCACCTCTCTGGCTAACCCCCTGGTCCAAGGCAGCATTACCTGCCCCTGGACTTCACCATCAGCCTTCTAACCTGGTTATGGCTTCTACACTTGTCTTCCCAGAGTCTTGGCTCCTCACACCTGGCGTGACTTTAAACATAAATTAAGTCCCACCGCCACCTCAAATCCCTCCCCTTCTTCTTCTTCCTCTGTCTCGCTCTCATCATGAAACTCAAACATCTCACCGAGACCTACAAGGACCTGTAACCTGAACCTGGCTTTGCTCCAGGCTCATCTTCTCCCACAAAGATCTCCTTGCAGCTGCTCGAAACTGCTTCCACCTCAGGATCTTTGCACTTGCTACTTCCTCTGCCCGGGACTCTCCCCGCTCCTTCCCCAGATATCTTCATGGCCTAGTCTCTAACTTCTTTCAGGTCTCTGCTCAAATGCTACCTTCTAAGGGACACTTCCCACACTGCCCTTGATAAACAAACACACTCCCTTCTGTATCCTTACTCTCCTTAAATTTTCTCCTAACACTCATCACCTTACTCTCCTTAAATTTTCTCCTAACACTCATCACCTGGACATTGGGATAAACCATTGTCACGCTCGCTTGTTTACTTTCTGTCTCCTCTCTAAAGTGTAAGCTCCAGGAGGACAGGGCCTTTGTTTTGTTCATGGCTGCATTAGAACAGGGAGGCCAGCCTCAGCATTCCACTGGAGAGGTCAGTGCCAAGGTCTCTCCTACGCTCTGTTTCAGCAGGGCAGGATGTGCTGCAGGGTCAAAGGTAGAGCGGATTGTTGGGAGATCTAGGTGAGCCTGCGTGGGGGGTGCGAGGTTGGCGGGGGAGGTAAAGAATTCCAGAATTTTTAAGTTCTTGGGCTGCAGGCTCTGGATTGAGAGCAGAGGAAGCCGCTAAAAGGCCGCTGTGGACAGATTCCACAAGACAGGAGCCTGCAGACAAAGGGCGGGTATAAGCTGAGGTGTTCTGGACTTTCCTGGAAACGACCCTGAAATTCAGTTCTACTGCAAGTGAGGTCCAGTCCATTCCTCAAAGCTCAGCTCTCATCAGGTCATTTCCCTGTCTAATTGCCTTCCCAGGCTCCCCAGTGTCCCCCCTCAAGCCCCAGGCTGTGGTAGGAGGCCAGAGAGAGTGGGGAGGAGGTGGGGGAGGAGGAGGGGAGTGGAAGGAATATCAGCCATGCTGGTAGAATGGTCACCGAGTCAGAACCCCAAGCCTCAATCCTCTGCTCTTACCCAGGCCTTGGCTAGTGAAGTCTTAAGAGATCATGACTCTAATAACCATACTGAAGGACAACTATATGCCACCCACTAGAATCCTCACAAAACCAGGGCCCCTTTCTACAGATAAGACCACTGAAGTTCAGAGAAGTCGTTTGATCTGCTGGAGACGCACAGCTCAGTGAGTTGCAGAGGTAGGACTGAGCCTCCAAGGCCCAAGCACGTAACCAGGAAGCCATAACGTCTCTGGACAGCAGACCACCTCTCCTTCTTCATGCTGCCGGCGGTGCCCTGGTCACACCGGAGTCCCGGCTCCCACGAGGCCTAGTCGGGGGAGACGGCCTCCCTGCTCCGGGCCTGCAGCTACAGTAGCCCTGCCTCCCCCCAGGTCTGAGCAGCCGGCCTGCAGGGGGCGATGGTGGCACGACTGGAGCCCGCGCCCCAAATCCAGGCGGACCAGCAGAAGGCAGTAAGGTCAAGGAAAGCGCCCAGGGCCAGAACCCCGCGGCAGAGGAAACCCTTTCGGGCGCTGAGCCGGAGGAGGCCGAACCCCAGCTGTGTTGAGCGCCGCCGCCAGGCTGCCGGTGCGGACCGGAGTTCTCCAGCCCTTGTTTGAGGAGCGGCGGCCAATAAATTCATTAATCATCATTTTATGCCTCATCAAACCCCCTCCAAACCCCTCCATGGGAGTTACACAAATTAGCCCCTGAAAAGACAGTAATTTCAGTTTAGCGAGGTAAGTGCTTTCTGATGGGCTCAGCGCACAGAGCTCTCCTGACAAGCCAATCCATCAGCGCGGTGGGGATGGGGCGCGGCCCGGCCGCCCAGCCCAGCCCAGCCCAGCCCAGCCAGGCCTCGCCCGGCCCGGCCCGGCCCGGCCCTGCCCAGCCCCGCCCAACCTTGCCTCCGGGGGCTCCCGGGCGAGGGTCTCCGCCTAGGGCGCCCCATTTGGCCCGCTCCTTTGCACCCATCCTCAGGCTGTCTTGTCCTGCCTCTTGCCCTCGCCCACCCCGATCTCCTCTCCAGCCCTCTGAACAGGGAAAACCGAGGCCCAAAATTGGGGAACGAACTTGAGGGTGAGGACGAGCTGGCGCTGAAGTTCTGAACTCTAGCCCGGGAGAGGGAGGAGCCAGGAAGCCCTTACTACTCCTAATGTCTGGATGTCGCGGTTCCGCGACCCCTTGAAATTATTGAAGGGCCGTGCGTATTGCGCGCGTACATCGTTGGGGTTACCGGGTAATCGACAGTTTCTTCCCGATTCGGAAAGAAATCCCAGACTCCAAAGGAGAGCCATCTGGGGAAAGATGGAGGTCCTTCCGCTTGAAGGGCGGCTCCACGGGACCCTGGTGGCGGGGCGGAGGCGGGGCGCCTCGTCCTTTTCGTGGCCCTCGCGTCTTTTGCTCTGAAACCGCCACCTGGAGTGAAAGTCGACGCTTGGGAACAGCAGCAAGAAAGAATTTTCTATCGAATGGGCCTGGGGTATGACTCCAGCGTGGGGAGTTGAGTACGAAAGAAGAAAACAAGCCGGAGAATGTGTGACGAGGGGCGGGGTGTTTGCAGGCGCGAAGCCCACGCCGCACCTTCTCACTTTCGCGTCCTGGTGCCACAGAAGGTCCCACGGGGATCCTACCCGGCGGGCAGGGCCCATGTGAAGGAGGTTGACCAGGACCCGCAGCTGCAGCCGAGCGGACGGACCAGCGCTCTGCCGCCGCAGAGAGCACGAGCGCCGAGCGCCTTCATTAGCTTCCCCTCCACGCGGCGCTGCATGCTTCGGAAAATAAGTTAGCAAACGGGGAGCCGTTTATCTCTTTTATCTTGGGGCCTGATCCAATTAAATAAGTGCACATTTACATTTGCATCCATCAGGCGGGAGCGCTGAGAGCCCGGGGTTTGCTCGGAGCAAATAAAAGCAGATTTCACTGGGGAAAGTGGCGTCTGGGCGCGCCCGGCTCCACCGGGCCCCGGAAACGAGCGCGGCGGGGCCGGCGGCCTTGGAGCTCCAGGGCTGGGGACGGCAGTCAACAGGAGGCCAGAGCCCCTCAACGGCCTCGCCACAGCAGCGGGTGCAGCAGGAGCTGCAGCCCGGCCCCAGAGGCGATCCCCTGTTAGGCCACAACCTGGGCCCCGCCTTGGGCGCGGGACCCAAGTCGCATTTCGCGCGCAAACGAAAAGGAGACCAACTCTAGCTTGGTCACAAAAGGGGACCCGCGGGGTGGGTCTAGAGGCAGTCCCGCAGCTTTAGCCAGTTTGGGGGCAGAGCAGGCGGCAAGGTCCTCGTCAGGCCTGATTTTCCGCCTGTTCGGTGGCATAGTGGCGAGGGATGCGAAGAGCCGCTCCCGCGTCGCCCGGTGATATTCCTGCGTTAAGGGGAGACGGGTTAATATTACCCGTTAGCTCTTCTGGGGACGTTGGGGGGGGGGAGGGGGACGCCCAGGCGAGCACCTCCTGCCTCGCCACTTTAAAGGTCTGGTCGAAATAGGAGGGTTTGAAGCATCGGAGGTTAGTTTTGCTTTTTTTCTCCCTTTTTCCTATAGATGTCCAACCCACAGGCCAAAAGACAGAAACGATCTTTGGGGGCAAGGTTGCACGGTAGACCCCAGATATGCCAAACCGCAAATTAAACAAAACTGCGCGGTTCCAGAGCCCTGGCCAGCAGCAACGCAAGTGCATGCACCTGAAGCCGACCGGGAACACCTGGGCAGTACTGGAGCTGCTCGGGGCCGCGGCCCCCACCCTCAGGCTATTTCAGCCGCGGGCACGTTTCTCAATAGCCTGCCACATGGTTTTCAGGACTGTGCGCAAGTCGTGGCGGGAATCCGTAGGGTTAAAACCGTTTTGGTCGCAGATCCTGCTCTCCAAATCCCCAATGCTAAGTGCGTCCTGGGTCCCGGGCAGCAGCGAGCGACGTGGTGCAGCAGTTAAAGTTCGACCTGCTTGGGGTTCAGAGCAAAGGCTCAGTGGCGGGTAGTGGGGCATAGACCCGTGTCACCTAACTCCTCCTCTCTGCGAATGGCGTGGCGCTCGGGGACCAGTAGGCGGCGCCCTTCCTAAACTGCATCAGCGTCGAGCTCCCTCTTGGGAGCCCAATCACATTCCTTTCACTTTGGGCTTTTTGCAAAGCACTATTTCGTGCCTCCGCCGAGTTGGCAGCTGGGATAGTTGTGCGAGACAGGTGGGCTGGGAGGCACGACCCGTTATGAAACCTCACGCTCGCCCCCGCCCCCAACCTTCCATCTTCCGAGAGTTGCGCACACACTGGGAATGGGAGGCCTCCGAGGGGTTGGTAAACCAGGAGTCCTCGGTATAGGCCCGGCACCCAGGCTGGGGAGCAACATTTCGGGCCCTAGCACTCTGAGCGGAGGACCTTGGGAAGAAAAGGCCTCTCTTCCCGCCGCGTCTCCTCAACGCCTGCGTACGTGCCCTCGGGTATTGACTGGGCTGTTCGCTCCTCACCCCCAAATCCCAGGAACTGATTCCGCCTCGCACAGAGGGGTGAGGGAAGGAACCCAGCCTGTCTCCGGTTTGCGCTGTCTCGGGGGTGGGAGGCTGATTGCATAGACCCCACTCGGTGATCCCGCTACTTCTATTGCCAGGGATTCGGCGCCTCCTAGTCCCTAGGAGCTAGGCGATCCTTGGGGGCCGGAACCAGTGCAGCCAAGCGCAGGTGGCGAATGCCCCCGCAGCTCCAGCACCGAGGTGTATTAGGCGCTGTTTCGAGCCACTTCCACTGCCCAATTCAAGCCTGCGAACAAACCCGGATCCTTGCATTCGCCGGAAGTTTTTCTCTAGCTCCTCCAAGGCGCATCGCCTTCCACACGGCCCAAGAGGCGGTCCAGTGGAGGCTGGAGGGGAGATTTAGGACCATATAGACCCGCAACTACTTCTGGGATTAAAACCCGGAGACATTTCCTAAATGCCCGAACCTCGATCTGCCCTGGCAGGCCGTCCCCAAAGTGGAAAGACTCTAGACACTAGAGAAACCACTGGCCACCGAAAACCCAGCTCTGCAAAGGAGAAACCCCTTACTTAATTGAGGCTCGAACTGAAGATGCGTTACGCGAAGAAAACCGTAGACCCTGCAGAGGCCAAGGGCAGGAGGGATGTGGGGAGGGGGCAGTGACTAGGGCACCAGCCTCCCAGCCTCTGGCGGTTTCGCTCACCAGCCAGGAGGCTCCTTGCAGAGCCCCACGTTGGGGAGAAACGCCGCGGGCTCCCGGGTGCGCGGTTCCTGTTCCCAGGCAGCGCCGCGGGCGTTCGCCTTCCATTCCCGAGCCTCTGCAATCCAACTGGTGAGGCCCGCGCCGCGCCATTTGCATACTCCCGGGAGCAAGGAGGCCTGTAATTTTCTTTTTAAAATCTTTGGGCAGGGTTTACGGCCAGTGCTTCCAAAACCCCGCAGAGTTGATGGCGTCCTTAAACTCTCTCTTTAAGAGAAGGGGACTGGCCTATTCTTCTGACTTTTTTAGAAGACAAGGTGACTCCTGGGGCTGCATATTCAACGGGGGTGAGGGGGGGAAAAGCTGACTGGGGCGCGGGGATGGGCGTAGGGCAAGTCATCTCTGGAATTCAATTGTTTAAAAAATCATTTATAATTAAAGGGACAAAATAAAATACGACCGTCTCATGCATATTTAAGCCTTCACACTTCCAGCCTTGAAATCATTTTCCCTGCGTGAATTTTCTCACTAATTTAAACTCTGAAGTGGACCGCTGTTCGGAAAAACAAAACAAAACAAAACAAAACAAAACAAAACAAAACATCTGGACAATGCAGCTTTCAAGCTCTTTTAAATTCGAATAAGCAAAGGAGCCCCGCTGCAGCTTTAAAAAAAAAAAAAATGGAAAATTAAAAAACTCCGATGAAAGTTTGGGGATGTGTTTAAAAAAGCAAGGAGGGTTAAAGTTGTCTTGAGTAGAAATGCAAATAAGTGCATTTTGATTTAGCCTAATTAAACCGATGTTATGTGCAAACACATTCTCTCTACGCTCAGGCTTGGGTCTTAACAGAGCAAATTAATTCCCCTCGCTGGAGTATGTTTTTGTAGTAAACCCTTCCTCTTCCGCGATGACCGAAAATTTCCCACGAAGTAAAACACGTCCGCGGTTCTACCTCTTCCGCGCAAAATGAAGACACGAGCACCCACAGTGTTGGCGTGCCTGGGTGCAGGGCGGTGTCTCCTCCTGTTTTGGGATTGAGAAACATCCCGACCTTTCATTTCGAGATTAAATATGCGAGATTAAAACGAGAAAAAAAAAACCCAAAAACAATTTTTGTATCTACTCGAACGCTCGAATCTGAGCCGGGAAAAGTGCTAAAGCGACAAGCCTGACCGAGTCCACAGCGGCCTCATTATCTAGGCAAATTTCCTTGAACTTTTGAAGGCCACTTGTCCAAAACGGGGCCCGTGGTGAGGGGCGGGGTGTGCTCTCCAGGTCCTTTCAGGGCTCCCCTCGCTTCCCCCAAGAGCCTGTGGCGCTCCCTCCTCCACTTCCACTCACTCTCTCTCTCTCCAATCTCTTACGCTGCAAAGTGCAGGCTTGAAATTCAGGACAAGTGTGACACCTACCTGTGAAAGGGGGGAACCGTCCCCTCGCCGGTTCCGCGGTCCCGATCCCGCGGCTGCACCGGCATCAACCGGGCCGCCTACCAACCCGCACGGTCGCGGATGGAACACTTACTAATTTAATCAATCACACGGAGAGATCAGTGCCCGATTTTGAAGGGGTAGAGAAGACGGTGGGTTGGGAAGGCCTTCTCCTTGGCACCCCCTAACGCTCCCCGCCCGCATTAGCCCACAGCACCTTTGAAATAGTAATAAGGACTAAATCCGGCATAAAATCGAACTCATTAGCAAAGTTCACCAGCTGATTGCTTTGCATAAAACACGACACTGATTGGAAGTAATTAGGTTAAGCGGTGTAGCTTGGGTGGTGCCTGTCTCTAGCTGGCTTTGCCATCTTTTCCTCCCGTCTGGGCATACACTTGGGTCTCTCCCCTCCTTCCTCCAGGGTCCAATCTCCCCAAGCAGCAGCCCGCATCAGTGATCCAAACCTGCATTTGGGGCAGGGCCAGATTCCCCCCGGCTTGCAATCTAATTATGAACCCCCCGGCTGGCTCACTGAGGTTCTGTGAAACCTTTCGTTCCCTACTTCGAAAAAAAGTTGCAGTTTGCACCTTTTGTCCAAGGCAATGGACAGTTTATTGAGGCTTCTAAAAAGTAATGAGTGGCTCTGATTATGTTAAAATCTCTTTTAATTAAATATTTTGCATTTTACAAAGGCGGCTGCAGTTTCACTTTTTAAATCTAAGAGTATAACCTGTTTCCTTTCTGTAATAATACTTTAGTTCATACCCAGAAAAATCAATAGGTGTAAAAAAATTAAATTAAACTTGTATTTTTAAACTATGAAACAGTTTGGGGGGAAACACAAATGTATATATTTATATTACAAAAAAACATTAAATGCCTGTACAGGTGTCTTAATTTCATAATTTACTTCAAAGATATTGAATTATCAATTTAAATACAAAATGCTACATTAAATATACAGAATAAGATTTAATACAAATCCTTTTTTTTTTCTTTTTTGTTGGTTAAGACATTTTTGTGTGTGGAGATGTTTGCGTTTTTATGTCATCCATCTCCATGAACTATAAACTTTTTAATAGAAGGGGTAGTTTTTTTTTTTCTCTCTCTCTCTTGTTGATGGAAAAATAACTGCCAAGGCCATGTTTTTTAATAAATTAGCAAAGTCCGGGACCGACGCAGCCCGCGTTAAATGTCGGACATACCTTTCTTCAATTCATAGGGAGAGTCTTTGCACAGGTCTAGCTGGGACTGGCTCCGCAACATTTTCGGGTCTTTAGCCAAAGCGTCCGCTCGGTTCAACACCGTCTGGTTTAATCCATTGAAATGCGAGCCCGGACCGGTGGTGGGGCCTGGCCCAGGCCCCGGGTGGCCATGAAGGTGTCCGAAGGAGCCATAGTTCGTGTAGCCGGGATAGAAGGGCGCGGTGTAGTAGAGAGGCCGGGACAACACCGTCCCGCCTGGAAAGGGACACTGCGCCGAGGGCGAGCGCGATGGTGCCGGGGCCGGCGACGCGCGGCTGCCTCCTAGAGCTTGCCCCGATACGGGCCCGGGGCACGGTGGGCATGGAGAGCCCTCGCTCCCGCCGCCCCCGTCCTTGACCTTGTCCGAGGATGTGGCGATCTCTGCCAGAGACCACAGTTTGGGCTTGGCGAGAACCGCCTGCGGCGGCGGCGGCGGTGGCGAGTGTATGACCGAGGGCCCGCCGGGACCGGGGGGCAGCTCTCCCGCGGCTGGGTGC
>NW_011888832.1:2106071-2142691 GCF_000151845.1 Pteropus vampyrus
GCCCCGGCTCCCGGGCCCCGGCTCCCGGGCTCCGGCTCGCGGCGCCTCCTCGCTGGCTTCCCGCGCGTCTCCGGCTGTGACCGCCGAGACCGCTCCTCTGCGCGTCTCACTCGCCCCGGCTGGGTAACCCCCCCTCCTTTGCTGCTTTCTCTTTTCCCCCTCGCTCTTTGCACTGGGGGGCTCTGCTTTTGGCTTCGCAAAGGTCCTGCCAAGATGCTAAGTTGGAAATTGAGGATTCTGACGCCTTGTGCGCGCCTGAAGCTCCTCCTTCCCGGGGTGTAGTCGGTGGTTGGACTGGCAGGAGCCTCTGGGCGGCCGCAGCCAACCCGGCCGCCAGGCGCGCCTCGCCCTCTCCCTCTTCCTCCCGGCTCCCTCTCCCGCTCGCTGGCGCTCCCCTCGCCCCTCCCTCGCGCCCGCCTCTCCTCCGCGGCCCTCCTCTACCCCTCCTCCTTTTCTGCCCCCCTCCCTTCGCCGGTCTCTCTCTCTCTCTCTCTCCCTCTCACTCTCTGACTCTAGAGCGCCGGCCCCAGGATGACAATCATATCCCAGGCGCGCCGATCTCTTCCAACTTTCCTCCTCTGCTGAGTCCGTGTGGAGCTCGGGTTCCGACGCAGCGCGGGCCCTGCTGGCCGGTCCGGCCGTCCCTAAGCACAAAAGGAACGAGGCGCGAACGCTCTGCTATCTCTTCGCCACAGTATATCGAGTAGTTAGCGGATTTCTTGTTCGCCAGGAGGCCGGGCGCTGAGGCGGATCGCCTCCCCCCCGCCCCTGGCTTCTCCCTCAAGTCAGCGAGTTGAGGACCCGCAATGAAGGTCGCTGGGAGAGCCAGATGAATACCGCCGGCCAGGGCGCAGGGAGTCCGGGATTCCTGTCCCTCTCCGCCAACAGCAGCAGCAGCGGCAGCAGCAGCGGCAGCAGCAGCGGCAGCAGCAGCAGGTGGGCGAGGGATAGGCCTTGGACATCTGCACGTAAAGGACCCGGCCTTCCTTCCACCGACTCCCCGCCAGACGGCGAGGGAGAAGATACTGGGGGCCCAGGACGTGCCGGGGTAGCCTTTCACCAGAGTGGCGGTAGTGGGCAAGAGCTGCCGGACGGAGAAGCGTCTACACTGGAGTAGGTCTCCGGACCCCACTCCCCCCCACCCAATGCCTCGCTGCTGGGTTCTCGGCGCTTTCCGTCCGCTGCTCGCCCCGCCAAGCCCGTGGTGGCGGTAGACGGTGCGAGCCCCTGTCCCCTTCGCACGCGCCCGTGCGCCACTGTAAACACACCGCAGAGCAGTGCCCAACCCAACTACTGTTTGTTCAGCGAGGCGCTGGCAAGACAAACACACACAACTGAGTCACAGGCGGAGCCCTTTGCCCACGACGGCCCTACAGAGCACGAAACAGACCCTCTGCGCGTCTCTCCACCCCGAGCTGCTGCTACAGGCGCACTCGATCTCGGGGACAGACAGGGGCGCTGGTGAACCAGGACAAGGGCTGGCACATTGTCGGGCACTGCGCTGGAGCTCGGTATATCCGGGACTTTGTGGCCCTGGATAACGGGGTCACGCGCAAGCCGAGGCACGACTATACACAAAGTGCCCGGCAATGACTTCGACGGGCGAGGTACACTTTATTTCCTAAGACCCGGCCCCCGCACACCGGCCGGTGCGGCTCCCTCTTCCACGCAGGGCGGCGCGACTCCGCGCATGCGCCCTGACGCCTCCCCAGGCCCCGCCCCTCGAGCGGACCTTCCCCGAGACCCTGTCGGTCCTCGCGGCCCTGTCCCCGCTGCCTTCACCTCTAATTGGACTCTGGCCTCCGTTGACTCCGCCCCCCGAGGACGTGAGCCGCCTTCCCTCCGAGTCACGGCGCCGAGTGGGGGGGCTGGGCGGGGCGTCGGCGCACTATTGTCATGGAGACGGGAAGCCGGTGGCAGCGGCGGCGGGTACAGCCCCGCCGAGGTGGCTGCGAGCCCCACCGAGACCGAGACGAGGCCGAGCGGCCCGGACGGCCCGAGGAGGACGGAGCGTGCAGCCGGCCGGCGGCGGCCTCTCGGGCGGCGGAGGAGCGGGGTCCTCCGGCGCGCGTTCTAGGCCCCGGGGGGTCGCGGGCAGCGCCTCGCCGCGTCCCCCACGCCCCTGCTCCGTCGGCTCCCGCCTTTCGCGGCCCCTCCGCTCCTCAGCGACCGCCCCAGGCTCCGCCCGCTGCCGCCGCAGCCCCTCGCGGTAACGGTCGGTAGCGGCTCGCGCGCGCCGCCCGCCGGGAGCTCGCGCCGGCCACGAGGGAGCGTCCGCGGCCCGCGCCGCGCCTGAGAGGTGAGCCCCGCGCGCTCCGTCCCGCCGGTCCCCGCCCCGTCGCGGCCGGGCGTCTCGCCCCTCGAGCCGCGTTCGTGTCCCCTGGTGCACCGTAAGTGTGGGGCGGGCCTCCCCTTGCTGTCACGGTCCTCGGGCGGGCGCGCGCGTGGGCGTGTCCCCTCCATCCACGCGCGGCGGCTTTCATCCTCGGCTGTCGTCCAGGATGCCGATTTCGGAAATGGAACCGTGCAGGTTTGTGCCGCTGAGCATCTGAGTTTGTCACCGGCATCATTCATATCATCCTGCCGCTCTGGGCCGCTGGCTGTCTCCCCACCCCCACTTTTTTTCCCCCTTTTCTTTACTGTCGTTTTCTATATTCTTTGGTCTCAAGACGGGAGAATCCTGAAAGATATTGAAGCATTCAGAATTTATGGTTCTGTTGCTGTGGTTGTCACCTCCGCTCTACGTCAAATTTAAGACTCATTTTTTAAGGATGTCTCTATTTTCTGCTTTATTTGCACATTGATGGCTCTGCAGCGCGGCTGGCCGCGGCCGCCCGGCGTCTGAGATTCACTTGTGTTAATATATGAAAGGGAAGAGCTGGTCATTAGCAGGCACACGGAATTCAGATCGCACCCGGCCGGTTTTCTCCGTTTTCATATGAAAGCTTTCACGGTTTTTTTTCTTTCTTTTCTTTTCTTTTCTTTTCTTTTTTTTTTTTTTTTTTTTTTTTTTTTTTGTGGTAAACACGAGGTTTTAACTTTTTATCTTGTGGTGGTGATGATAGGTTCTCCTCTCCCCACTTTTCCCTCCTTTGTTCATCAGCTTTCCCGTTTGGGGACCTGCTTGCTTGTTAGTACTAGTTTCCCTAGGCTCTTGTCACTGAAGCTTTCTCCCCCAGCACAGGTGGCAGCTAGCCATCTACCTCTTATTTCAGGTTACCAAGACGACTCGTTTGCGGGGAGGGAGCTAACTATTGCATTTGTATCTTTCTGAACATTTTAACTTAGACTAGGAATAGGTATGCCCTGATTGTTTTTAACGTCGGACTTATAGAATTCTAATTTTAAAAGTTCATAAGGATTTATTGGTTTGTCGTGTCTGCACGGATCCAGATATGCATAACTCTTAAAACTGAAAACTTTAAAATAAGATCCACAGCTGTATTGCTGAGACATTGCAGAAGAGCTTGCTCTTCGAGTTCTGGCTGTACAGTTGTCATTGTTTAAATCAAGTGCAAAAGAGGTTATTCCTGTTTATTTAGTGTAATAACTGTTTACAGTTAAAACTTTAAAGACTCATAAAAGTAGGTCTGCTGTATTTTAAAGATCTCATCATTCTTGTGGGAGAGACACAACACTGACTAGGAAAGGCAACAGATTGCTTCTGTCATATCGCTTTGCTGTTTTGGAGTGTACTTAAAGGATTATGATTGATAAGGCTGTCTTTCCAGAGAATGTTGACACAGGTGTGCATCGTTATCTTAATTAAGATCCTGAGAAAATGTTGTCTATAAAATGGTGACATAAGAAGGGCGGCCTATTTTTGTACAGTTTTGCTTTTGGAGAATTTAATTGCACTTGAAACCTGTCTTTGAGCTTCCAGATTTTGTGAGCACTTTGGCAACAGAAGTTGTAGAGAGAAATGATAGTTTAATGTTAGGTGTTCTGGCATGTCCTAATACTACTTGTGGCTTTTTGGCAATGCCTTTGTCGGCTTTCTTTGTGCTCTTTGTGGAATAATGGTTACTAATTTAGAAAGAAAAGCATAAATAGAGCAGTATATTAAACACGTTTATTAGTGTTCAGAATAAATCTGCAGAGGAAGGCATGCTTGATGTGCAGAAACAGGAATATAATAAAAAAAGGTAAATATATTACAAATTTTCGCCCCTCCATTTTTTGGAAAACAGTCTCCTAGAATGTTTTAATGATCTAAAACAATTTCTTTTTTCATATCATCAGATACTTAGCTACATTGCTTATGGAATGCCTTGTTTTTTATTTCCAGAAATAGAAAAAAAAGACTGTTTTCTTTCTTCCAAAATATCGTTCTGCAAATTTGAATTGATGAGCAAGTGAATAGTGCATTTAGCCTCTATTAGATTAAGGATATGAATCATAACCTGGATGACCACTTAATTAATATTACTGTCCTTGGCTTCAAATCTCTGAATGCAAAAACAATAGCAAGACGGATACTGTTGATCATATTACACTTGGCTTACCCAGCACCTAATACCCTTTAACATAAGTATTGCATTAAGAGTCCCCCGCCCCCCGCCCCCTTTGTAGATCATGATTTCCTGGAAGCTGGCTGTCCATCAGTCTGTATGTAAGATGTGTGACTGTTTTTCTTTAATATTAAAACTCATTGTAGAAAGAGGAAATGAAAGTGGAGGTGGCCATAGGCATATGATCGGAGAAGCCAGGTGTAGAGTCACAGCTCATTCGTGACTCCAAGCATAATTAGCTGGCTAGAATTACACGGTAAACTCAAATCAAAGACTTATTTAGATTTGTTTGTTGAAACTAAAACAAGAGCAATAATTTTGAGATAAGTGCTTTACTGATCCCCCAACTCCCCCATCAGAATTTTTTTCTGATAGCTAAGATCAGCTTCTCCATGCTATTATCCATGTATTATTTTCAAATTTGATATGCTATGTTAAAAGAAATGAAGTAGCAATGTGAACTAATAACCTATCATGTATTTTAACGACTCACACTAATAATTGATATATTTTTGCATTATAGAAATCTTAGAAAAATTTTAAATGTTCTTCAGTCGATAACGTGCAAGTAAATGAAATCATGTAACCTCGAGTGAATTACAGATTATGAAAACAGTATCGGTCTGGAATAATGTTTTAACTGAGATAGCACAGCCCGTTTTGTGGTAATATTGCAATACCTTTGTATATTTCCCTTCAGTTTCGACATTGTACTGGATTCTGGATTTCTGACATCTTTTTGGTATAATTGTTACCTGTTTTATAGAGGATAATTGTTCTTAATAGAATAGCAGCTGATGCAACTCTCAGAAGATGTAAAATCTTGGAATTATTTTTTCTTGCTCGGTAATGACTGGTTTGCTTTTATAGCACTACTGTGAAGTGTGATTCCTATGACTTATTTCTGCATAAATCTGCAATATTTTTATAGCTCGAGTATACCTGAGCACCAGTTTAGCTTGGCAAATTAACTTAGATGCTTCAAAATTGAAAACCAGTATGTCGTAATGTAGTTTGAGTTTAAGTCTTTATTAGTGAGGATGCACCTAACATTTGTTCAGGAGAAGAGAATATCATTTTCTCCTGCAGTTGTCATTTATGTAATCCATTTTTCTAGCCTTTTCTCAGGCTAATTATATTTCATACCTTGATACAACTCTTTTTATTTATTTATTTATTTTATTTTTTGCCATAATATGGAGTGATACCTTGGAGAAAATTAGATTAGATATTCATATCTAATATCCCAAAAGTATTTAACTGGCCTTCTGTGTTTCCTTAAACAGAATCATTTCCATTTTCTGTGCAGGTGATAAGTATGATGCTTCCGTAACACATTCGGATATTTTCAGCTCAGTTGACTTCTGAACTATGGGGTTCCTCCAGATGTTGACTGAACTTTGTCCTTGCGCATCGCCAGGCTCATCGGCAAGTGAGTGTCTGCACAGTGTGCCTGTGTGTGGAGTGAACCTCAAATAGCATCGCTGTTAGTTTCTCCAAAGTATTTATATTGATAACAGGGACTAAGCACAGAATGTAGAGAATGTCATTTGGAGCTTTTGGTTATTAAAATTTTACTAATGCATTAAACAAAGCCTCAGTAAATGGAAAAATTTTTGATACATGGAAATACCCTGAATAAGTTATTTTTAATGATATCACTGGGTAGTGAAATTTATAAACTTGATGCTTTTCATAAAAATTAAGACTAAGGTTATGATCTTTTCTAGAAATTGAATTGTTATTTAAAGGAAATAATGTGTTTATACCAACTTACAGTTTTTGGTTATTTTCATTACCCGGTTCTTTTTAGAATAAATTTAGTGGGAGTACCACGTCCAGTCACGAGTACTAAACTCTGTTAATGACAAAGAAGACACAGTTGTGTGTACAGCTTGTCATTTCTCATCAAAATTGGGGCTCCTGATTATAAGCAGGTGAGAGCAGCTATGAGAAAAAATTATCTTGCGGAATATTTCTGTTGTGTAGTGGGGAGAGCAAGGAGCTGGATTTCATGATAGAGAATATTTTGTTAAGTAAAAAAAGGTGGTTCTGTGACCAAAAAACAGCTAATTTTACAGAAGGCAGTGGAGTCTGAAATAGAAGAAATGCTTCTCTGTGAATACTTCGAAAGGCATTAAAGTGAATCTTAAGTATGAAGTACATAATTGTTCTTAAATAGCATACTTGTGTTCCCCTATCACTGATGATGTCTTATGGAGGTGGGCTTTCGTGTGTGTGACCAAGAGTGGAAGCATACAGTGAGTTAGAAAATACGCAACACAAACACAAAGAAAATGTTAAGCAGCGAGCAATCTGATTTCTCTTTGTTTGCCTTTAAGGTTAGGTTTTTTTTTTTTTTTTTAACCACATATAAAGTTATTGAATTTAAAAGATAAGAGGATTGGTTTTTTTTTTGTTTGTTTGTTTTTTTTTGCTCTTGAAGGTAAATCTAAGAAAAATCTAAACATATATGTGAATTGGTTGAGTTTTATATCTGTTGTCAGCCAAAATTTATACTTAAGATTTATATGTCATGTATATTCATGGTATTCAAATGTATTAAAACTCATACCCCTTTTATATAAAATAAGTACGGGGGAGTGGGAGGGTCCCCACTCTTTTGAGAATATGAAGAAAACATGTCCTTTCAGCAGTAATAGGTTATGCTTGATTAATTGAGAAGGTTGTACTAAATGTTCTCTAGTGGAAATAGCCAGAGTATGCTCTTTGAGAAATGTATCATTCAGGAATAAAATCAATTGAAGTATCGGTAATTAAATTGTAATTCCACGAAGGAAGGAAGTGATAGGAAAGATGAAGCTAACTATTGCTGTTTTTCTTTTTAAGACTCTACAGTTCATAATGGAGCTACTGTACTGGCTATTGGAAGGAGGAGATTCCGAAGATAGGGAGGTAATATTATCTCTTTTAAAAGAATACTTTCCTCTGTAATCCTAAGCCTTTATTACATATAAGAACTTTATCTAGTAGACAGCAATTTCTTTACATTTGAGATATGAAAATGATCTGATTTCTCTGTGCTAAGGTTTTGAGCTGCTCCTCTTAGAGCTATGGGTTGTGTTTTGGAGAGCTGAGAAATCTCATCTAGGCATACTCAGCACCCTTAAAATAGCGTCTTTCTGAGAATTCGATCTGTGATGGTTGCCTGCACAGTTCTACTAGATGTCATTTCAGTTTGTGGTTGATGTGCGTGCATTTAGCAGGTTGCTGAGCCGTCCTCATTTATCTCCCAGTCTTTGTTACCTCCTCTGGGGGAATGCTCTCTTCTGCAGGCCGATTTATTGCCAGCCACAACCAAACTCCGAGTGGGAGACGTGGTGGTTGACAACTGGTTCCAGAGCTCTGCCAGGGAGTCAGCCGGGCCCAGCCCCTGCTGCGCTGGTGCACCGCAGGCCAGGAGCTCACACACACGGGTTCTGTTCCTCGTTCACAGCTTTAAGTCCCTTTCCATTTTTCGTGTAATCCTAGGCTACGAGTAATGCTTTCCTTTTCTTCTCATTAGGTTGGCTTACTGCTCACTTTGCAGCTGTCGCAGGGATTCAGATGGAGTGGAGGACTCCGTATTATTCTGGATCTCTTCGGTAATTTCTTCACATGCTGTTTCATTTTCAAAAACCTAATGTTGGTGTTAAAAGGATGGATCTAAGAGTCTCGAAGAATAAAAATGATATTTATTTTGTACCAATAAGAAAAGCTGTCTTCTAAAGCTAGGTCGCAACATTGAATATGCAGGTTACATTAAAAATGTAAACCTCATAAAAGACTAGTTACTACATCTAAGAATGTTTGTTTATGCAGGCTTGATTGTATAATGGCATTTATGTCTTTTTTTTTTTTTTCCTTTTTAAGAAAAATCATATACTTTTCTAGTCACCAAAACTATCTACTCCCTGAACTCTATCTGTGGAGGGATATTAGTAGGAAAATAAAGGGCTTCGTGATGTCTAATTATATCATTAGGAAATTGGTAAGCAATGTGATAAAATTAATTTCTTCTATTAGAGGAGCTAGTATGCATTTAAAAACAAAAATCTTCAGGAAAAGACTCTTTAATCTTTCAATCAAGTGATGTGGTTAACACAACAGGAAGGGGAAATAATACCAATCTCAGATTCTTTGATTCATGCCTAGGTGGAGGTTGTAAACAGCTGAGGAAACCATTAAAATGTAGCCTAGGAAAAAAAACGGTGGTATCAAAGTGATTACTTGAAAAGCAGTTTACGTTTGCAGAACAATTCAGTATTATGACCTGGACCAACTTTTACACTTCGTATACTTGGGTTAGTACTCCGGCTTTTAAAACATCGCTCTATGATGTAGCGTATGTATGGAATGCAAGGCTATTTTTGAATTGACTAATAGGTCTTACTGGTCATCTTAAAATATGCTATAATATTACAAAGTTGAAATTTAATATTCATTAATAGAAGGAAAATATAAAATTTAATATCTGGGCAACTGAGACCTCTAGACCTACTTTAAAAGTATAATCTTGACATCTCTGACACTATTTTTTGTCTTTGTTATATAGATCGAATTATGGGCATTCCACAATCCAGATGTCTCATTTATTAATTCCAAATTTTATTCTCTATAATAGACTTTTAAAACAATAGGTAGACATGCGTTAGAGAGTCAAATTTTGAGTCATATGCTAATTTATTAAGCATTAGTACCTAGAAAAGCAGCCCTGATGAATTTAGAACTCTGACAGGGGTTAGGTAGAAGAGTTTTCAGCTGGATTTTTCTAATACAGCAGCCATTTAAATTAAATGTTTGTTAACATAATAGTGATGGCATTTCTCCTCCTCCTCCTTGTGGTTTTGTCCAACTAGACGTTACAGTGGCAGTTGCACTGACTGTTAAGTGTTTAAATGATGACACCATTATGTGAAGTGATTTTGAAATGAGAGATTCCAGCCAAGAATTACATCTGCTCCCATCTCCTTCACATCATACTCTCTGGCAGTACAGATTATGATTGATTTGTTTGTGACAGATTGCAGGAAACAGTCATTGATTTTTCAATATTTTACCTTAAAATTATTTACAGTTGTAACCATGGGGAGGTATTTCCATGGGCTGTCAGCCCCTGAAAGACTAGGATAATATTCCCTGCTCTCTGACAAGACAAATTACCTGTAATGAGTGCAGTAGCTGAAGGGTATACTTTTATTTTAAAATATGTCAATAACCCCAGTGACTAAACGAATATTGATTTAGCATAATGAAGCCTGAGTAATGTGAAAATGAGCTTTTTCAAGGAGCACGGTAAAGACTTTCTTTTTAGCTGGTTCTAAGAAGCTTTTCATTCTTTTCAACTAGCTAGTGGAGATAAGGAGTTTTATATGCAAACCATCAGGAATGATAGTGTCGTTTGTGATAACCAGGGTCCAAATATTTTGCCCTTGTTTTTATCGATTCTTTTTCAGATTTTATTTGGAGTCTTACTTTTAGCCATAGCATAGCTATTGATTTACTTGATCTTATCTTTAACTTACTTAATATTTTTACAATTTCAACATGTTTTGCATTAGAATTTACAGTAATGAATATTAAAATATAACTATATATACAGTCATTTGTAGGTGACATAATAATTATCCTAAGACATTTCAAATGGGATATTGTAGTATTTAATGTGCCGTATTTTATGGTAGAATAATTCCCAGTCCCTGGACATCAGATTGCTTTCAGTGGGAATGAAGATTAATTTACTTAAGTCCTGATATTGTAGGCATCAGTGCGTGTTTTCATTTTTGTCAGACTTCTACCCCCTCTTTAAATGGAATTCTCACCTTTTTATGGATTAAGATCTCAATACATAATAAGGTCTTTCAAACGAATGATAGCAGAGACGGATATAGCTTTATTTTATAGTCCATCAAGGAGCCTGAAGATTTTATGCCTGAATAAGTATCTCCATATCTCACTTGGTGAGGGGAAAATAGTAATATATAGAAGAAAAGTAAGTGTTTAAACAAGATGTCAAACTGATATTTCATGGGAACCTAACATATTTTATGATAACTAATAGTGATAAAATCTTATTAAAAGCGAGAGGTAAAATCCCTTTAGAAATTAAAAATTAGTTATGATTTAAAGGAAATTCAAATGGCTCTTCGTGAGTCCTAGTCCTCTTGTAGCATGGCATTGGAAATGTTGCAATGTAAACATATCTTTTAATGGAAAAAGACTAGACTCTAGAACAAAAAATTATTTTATTTATTTTTCCCAGGTATCTGTCTGGGACACCGACAGTCTCTGTCACTCATCTTAGTGTGTCTTGCAACAAACTAGATGCTTTTAAAATACTGGTCCCATGGTTTCAGATGGTATAAGATTTTATTTTTCCACCACCCCTTCCCCCAAATTCTTTCCCTTTTTCTATTAAAAGAACTTTTGAAGATAGAAATATGAGGGATGTACCATCATTATGTATAAACCTGGTAGTCCAAATTCTTCAACGATTAATTTGGTTTATGGTTTTTTAAGTCGGTGTAGTAGTCATAGAATGTATCTATGGATAAGGCATATCTAGAGATATGCCTTCCAGGAAAAAACATGGATATAGAGTTTTTGATAGTTATTTTTAAATAAAGCATATTTTTCTTCAGATAAATCCATGCAAGGATAATAAGTAGAATAATAAATGTATTATGGTCAGAACTTTTGACCCCATTATTTAGTTTAAACCTGTATGTTCATTTTACAGTACCTGTGTAGAACTTTTTGTGAATTATATCTACTAAATATTTGATAAAGTAAAACTTTTTCTGGAGAAATTCTCTTTTGGATATTATGCCCTTCTCCATCTCTTTTCTCTCCTTGAAAAAAAAAATAACTTGCCCTTGTTCTCCTTTAGGGAAAATCTTTATGCAATGTTTTTAAATCATGCAAGTCATTGCCTGGGGTTGGTTAAAACATTTAGCTTTCGAAAAGGTGAAAATACCCTGGTTTTAAAAATTTTTCATGGATTTGTATCTATTAAGATAAACAGTTTGCTTTGCTACAGTACATTACCAATCTACTTAATTTTTTTTTTCCAGAATTCATTTTACTGTGTTTGATCTGACGCTCTAGGATAACTTAATATAGGAACAAATTAGCATATAATTCTATTTCCCATGTGACCTCACCAGTTGCAGAATTGTAGTACTACTTTTAGGGGGCAGTTTGATAGTTTATGTAGACTGTAGCATTGTTTGCAAATGTTCAGTGCATCCTGGCTCAGGGGTTGTCAAATGTGTTTAAAAGTAAACAAGAAATACTCACCCCTGCTACAAAGTTATTGAAATGCCTCCTAAAGGTAGCATTTTTAATTAGTGTACATAATCGATTAGTGATTTGTCTTCTCCCGAGCGTAAGTTAAGTGCATGGCAAAGTTAAGTGCAGTTGGTGGAGTGTAAGATATGAGGGATCGATGGTGACAGTGATCATGACAACTAAATGGATTTTTTTTTCTTTCAGATTCAACTGTCGGTCTTTGAAATTTCCTGGGGTCTGCTCAATCTAGTTGCAAAGGACATGGAAAAATCCAAGGGCTCAAGTGGTTTAAATGTTTTGGATGTTCCTATTTGTAGACTATAGTATTTTTCTAATTAAAATCCTCAGTTGTCATTCTGAAGAACGTTTGCGCTCCTTGTTCACCAGTTTTACTTGAAGTGCTTAGTATTGTAGAGTATCAGCAAACATTTTCTGTTTTAATCAAAGTTTAGAAGAAAATCAACTTTATATGTTGACTTTTTTTCTAAAATGCCTTTATTGGGTCGAATGAATGTTTATACCTGAAAAAGAGGCCTCAAAAAAATGCCTTTCTCCATTATAGCAGTTCTTTTGGCAATCCATTGTCGTTAGAGTAGGTTTAAAATTTCTTTCTAATGTGACCTTATTATGTTTTGGGGAGAAAAAAGACTTGATACATGTCCATATATATTTTAATTATATTAGTCCCTCTGGAATAGAACATTTTCTCCTCAACAAATCTATTAGCTCAACTCATGTACAAGAAATAGTTGCCTTGACTGGCAGGGCGTTTGCTATGTGTTTGAACATTTGATTTATGTAAAGAAGGTTGACATGCAGTTTTCACAGAGTTCTTACATTTGAGGAGACTGAATAATAATGACTTGCCCTGCCATTGCGAAACTCCTTATTGTGGCCTTCGTGGTGACATAGGAAAACAGGATTCCTGTGGCAGGCAGGCGTCCAGCCCCTGTGGTGTGAACACTGTGAAGGGGTGTGTCTGACAGGATGGCCCTTGGCCGGGGGTGGGGGGACCTGGGGAGATCCGCAGATGCCGATGCCACTCGCGGGAACTGCTGCAAGTAACCCAGTTAGTACTTCATCTGCTCCTGTAGTTTTTACAAGAATCAAAGTGCTGTGATGACTTCTTAAGCTCAGATCTCAATATGGCAGAGTCAATTTATTACACTAGAGTATTTCTTTTTTATTTTAATCTTAAATGCTGTATTTTGAGATAATTATAGATTTCCCATGCAGTTGTACTAAGTAATGGAGAGATCCTTTGTACCCTTTTCCGGTTGCCCCAGCAGTGACATCTTACAGCACGTGGTACAGCACCACGGCCTGGACGCCGGCGTGGGCACAGTCAGACACAGCGCTTCCTTCACCACGGGATCTCTCGTGCCGTCGGAGTCTATACTCACTTCTCTCCTCGCCCTTCCCTCAGCCCTACCGGCCACTGGTCTGTCCTCCATTTCTGAAATTTTGTCTTTTCAAGAATGTTACATAAATGGGATCGCATAGTACGTAACCTTCTAGGATTGGCTTTTCTTACTAGGCATAATTTTCTGGAGATTCAACTTGCATGCATCAATAATTGGTTCTTTTTTCATGTTGGGTAGTATTCTGTGGTGTGATTGGCCCGTGGTTGGTTTAACCATCATCAGTTGGGACAAGAGTTTCCAGTTTTGACTATTACAAATAAAACTGCTGTAAGCATTTGTTTACAGGTTTTTGTGTGAACATAAGTTCACACTTTCCTGGGATAAATGCCCAGGAGTGCATTGTGGTTCATATGATCATTATATAGAGTATTTCTTTTTAAGACTAGAAGTGATTTCATGTGTGTGGAAGGGAAGACAAGGAGGACACCTACATTTTTGTGGGGTTTTTGCTTTAACTGGATTTGTTTAGGATCTTAAAACATGCACACTCTCATAAATCATTTGTAGCCAGATACCAAAAAGCATTTTCTTATTTTTAGAGAAATACTTTTTAAAAAATTGCTTCTTTTTTGGGGGGAAACACCTTCTATGTAAAGGAATAAAGGTAGACATGCTGTAGAAAGATGTTGCAAAGCTGACAGGTTGCTTGGAGAAACTTGGGGGGAATTTTCCAAGTGTTAACAGAGACTTGACATTCATGTATATGTTATAATAATTTCTGAATTTATAGACACTTTAGCTTCTGTTGCTATCATCTTCCCTGCATTTTTTATTTATGGAATTAATTGATTATCTTTATAATTTGTGATCAGTGGTGTTGCATTTAATGCTTATTTAATTCAACTATATGTATTCAGTAGGAAAAAGAAAAAAAAATTTAAGTATTTTTCCCTAGTACATAGCTCCTAAAAACACAACTATTTTACAGGGTGTTTAATGCAAGAAACAGCTCTGTTCCAAATCCTGGTGGAAATTATATTGTTAAATTGAACTTACTGAGACATAGGTCTGTGTAAAATCGTGTATGCTATATTTTTGGGGAGACCCACTGAAAGAATATTCAATAATTTTTACTCTGATCTTTCATCATATATATTGACTTTAAAATTGATGGAAGATGTAGCTTCTATTTTTTTTTTTTTTTTTAAAGAAACATTGGATGTGGTTAACTGATTATAGTGATCCTTCTAATAAAAGTCAGTGTTATAAATCTTTAACTTTTCTGAGTGAAGCACCAGGCTCAGGGGACCCATTTTTCAACGCTACTAACTATAGTCTCGTCTTTAGCCCATTATGGTCATGACTGTAGTGATACAAATGACATAAGATAACACAAAATCCCTGCCCTTAAAAATGACCTGGGTGAAAGCTAGTATGCACATGTGGAATCTTTATGTACCAGTAGTCATTTATCCTTAAGCAGCTACCGAAGCCCCGCATTATCTAGCACTTCTAGGCACTGGGAACCTAACAGTAATCTAGCCAATCTGTTTGTTCTCGTAGCATGGTTCTCATAGCGTTTACCTTGGGCAGTGGAGACGGGGGAAAGCAAAAAGAAGCAGATGGAGACCAGCGTGAGTGCGCATTGCTAGAAATGAGAGCCTTCAGAACCCTGGAGAACGAGGAGAGCCGAAACTGCTGGAGCAGGCCTCACAGAGTGTGGCAGGCTGAGTTCTGAAGGCGCTTAGATATGATGACGAGGAGAAGAACATCAGGTAGGAGGGGGGCGGTGCGCCGGGCTGTGGTTTGTTGGAAGTGGGGTGGAACCTGGCCTGGCTAGAATTTGCTGGGGTGTCGAAGGGGTATGTCACTGCCCCAAAGTATATTTAATAGCTTCCTGTGTTTTAGGAACTCATCAGAAATGAAGCATGCTTTTTAAAAAAGAGTAATATTTGAATTTAAATAAGTGGGCTTGAATGAAAAAAACAAGTGGATGTTCATTCTCCTAAAACTAGGGCTTGGAGGTATCTTCTGGGTTATGATGTTCAATCTGTTTGTGCGTGGAAACCAAAATGTTATTTTCCTTCTTTTATGGTAAGTAAGGAGTATGATATTTTATTCTTTTCTGGTATGTTAAATGCATAATCTTTAACACTATAATACTTTAAAATTTTGAGTTTATTTCAGGCTTAAAATAGCGAAAGAACTTAAAGTCCTTTTGGAAGAACTCCAAAATTAAAACAGCAAGATCACGTATAGATAAAAAGTTGCATAAAGAATACATTTGTAAGATTATATAGAGGGCTGATGGCTTTACTAAGAAGCTATTTTGAGCCACCTAAGAAAATACAGGTATTTCTGTGCATTACTTTTTAAAAGTGTTCAAGACGGTTAAACAGCTAAGCGCCTTTTCAAATATGCATCTAATTTTAGGTGGTTAAAATAGGAAGCTATAATATGACCGAGGTCCCTTTAACTTGGGAACTTGGTAAAAGGAAGAGATGTAGGGTCTCTTAGCGTTTCTTTAAATGTATATAAATCATAGATTCCATCGGAGTGGTTATGAAAGGCATTAAGATACTCAGGATTTTATACGTAGCGATGCTGATTCCAGCATCCCCAACCACACGGCATTGCCCGTGTGGACGCCAAAATGGATTGTGTGTTGTGAAAGGGCTACGTTAGGTCAGTGACTTGAGAGTTCTGAGTCTGTATAATGGCCGAGCGTTGTGGAATCATCTTGTAATACTGTTTATCTAGCAGTTAAAAAAAATAAAAGAAAAAGAAACGGTGTAATTTTAGACAGTTTAAAAAAATTTTTACAAATACTGCAAATCATAGGTTGGTTACCACTAGACTTCCTGACTCTGGCGTGATTGCTGTATTCTCTGTGTATTCTTTTAAAATACCAGGCACTTTATAATTTTGTCTGTAATTGTTTATATATATTTTCTCCACAAAATGTTTTTAGAACAACTTATTGCTAAACTACCCCAGCCCACTTGTCATCTTTAAACTTTATGCATGAATATACTACAGTGTCAGTTGCAAGACACACTGGTAGACTACTTAATTTTTTTCCAGGAATTTTCTTATTCAAAATACCTTTCAAACGTAATGCATAAAAATAGCAGGCCACTTCCACTCTCAGGCTCTTGAAGCTATTTTAGAAGACTTGTTTTTCATATGAAGAAAGTAAGTCCCAGGAAGATGAAATGACTTGCTAGTAAGTGATGATCAGATGCTTTTGACTCCAAAGCAAATGCTGCCAACTTCAAGATGCATGTACCCAATTCAAGAAATTCAGTTTCCAGACCTTTGAATCGCAACCATATTCTTGGTAATAGTTTTTCTATATATGGTAGAAATTAATGTCTACTATCATCTGTACGTGTCATAAACATTTTGGCACTGAATATGGGTATAAGTAGCAAGTTAAAGTATGTTAATCTCAGAACCGAATTTGAACCAGCAGAATTCATTATCATTTATGCATACCTTCTGTGTTTTAACATTGCGATAAATCCAGGGAATCAAATATGAATGAGACGTATTCCCTGAAAACAAGAAAGTGGGCACCAGGCTCAGGCCTGGAGAGAAAATGGTGGACAGCACGCAGGGTTTGCCCTTGTGGAGCTTGGAGCTTAGCATCGACTGTGGAGAGACGGGTATAAACAGGCCAGTTCAGCACAGCGTGGTGAGGGGAAGGCCAGGTACTGTGGGACCACAGGGGAGCTGTCCGTAACCAAGCCTGACAGAGGGTGGGCAAGGTCCGAGAAGGCTTCCTGGAGGAGAGGGGCATTGGGGTCGAGCCCTGAAGGAAGAGGGCTCCAGGCAGGGAGAGCAAAAACCAAAGGCAAGGCACAGCATGGTGCACTGGGGTCCGGGAGAAGTCTGAGAGGAGCAGAGATGGGAAAGAGAGACGAAAGTAAGCAGGGGCCCGGCTGTGGAGGGCGTTTATCTGCCTGACAGAGAATCGCCCTTTGTTTTACATTCAGCTGCTTCAGGCGATTTTCGGTGATGGCATGGGAGGTGCACCGGAGGCCAGCACGATTCGATGGTGAGAATCTAATGAGGTGATTTTTGCCAACAGTAGTCCAGGTGAGAGAGCATAGTTGCCTGAGCTAAGAGAGTGGCCAGAGGAAGGAGAGATGTCAGTGGCTCGATGGACACTAAGATGCTAGAAGTAAAAGGACTTGGCGACCTGTTGCATACGAGGGTGAAGGAAAAGCATGTCAACGGCGGTTTCCAGAGAGCTTCCGCGATCAGGTGATTTGAGACAGGGGAAGCAGGACGAGAGGGGAGACGAGACGGTCGACGAGACGGTCCAGTGCGAGCCGGCCGAGCCATTGGTTTCAGGTGCTAGCAGGACATCCAGGGGCTTTGGAACTCACAGTCCAGTAGCAGGCAGGGAACACACTCTGTTCTTTCATAGTGGTGTAAGTTTTATTCTCCCAGAGGTTGGACTTCTCAAAACAATATGTTTTCTTTCTTTCTTTTTTTTTAATTGCATGATATGGTCGTGATGGTCCTGTGAAAAGCAAGTCGTCAGAGATGAGCTCTTCACTGTGATTGCGCGGTGTTGCGAAGCAGGGAAAGTGAGGAGAGCGAGTGCTCCTCGTTGGCGTTATCCCCTAAACGTGTCAATGAATTAAGTGTACTCAGTTTCAGTTGTGCATAGAAATTTAAAGATAGGGGCAAAACATTTCCAAGAAAAACACCGAAGAGTATTTTTGTTTTTAGAAACTTGATGAGTGTGGATTACAGCATATGCTTGAGTAATTAGTATGTAATGTTATCTGCATCTTATTACCTCAGACATCCATTCCACAAGTACTTACTCAGCACCTACCAGATACTGGGTACTGCACAGCGCTGCGCGTGGGGTGGAGGCCACCCTTCCGCGGGCATGATCCCTCCCCGACAGAGTTTACAGTCTAGCCGATGGGTTAGAAATCCTGAAGGTGGCTCTTTACGGCCCCTGACTCTTGCTTTCACTGGCCACCTCCCTTGGCGAACCCCCAAAGCCTCCTGCTCTCTGGGACCCTGCCTTTCATGTCAGCGTTGCTTCCTTGCCTGAGCCTTGGTCTTGGATTTTCAGCTCTGTACTGGGGCAGCTTCTGACCCCGCCCTGCTTCGTCTTCTCTACCCCAGCCCTGCTTCTTATTTGCCCGCCTCAACATTTTGTCTTGGTTCATGGCCTTGTTCTTGGCCCAGCTACCAAATCAGGTCAGTGTTACTCTCATAGCTTCTCTCAGATTCGGTCAGTTCCACCTTTTAAAACCTCTCAAATCTCACACTGTTCCCACTATAAGAGATACTTGGAGACATAGGGTTGAGGAGTCAGGCTCTTTGTACCTAGAAAGGCCACAGTCCACAGTGCAACAGTAAGTGTGGTTCATGGACTGTGGAAGACCACAGACTCTTAAAATAGACTTTATTTTTAGAGCAGTTTTAGGTCCACAGTAAAAGTGAGTGGAACATACAGAGCTTTCCATGTCCCCACGCCCACACATGCACAGCCTCCCGCATATCAACATCCCCCAGCAGATGGCACATTGCTCCAACTGCTGCACCTACAGTGCCGCGACATCATCGCCCAGAGTCCATAGTTTGCATCAGGGTTCACCCCAAGTGTTGTTCATTCTATGGGTTTGGACAATTGTTTAATGACATTTACCCACTGTTATAGTACCGTAAAGAATAGTTTCACTGCTCTAAAAATCCTCCGTGCCCTATTCATCCTCCGCTTCCCACTAACCCCTGGCAGCCACGGATCTTTTGTCTCCATAGTTTTGCCTTTTCCAAAATGTCGCATAATTGGAATCACATAGCATTTAGCTTTTTCAGATCGGATTCTTTCACAGGAATATGCATTTAAGATTCCTCCATGTCTTTTTCATGGCTCGATAGCTCATTTCTGTTTGGGGTTGAATACTGTTCCATTGTCTGGATGTGCCACAGTTTATCCATTCACCTAATGAAGGCCATCTTGGTTGCTTCAGAGTTTTGGCAATTATAAATATAGCTGCTATTAACGGGTCTTTGCATGGATAAAAGTTTTAAATGCATTTGGGCAAAAACCAAGGAGCATGATCACTAAGCCGTATAGACTTTGTTCACAATTCAATATATATAATTACTTATTTCTTTCTTTCTCCTTGTCAGTTGTTCAGAAAGGTGTCAGAATCTCCCACTGTGGTTATGGATTTATCACATAAGCATACATAAGCTTGTATGTGTGTACACACACACACACACACACACACACACACACACACACACACAGAGGCATCCATAATCAAATACGTCATTCCTCTTATTATTTTGAACAAACTGTCAGAGCAATTAAAAAGAAAAAATTATTTTACCTTCACTTACTCCTTTTCCTGTGTTTATCTTTTATATAAATCTGAGTTTCTGGACCGCATCATTTTTCTTACAGAACGTCTTTTAACATTTCTTGCAAGACAGGTCTACTATCAACAAAGTCTCAATTTTTGTTTTTCTAAGAAAGTCTTCACTTCTCCACTTTTGAAGGATAATTTTTTAGGAAACAGAAGACTAGATTGATGAGTTTTTTCTCTCCTAAGTATTTCACTCCACTCTCTCCTGTTTGCATGATTCCGAAAAGTCAGATGTCATTCTTACCTTTGTTCCTCTCTAAGTAAAATGTTTTTCTTCTTCTTTTTTTTTTCAGGACTTTATCTTTGCTTTTCTGCAATTTAAATATGACATGCCTACGTGTAGGGTTTTTTTTCCCCGCCTTGGCATGTGTCCTGTTCTTGTTCTCAGTTTACTGGATCTGTGGTTTGGTTATCTAACATTAATTACTGCTCCAAAGGTTTTTTCTGTTCCTTGTACTTCCGGAATGTTCATTATGCACACGTGCACCGTGTGTAGTTATCCCACAGCTCTTGGATATTCTATTCTGTTTTCCTCAGTCGTTTTTCAGCTGTAGAGGTTTCTACTGAGACATCCTCAAGCTCAGAGATTCTTTCCTCAGCCGTGTCCAGTCTACTAATAAGCCTATCAAAGGCATTCTTAATTTGTTACGGTGCTTTTTTTTATCTCTCGCATTTCTTTTTTGATTCTTAGAATTTCCATCTCTCTGCTTACATTACCTATTAGGTCTTGGATGCTGTCTACTTTAGCCATTAGAGTTCTTATCACATTAATCAAAGTTGATTTAAATTCCTGGTCTAAGATTTTCAACATCTCTGTCCATATCTGAATCCAGTTCCGAAGCTTTGTCTCTTCAAACTGCTTTTTGCCTTTTAGTTTTATTTCGTTTGCCTAGTAATTTTTTTCTTGGTATCCAGACATGGCGTCCTGTGTAAAAGGAACTGTCGTAAATAGGCCTTGGTAACATGGTGATGGGGCATGGTGGGCGGGGAGGTGTCAGTAGCCCTGTGATCAGGTCTCAGTCTCTTAGTGGGCCTGTGCCTCTTGCCTGAACTTCAGAAGTGCTTCTCAGTCACCCAACCCCCGTAGGTGGGACAGGATGCCTAGAGTGGGCTGGAGCTGCATATTTCCCTTCCTCTGCGTGGAAGGCTAGAGCCGGCTGGAAGTGGGTATTTTCTCTCCGGTCAGTTAGGCTCTAATAAAACCCCAGCAGATTAGGCTCTGTTCACATAGTTTCTCCTGACAGTATATCTCGTTAAGAAGAACAGAATGCTCTGGCACTCTTCACAGTGATTCCTTTACCCCTCCTCCTGCTGGAACCTCAGAAACGCGAGAGGATTTTTTTCTGATAATCACTGTGAGAAGCTGGTTGAACTCCGGGAGAGAAAACTCACAAAAGTGTGGGGAACTCCCTGTGACAGCACCTCCCCAAGTTTCTGACTCTCTGAGCCTCCAGCAATCTGTGAGTTACGTTCAGTTTCTCCTGCCCCAGCCCTGGGCCCCGGGCCCCATGAGGTAAGTCGATTCTCTGGATTCACCTGTCTCTCCAGTTTGCGGGGCAGCGGTTTGTTTGCCCTGCGACCTCTTTTCTCTTACAGACCTAAGAAGATTTGTTGATTTTTCAGTTTGTTCAGCCTTTTACTTGTCACTAGCGTGGAGTGATGACTTCCACACGCTCCTTACGTGTCAGACCAGAAACTGGACGTCCACAAACTTTTTTTATCAGCCCCTTTCAAGATAAGTATCAAAAATAAGAACGCATTTAGAAACTCGTAAAGCAGTTTGACATTGCCATGATATCCAGGTACACGCCTTTATATTTTATAAAAATATTGGTCTATAGAAGATTAGAATTTAGAAACAAAACAACAGTTGGTCCTTCACTGCAGATGGACGGAGAAGCATCCATCTAGGATGCTAGGAGGCAGTCAAGAAAATGGTGATTTGGGGTGGGAACAATACCATTTGTGTAGTTGTCCAGACAGTGCTCTGAGTTCCCGGGAAAAAGGGTCAAACGGCCTGGAGTGCGTAGGGAAGCGTGATGAGGGGTCTTCAGACTACACCTGAGGGGGAGGGCACCGCAGTGCCTGGGAGGGCACAGACACCTCCCACCCCCTCTGCCTCACCCCAGCCGTCAGAACGATCTTCCCAAAATGGAGATCGGATCATGTCATAGCCTCACGGAAATTCTTTAGAGACACCCTCCTGCCTAACACCTCAACCTGTCAGCGCTGTCCACAGGGCCCCTCCCCACCTCACAGCGGACTCCCCCAGCTGCATGTCCTACCGCTCCAGCTCACGCAGCCTGCTCTCAGCAGCTGGCTTTCCGAGGGTTCACCCCAGTGTGCGCGGCCACCTCCGTCCCTGTGCGTCTCCTGCCTCTTCTGTTTAGAAGGCCCTCCCTCCTCTCACCCCTTCTGGTGAAATCCCACATCCTTTAACATCCTCTTTGAGGCTTTCCTGTACTTGACGTCAAGTGCACAGGTAGGGCAGGCCTCGGTGCTCATCAGTGTTGAGTGAGTGTGAAGCTGGGAAGTGAACTTGAATTTAGTCACATCTCTGATAACTTGTGTCTTCACCGGGCATCTCACAACTGGAAAACGGGGTGCATTTTAGGCCAGTAGTTGGGAAGAATTACCAGATAACAGCGAAACCGGCATCTGGACAGCTCAGGGTTGGGGGAGAACGAGGTCAGGGCCCACGGGGCAGAGGCAGAGTCCTGGGATTTTCTTGCTTCTCAGAGAGACCTGCTAAAGCAGAGCTTGGTGGACTTCTCTGCAAAGCCAAATGATGAATATTTTAGGCTTTGTGGGCCAGACGTTGTCTGTTACAACTATTTTGTCATTGCAACGCAAAAGCAGCCTTAGACAAGTGGGTGTGGCTGTGTTCCAATGACACTTTTATAAAAGTGTTCCAATAACATTTTGAAAACAGGCTGCAGGCCGGATTTAGCCCACAGGCTGCAGTTTGCCAAACACTGTTCAAAAGGTAGAGAATGCACCCCTTCTTCTGCCCTGTCTCTAAATAGCCTTTCAGAGGCCTTGCTAAGTTTACCTTTAGAGTTTCTAAATCCCTGGATTTTTTCCCTCTAACATAGCATAAACACTGAGTAATCTGCCCCTACTTGCCAATCAGTTGCAGAGGCCTGAAACCTGGAGTGAAAGATGCATGGCACGCACTGAACATGGTGTAAGTGTTTGTAAAATTAATCCCTAACCCAGGTCTTTATGAGATAGACAGATGAGATTCTTATATGAAACTTCGAGGACTAAAACCTTGCCATAAAGTGAATTTGTGCTGTCAGCGGTGTCTGCCTGTGTTTTGGTGGGCTGCGTGAATTTGGGATGTGGAGAGTTAAGCTTTTCTTAAAGGGGTAGGGCCCAGGCCCTCACCAGAGATACCAGTGTCCATGGTCTGGTGTACTGTCTAGGGGTCACACCCAGGGCAGACTGGCAAAGGTGATTAACACAGAGTGGTTGACAGAGTGGCAATGCATAAATTAAACCAGTAGACATTAAAGGCAAAAAGGCCTGCTTCTGTGGTCATATACTCTATAAAATGCCCAAACCGAATAGCCATGTAAATTAAAATCTAAATGGGATTACTAAAACCCTGACGTAACCAGCACCAGGGAAGGAGGTGAAGAAGACTTGCTAATAATACACGTAGCCTTTGTCACCTTCCTCTGCTCCAAAGGGCTCTATGGAGGTCACTCTGCCACCCTATTTCTCCAAACCACAAATGAGAACATCTTTTGTCTCTCTGACTAACTGGGACCACCTAGGAGTGAGGCTAATGCCGGGGGAGCTGTGAGGCTGGGCTTCTCACTTTGTCCTTGTCATCTCCTGGTGCTATTTTGAGTGTCTTCAGATGAGCCACGATGTCCTCTGTAAGCTGACGGGAACTAGACGTTACTTACCCAGCAGCTTTCGCCCCAGATGCAACAGTCAGCTTGTGCTTTATAGCTGTCCGTGAAGGGCTTTCCTTTAAAATCTCAAACTCTTCCTCGCCCCATTTCCTCATGTCTTACATTTCTAAACACCAATGCCCCCAAAAAGCTAGTGATATTCCTGATATCCCCCGTCTTTATTTACATGACATCCAGATGCCTTGTAAATTGTACAGTTCAACAATTTGAGCACCTGCTATGTCTTTATGATATGAAATCAAATAAGAATGGTGTAGGATATTACTTAATCATCACACAGATGCATAAGCTAGGTTTGTCTTCCTGTAGCCTCTTCTCATGAGTGTAGTATATTCTTTAGATTTTATCAAAAGTGTATAAATTAGAAGTTTTATACCTCTTTTCTCACCATTTACCTTTGGACATTTAGGTTTTCATTTTGAAGGTCCATTTGGAATAAATTTGTTGCCAGTTTTGAAGAGGACTAGTTTAAGTTTATTCTAATGTTATATACTTTTATACTCGAATTATTTACTATGAGTTGGTTTATTGACCTATTTTGTCACTTTATGACATATGTATTTTCAGTGGAGATGTGTAGGCTAAGCTATATTTATTTATGTCACATTATGGTACATTAACCACCATGATAATCTGGAATCCTCAGGGAGCGGGCTATTTAAGATAGCCAAGTTTTTAAGAATTAGCATTAACTGTTTGTGATAGAAACCTTCTAAAAAAGGATCATACCTTTTCCTCTTACCTGGAAAACTGTAGAGTCTCATTGAACTTTGATCGTAACTCATGGTCACCAGTGAGAATTGCACTGTATAGTTCAGCTCTCATTAAAGGACTTGGGTGTTTTGTTTTAGTTTAGTTTTTGATTTTTAATTCTCATTGGCATTTCCTAAAACAGTTCTGTTTCTTCAGTTGCTATCAACCATATCCTCACTGCACTACCTGTAGCCCTCCCTCTGCCCTTCCAACTGCTGTTATGTGTCTGTGGCCTTGGAGACCAGGTGAGGACATTGGCAGGCAGGCAGGCGTGAGAAAGGGCTCCCCCCAACCCAGGAACGACCTGGGAAGGGGCAGCTGTGTACCAGCCTGGGAGCAAATCTTGTCTCCCTGAAAATCCTTGTTCTCTCTGAGTCTTAGCCAGACTGCGTGATCTGCGGGAGGTCTGCTTGACGACTCGCCTCAACTCGCTCTTACTTCACAGAGCTCTGCAGATGCTCATTCTGCCCGGGATAGGGAGCCTGGGCCTTGTGTCTGGGAAATGAGGCAAGTAGTTGAACATTCCTTCACACACACACACACACACACACACACACACACACACACACACACAAAACCAGGTTGAAAACAGACCGCGTTTTAAGTTCATAGTTTATGAAATGCTGCCTATATTGTGATAATATCCTGCAAATTTATCCTAGCACTTTTTTCCTTTTTTAAATAAATCGCTAGACATATATTCTCTTGGCTTGTAATTTATTGGGACTAAAGCTAAAACCTTAATTCTAAAAATAGCATCTCTGGCCCAAACCATGGAGTCCTTAATGTTTGTGATTCTAATTTTTTTCTTTTTTTAATGCACATTATTATGGATGAGTTACACACATTTTTCTATGGTAAGTTTTTTGTACGATAACACAATGAAAAATTCATCGTTAAAGATGCTGGCAGGTGAATGTTAGACCAGAGCTTTGGCTAGCTTGCATTTCCATGGTTCTTTGGCTTCTCCAATGTTTTCATTGTATTTTCCTATTGGATCTTTAGAACAACCCAGTAGTTTTATTGTCCCGCATGTCTGAACCAGGAGACCAGAGGTGCAGAGGTATCCAGGGACTTCCCCAGGTCACCCGTTGTTAGTGTTCTCGGGATCGGGCTCACATCCTCTGCTTCGAAGACCAGTGGGTCTCCCCACTAACTCCTCAGTAGTCATTGGTATGTAATAGGGGAGACTTAGTTCTTGATGTGCAGACACATTAGTTCTCAATTTGCAGACTGGGGCTGCTAACTCCTCTGAGAACATGAAGTGTCAGATCTTGCAGAGAAAGAGAAGGGGAGTTCGACTGGCATGTGATCCCAAAGGGAAGAAGTCTGTGGTCCTCCGCTATCAGCGATCCTGTTACTGCCGGAGGCAGGTGGAGGTGGCCTGTTGGGATCTGAGGATCAACAGATCAGTTGGGTACCATAGTTTGGGGACCCTCAGACCGAATATAGTGGCTTTAGTTATGCTGACCTTAAACAAAGAGCCAGATATTTCTCCAGCAAAATAGGATTATTTGGGAAAAACAAAGAATTGCAATTCGGGACATGCATTCTAATGGTGAACCACGCACAGGCCCAGTGAAACAAAGGAGAGCGATGCTCTTTTGTGGACTTGGAAGGGGCTGTTGTAAACGAAGAGCCCATTGGCGGGAACTGAAAGTTTGAAGTGTAGGGATTTGTAATGCCCGAGTAATGGCAGCCTCCCATTGGCTGAGCTGTTACTGGGGAAAGAGGAATCTTTTCTCCGCCCAGCTGAGGTAGTAATGTGGTATCACTTCCTGTGTGTTATATGGAATGTAGTAGTGCCTCCCTTGGAAATGCAGGGTACTTCCTGTTGAGCTCAGTAGTGCGTGTTGAGTGACATGTATGTGAGAGTTCTCCCGACTCCATTGCCAATGAGGTTTCTATTTATTAATTTTCACATTTCCCCCTTCCGATCAAGATCTTTCTCCAAAAAAAAATGGATGATCGAGAGAGTTTTTTCTGGATTCAGTGGCCTTTTGTCCCTTGATGCCAGGAAGGTCCTTTCGTGGGTGCCATGTCCCATGGTAGAGGGGAGGTGCACAGACTGGACACCTGCTGTGGTCCCATCTGAGTAACAAGAAGGGGTGGGAGGGAGCGCTCACAGGCATTGCCAATCTGAAGTCTGTAGCTTGGAATAGTGAATCCTGCAAAGGCGAACTCAGAACCGAAATAATTAAACAAAAGCTTGGAGAAGACAATGCAGGAATAAAATATGAAGCAATTAAACAGCCTTGCTATCTCAGAAGAAATTATTTGGAACAAAACATGTTATCAGTATTACAGCCTGTAGGTTGTAAAATCAGAAACTGTGACTTTGGATAAGAATCTAGTCAGTGACTAGTGTCGACGTAAGAGAGACTGAATTTTAAACCTTCTCATTGGCCTGGTCTGAACAGCTTGGGAAAGCTGTCTCATCAGGTGTCATCTGCTTCAATTTGGGGAATTTGGGGAATTTGGGGAAATCCTCACTCTGAGGTCACCAGATGGCGTGCCGAGCCAGTCAGGCTCAGGGCTTGCTTTAGGTGTCTCGCGTGACTCCAGGAGACTCTTGCCTGCAGTGGCGGCACAGCGTTGGTTGGCAGTACCTGATAAGGGCCTTGCCAGCGCAATTGGGAGGAGCCCTTCTGGAGGTGTCTTTTCCAAAAAAAAAAAATCCCCAGCTTGCTTAAGGTCTTCAAGCCCTGAGGGCCCCGTGGAGAGGTCGCTCTGCCAGAACACGGGGAATCTTCGTAGAAGCAGTTCGGCCTTACAGGACTGAAGTATATGTCCTTTTATCAGCTGCAGATCAAAAGAGGTAGGGGCCGGGGCATTGGGCACCCTGGGACTGTCTCAAGGATGAGAGTTTGAATTCTGAAGCGGGTGGAGCTGAGGTTCAGGAGAACCAACGGCAATGCTCTTGGCTAAGGTATTTGGAGAGTATCTACAGATTTTGTCAGTTGAATCTTTATCACGCCTTTGGTGTGTCTGGCTAACCCTGAGGAGTGAGGGTGGTAAATGCAGTGAAAGTGTCATAACTGGTCGAGAAGCACAGACCTGTCCAAGTACCTGATGGGTCGAATGGGTTTCCTGGTCACTGTGGAGTCAACAGCGGCTGGCCAGGCAGGGAGAGTCTTCTCCAAAAGGACTTTAGCCGCAGAAGAGCCCGTAGCCTGTCTACGAGAGAAAGCTGCAGTCCGGTGAGAGAACATACAGACCAGGACTAAAACATATTTGCCCACGAGATGGGGGCAACTGTATGAAATCCATTTGCCAAACCTCGAGTGGTCATTAGGCCATTAAAACGTCCCCCCAGCGGTGCTGACGCGTGAGGGCTTTCGTTTCGTCAGTGGACTGGTTTGACGCAGGTGCCGTAGTTAGGGTGGAAGTTAGAGTCGTGGGTAGCACTGTGGGGTAGGGCTGTTGTTTGGCCCGAACCAGAGCTTTTTCTTTTAGCAAACCGACGACTGCTGGATTTCCAATCCTGTTCTTCCTTTTCTGAGGCCAATCGTTGGGCTTCTCTCACCAGGTGTTCTAAGTTATCATTTGGGGAAATATCCCTCCGGACCGTGACAGAGGTGTGACTGCTGTGGGTTCCTTCGAGGGCAGCATTCCTCCGCGATGTGTCAGCACGGCGATTTCCCTTCGGTTCCAGACAGTCAAATTTAGGATGCTCCGGGATCTTAATAATAGCTGAGCAGCAGGTAAAAGTCTGGCATCCGATCATTCCCGAATATACGGGCCCTTTTACATGTTGTTTCCACTGGAATTAAGGAAGCCACATCGCACCCACAGCATTCCAGAATCATGAGCTGCTCCAGAAGCATATATACTGTCAGTGTAAATGTTGGCAGTTTTGCCTTTGCCCAGGGTGCACGTCTATGTGAGTGCGTATGATTCTGGCTCACAGTAGCCAAAGGCAAAGGTGCCAATTTAATTACATCAAAGGGGGTTTATATTGCATATTCAGCACAACATTTGCCGTTGTCACCTTTTAAGTAAGAACCATCAGTGAACCGTGAGAAGTCAGCATTACACAAAGGAGTTTCCTGCAGATCATCACGAGGGGTCAATCAGGAGGTGATCCATCAGTGTTAAGATCTGGGAGGGGCTTTGTCAGTGACGGAAGGGAGAAGAGAGGCAGGGTTAAAATTACTACAACGTGAAAGAGTTACGTGAGGAGCAGTTAACGAAAAGATTTCAGGGCAGGGGAGGTGGCTGACTGAACCATGTTGAATGTGATGAGAATTCAGAGAGCCTCTCTCTACTGCATGGGGTACAAAGATGGTTCAAGGGGACCCCACCGCTTTCCTTGGTGACTTTAACCAAAGGGCAGTGGCAGTGCTGGCTCCAAGGGGATTGTCCCTGTGCCACAAGGTCCCGCTGCTGGCTAAAATACCCTGTGGTTCGATGGCGGTCCCCATGCTTCTGGGTGAGTACCCCAAGGGCATTCCCTTTTTATATACAGAAAGGAAAAAGGGAATCTGACAATTGAGATACCCGAAGGCAGAGGATTCATTAAACTCCTTTAGGGCTTTAAAGGCTGTGTCATCCTGTTCGTCCCATAAAACTGGGTCAGGGGTTTTCATTCTTTAGTAAAACATAAGGTTTGGCCATAAGGGATCCAATTTCAGCAATATCCAACTAGCCTGTGAAAACCTTGCAGATGACGCTTACTTTAGGGTTTGGGGAAACTTAGAATACCTGAGGCCTGTCTGGATCTACGTGCAGCCCTGTTCTGATATTAGAGGCACCAAATGTCGAGCTTGGGTTTGGGCAGACAGCAGTTTTTCCTTGGCAACCTTATGTTCCTTAAAGACAAAAAGCTTTAACATATGGACTCGGGACAAGCAAAGAAGCAAGTCATATTGCATGGACATATTGCAACAAAGTAGGACCCTTAGGGAACTTCATGTCATCCAGATCAGCCTTCAGAATTTGTGAGAAGTAAGAGGGGCTCTTGGTAAACCCCAAGGCATTGCCATCCAGGTGAATTGTTTTCCTCCCCAAGTGAAGACAAGGTACTGGCTGCCTTCACCAACCTGCATGCTAAAGAATGCACCACACAAGTCAGTTGCACTAAAGGACCTGCTTGCTGTTGGGATGGATGTTAGTGGCCGTTAGGAACAACAGAGTGTCAGGATGGCAGTGTCGTCCATTGCTCAGAGGTCCTGGATGAACCTCTCCCCTTGGCCCTTGGGTTTTCTCACAGGTAAAATGGGAGTGGAACAGGGACTCGTCCAAAGGATAATGAGGCCCTGAGTCTTGTAATCGTTGGGCTTTATACCTTGAAGGGTTTCTTTGCTTATAGGGTATTGATTGAGTGGGAAGGGGTTTCGAGGTATCTGTTTGAATCAATAGGAGGCACACTGGATTCTGCCAATATCAGTTGAAGATTTTGCCCATAAAGAGGATGAATCCCAGATTCATTTATAATGCCGTCAGACATGGAGCAGTCATTTAATTCACTGATTGGCTATTTTGATGGCTACTTTCAAATTCTAGAAGTATTTCCCTCTTTTGCGAGAAACAGTTTTAGCGTGATATTTTTCTAAGGCGTCTCAGCCTGATAAACGAATGGGGCGGAGGAACTACGGAGAACAGAGTGTCTCTCAAAGGGCTCAGACAAATAGGGCTAGTTTCAGAGAAAGGGCTTTGTCGAGGCTGCTTAGAGAGCCCCACCTCGTGAACTGCTTTCGTCCTCTGAGGCCGGGGCTGCTTCACAGCCGCGGGGTTGAGCATCACGAGTGTGGCTCCCGCGTCAACACGGGCAGTGGTTTCTCCAAGCCAGTTCGGAGGGAGAGCGGGGAAGAGCCCCGCGCCTCCTCGGAGCCCTGTCATGAGGAGGGTGTCGGAAGGCCGGAGTCACTTGAAGTGCTTAAGTTTGTGAGAATCACTTTCCCGTGTCCTGGCTCTTTGCAAATAATAGCAGAAACTAGGCGGTTTGGGTTTTGTATGGAGACCTTCATTTGCCAGAGTCGTAAATTAAGAATTTTAGCATTTTTTTTCTTCAGGTGACTCACCTAGGGTATAAGCAAGCTGATTTGCCAAATTGACCAAATCTAGAAGGGACGTGGTTTCCTGTTCCATCCTTTTAACTAAAAGAGAAAGATCTTCTTTCAGCCCATTCATAAACATAGGTTTGAAGGTACTCGAGTGGCAGCAACATCTGAAAGAAGACCAGAATTTTCTCTGAAAACAATCTGAAGCCAGTTACAGTAGTCATGAACAGGTTCCTCAGACTTTTGTGAATGATCCCAAATTTTGTTCCGATCAGCAGACTTTGGGTAAGCCCCAAGCCCGATACATATAAATCAGCGGGCGGGTCTCTTGGCTGGAATCCTAGAGACCTTTCGAGATTTTCCCAGTTGGCAGTTTTCACCCAATGCTTAGTCAGGCCTTCACCAACAAGCATATAAACTAAGGAATATAAGCCAGAGAAATCAAGTTGATAAATTTGAATGACTGTATTGAATTCCTTAGCAAATCTGTGGGGATCCTCAGTTTTTTGGGAAAATCTTTGCCTGCGGTGTGCAATTTAGGTTTAGTCCAGGGAATCTAAGAAATTAGGGCTTTAGCCCTTTGATCCTCAGACGGCTTAATTTCACAGGGAAAGATTCTGATAAATTCGGAGGAGCAAGGAGTGGAGAGAGGTCCAGAGGAGGAGGAGGATGGCCCCGGAGGCAGAGCCTGAGACACAGGTCCCAGGAGAGAAGAGCATGAGGTTTTAGGATCCGTTTTGTCTTTTTTTTTTTTTGCCTCAGTTAATCTTAAAAATTTTCTTTTGCAAAGAGGCAATTTCAGACTCCCAGTAATGTGTGAAGTAGCCTCAATCGAAATAGGCATTCCATTCAGTTTTGACAATTTCAGAGCTGTGGTTATCCAGTTCAGTTTTAAGAAAAGTAAGTTTGGAGAGTTCAAAAGTCCCCCATAATGGCTATTGCTATTCTAAATTACTTTTGGTCAAATTGATCCGTTTAGTCAGAAATGAGCATGGGGAAAAGCAATTTCTAAACAAAATCAACCGGGGTCCATGAAGGGCGCCCTCAAAGTATTTAGGTAGCTGGGCTCCCATTTTTCCAGCAGCTTCTTCATTAGAGCAAAAGCCGAAACAGCCTGCAGGCCAAGTACCAGCAGAATTTTCCTGGGAGCAGCTGGATGTCAAAAAGTCAGCCTGAAGGCTGAACAGCAGAAGCTGTTCCAGGAGGAACAGTTTAGTTCCAGAAGGAATCGGACCCACGGCCGAATGGCACAGTCCCAGTGGAGCAGCCCGATTTCCAGAGTCAGGCCGAAGTGCCAGCTGAGTTCTTGTGCACAAACCAAGGCCTTAACCAGGAAAGGACAAAGCCCTGAATTAGATCCCGAGTAGAACCTGGGGAGCTTCAAAACACGGGTGAGCAGGAGCTGGGATCCAGGAGAAGGACTCACCCTCAGACTCTGGTGATGGTGAGGAAGCCGTGAGCTCAGTGGGCTCTGTGGTGACTGCACCAGGTCGCTTGCCAGCCTCGGAGCTGAGGATCTTCTCTGGATCCCTGTATGAGCCAACACATAACATTGACCTTAAAACAAATAGCCAGATATTTCTCAAGCAAAATGGTCTTATTTAGAAACAACAAAGAGCTGCAGTTCGAGGCATAAGGTCTAATGGTGAACCATGCACAGGTCCAGTGAAACCAAGGAGAATGATGCTCTTTTTGGACTTGGGAGGAGGGGCTGCTGTAGACGAAGAGCCCACTGGAGGGAACTGCAAGTTTGAAGGACAGTGGTTTGTCATTGCCTGAGTTACGGCAGCCTCCCACTGGCTGAGCTGGGACTGGGCAAGGAGAAATCTTTTCTTCCCCTTGCTGAGGTAGAAAAGCTGCATCGCTTCCTGTGCGAGACGCAGGTACTTCCTGTTGGGCTCAGTAGTGTGCGTCGAGTGGAGTGACATGTTTGAGAGAGTTCCTTCTTTTAGCCTCCTGACTCTATTTTAAACGAGGTCTCTGTTAATTAATTATCGGTTATTGCATGTATAATTTAGCAGTTTTTTACAGAACCAAGTATTGTTTTTGCTCAGTTGTGTTTTGGCCCTTTATCAGTAGTCAGCTAATGAAATTATTTTTCAAAACTGGGTACAAATGTTTTGGTATAAATTATAATCCATTTCTTAATATCTTAAAATAATATCTGTACCATTCATATCCAAAACATAAGTTTCCTTTGTTGTTACTTTTAGGTTTTAGAATATAACTGTTCTTTGACATGGGAAAAAATAGTCTGGCAAAAATAATTTGCTTAACTAGATTTAATGTCCTTTACAAGTTTTATGGCTTTTTGTTTTAAGAATTTTTGTTAATAGGCTATGTTAAGCCAATGATTTTGAAGGTCTGTTAAGATGTTACATTCCATATAGAATAACATTTAAATAAACCTTAAACAAACTTATACTTTTGTTTTTATTTATGTGCGTGTGTGTATTTGCTAATGGACTGAAGATTGCTTCCTGAGAAGTCAACCCAACCCCCAAATTCTAAAATGTTTTCATTATTTAGTTTGGTTTTTAAAAAATCAGAAATTTAGGCAGATCTATTTATATTAACAGACTGGTAGTATCAAGTTAATCTTATAATTAAAATTCATTTCTCAAAGATGTTACTAAAATCTTAGAAATATTAAAACTCTAAACCCTAAAAATTGCTATGGAGATAATTAAATTTTCCCTATTATTTTTGTCCTTCTCTCCCAGAGTGATTAATTTCACTTCCTGTGTCTTATTCCATGAGCCATAATGCTTTTGCCGAGATTCCTAATTCAGTGAAACCTGTTTAGGGGATCATCTCTGTTAGGAAGACAGCTGCCGAAAAGGCATCCACTTTCCGAGCATGGATTTTAGATTATGACCAATCAAGACGCGGAGCTGTTAAGAACACCTGTCAGAGACGTTTTTCTACAAGGAGATGGTCTCTTTAATCAGATTTCATCGCACTTCAGAAAAAGGTTCATTTTTAAATGTGAGTAAAATAGCATCTGCTTTTATGATTCATCTTCACCATACTTTTAAAGGGGAAAAACCCATTTAGAGCTTATTTATGACATTGTTCTATGGTAAAGGGAGAAATTACAACAGTATTTCAAAAGGAAGGGTTTTCCCAGATGTTTGATTTGTAACTTTCTGTCCTAGAAGAAGCCTAAAACTTTATTTTTGAACTTTTTTACATGAGTGGAATTAATGATAGGAATTCTTACGGCAAACTTTTAAAATGTTTAAGTTGCGAATACACATAATGAATGAAACCTGGTCAGTTTTCCTCTGTTGAAATTCGTTTCATTTATCTGTGAACAGTGCCAAGTATTATTGATATTGACTGGTGTTTAGAGAAACTACACTCGCCTTTCAACTCTGCTCTAATTAGAGGCGCAGTTAAGTACATAAAACACAGGTACTTTCTCACATCTGCAGACTGTATCGAGGGTAACTCTTAGAGGACAAACTTCATTTCGCAAACCGTAATGTAATGGTATAACAGTGTGCAGGCCAGAATATCCGTTAATTTTCAAAACATTTTATTCTACACCAATTAGCTCAGGTCCTGGAGGGCAAAATGACAAGAGGTTACTCGTTCACTATGTATTTAATTAATTGAAAAATGCTCAGATTGCTTTTACAGTTGTTATTAAAAAGTAGAATCAGTGTTGCCAGTGCTCGACCATAATTGGAACCCCAGGGAATTAAATATTTAGCATTAGTAATGTAACAGCACTTAGGACACAAATTTCTATTTTCGTAATGAAAGCTATACACCGTGAGTGCAAGCGGCTGAAACGACAGCTGTGACAAGTGAAACGGCCTGGGATATTTCAATAAGACACCTCATTGGACAGCAAGTCTTACCACATTACTCGTTCGTAAGAGATCTGCAAGTTTAATTCCCCATAGAAAGCCGTTACCCAAGTATTTAGATTTCTAATTGCACGCAGGATGAACAGTTGGGCAAATGTCTTGCCATAAGTGGCTGAAATGTATAGTGCTTTCTAAATAATCCTATATAAGTTCATGCCTTTGTCAATTTAAAAATAGCAGGACTGTCAGGGAATAAAGATCTTGTTTGTTTTAAGTTTAATTACATTTTAAGCATAAATGCTTTCAGTGTTACAATGAGAAAAGTTGGATATTGGGCTCTAATGAGCTGCGGTGGTAGACGGCTGGAGACCCTAAGGGATTCCCTTCGTAAATTAACTGGATAAAAGTACTTGGTTAGGATACCGTTGATGGCTGAGCTGTTCTTAAAACCCAGTTATAGAGCTGTCTCTCACTCCTGTTTTCATTCTAAACAGCCCTGTAGAGACTTTCACAGCCGCCTGTTACAACTGTTCAGCTTGTCAAAATGTATTATATTACTCCACTAATAAATAGTATTAAAGGGTATTCGACTTCATTTCTCGTTTTCAGAGGGGATCAGGTTGATCAACACAACTGGCTTAGGTCGGCCTTATTTTAATTTGTTTATGTCATCTAAGCAGTATTGAAGTATGATGATTTGAATTTCGAACACATTTTTCTGGGAGATATAAAACTTACAAAATGTTATGGACAGTGAAAACAATTAATGGAGGCTATTTATTGTAGAAACTTTGTCCTTGAAAGATATATGTCTGACATTTTTAGCCCACATTCAAAATATTTGAAAAACTATAGCTAAACTGCCATTTTTCAAGGGATAACTAGACTTATTTCTTTACCGATCATTCTTTCTTGAAAAAAATATATAGTTATAGAACAAATTGACTTTTTCATTTTCTTTTGCTTACCATTGTCTCTATGTCAGTTTTTTGGGAATTTATTCCAACAGATCACGATTTCTATTTTTTTAAAGTAATTTTTAGAACAATACATGCTTATGTTAAAAGAAAAGAGGAAACTAGATGTTTATTTGATAAACTCTCCCTTTTACCCTCTGAACCGTCACACTTCCCGACCCTTTGATCACCTTTGCGAACAATTCGATGACGTATCAAACGTTCACAATATTTTCTGTGCATGTTATACACATGCACATACAGATATATATTTATGTGCATATATTACGTTACCGTATTGAGAGAACATACTTTAGATATTTCTGTAGATGTCTGTGACTTGCTTTATTCCCCACGTAATTTATCAAAGACATCTTTCTATATTGGTGCCCAGATCTTCCTTGTTCTTTTTAATAGGTAATTTTGCAGGTAAAAAATTAATTTATTGCCTACCGATGTCATTTCAAGTTATTTCCAGTTTTTTGTTGTGACGAATAATGTTACAAGGAACTCTGAGTGTGCCTAAGTGTGTGTGTGTACAGCATGTATGTGTGCATCTCTGTGCACGTGTCGTAATAAAAGATGGAACTAACATTTATTGGGTGATTACTCTATGCCAGGTATTATTTAAAGCACCGCGTATATTAAATCATCCCATCTTTGCAATAAAGAGTTAAGATGTATTCTAATCCCTACTTTACCTACAGGGACACTGAGGTACAGAGAGTTTAAGTAACTTGCCCACGTCCACGGGTGAGTAATCAGCCGAGCTCGGCCCCACATCGAGGAGTGGCGTACCGCAGTTCTTAACCCACACAGTGTGCCTGCACAGATACCTTTTTCTTGCAATTTGCCTTTCCTGATTGAGTGTGAATGTGTGTTCCTATGTTTATTGCCATTACATTTCTTCTGAGAAGTGGCGTGTTCAGGTCTTTTGCTCATTTTCTTGTAGTGTTTTCTTCTTATCAAATTATAAAAGATCTCTATTGACTTTGTTATACTTTATCAAATATTTTTTCTGTTGCTTGTCTTTTTACATTGTTTTATTTTACTATTATCAAGTTTAGCTTTATGGATGGAAGCATAAAGAAGCTTTTCACCATTCCAACGTTGCAAGTATGTTTTCCTACATTTTCTTCTATTAATTTTGTTGTAAGTTTTAATCTTTAACCCATATGGGATTTATTTGGGTGTATGGTGTGAAAAAAGGTCAAACTTTATATTTCCAGTAATATCCACAGGTTCTTTTTTATAAATTGTTACTTTATTTCTCCATGGTTTAAAATATGACCTTTGTCCAATGCTATATTCCATCTATACTGGATTGCCAGTTCTTCAGAATATTCCATTTGTCTAAACTTGAACATAACACTTTTTATAATTTTAACATAAATGTAAGTATAAATCTTGAAAATTTTGAAAATATCTATTAAAGACTCTTAATCTTACATTATAAAAGCAATACATATTTACGTTAACAAATACAAATAGTTTAGAAAGGTATAAAGTTGTGGTAAGGGGAGATGCCCACATCCTAATTTCCAGAACCTGTGAATGTGCCCCATTACCTGGCAAAGGGAAATGCAGGTTACA